>NC_029778.3:45474084-45474844 GCF_000817695.3 Arachis duranensis
CTTCAATCCTTCTTACTCCTTTCCATGGCAAGCTGTATGTAGGGCATCACCATCATCGGTGGCTACTTTCAATCCTCTCGGGAAAATGATCCTATGCACTGTCACTGCACGGCTAATCGTCTGGAGGCATCACCCATGGTTGATGGCTACATCCCGTCCTCTCAGTGAAAACGTTCCTATGCTCTGTCACAGAAAAACACACAAACTCATAGTAAAGTCCAGAAATGTGAATTTAACATAAAAACTAATGAAAATATCCCTAAAAGTAGCTCAAACTTACTAAAAATTACCTAAAAACAATGCCAAAAAGCGTATAAATTATCCGCTCATCACAACACCAAACTTAAATTGTTGCTTGTCCCCAAGCAACTGAAAATCAATTAGGATAAAAAAGAAGAGAATATACTATAAATTCTAAAATATCAATGAATATTAACTTAATTAGATGAGCGGGACTTGTAGCTTTTTGCTTCTGAACAGTTTTGGCATCTCACTTTTTCCTTTGAAGTTCAGAGTGATTGGCGTCTCTGGGAACTTAGAATTTTGGATAGTGTTATTGACTTTCGTAGTTAAGCATGTTGATTCTTGAACACAGCTACTTATGAGTCTTGGTCGTGGCCCTAAGCACTTTGTTTTCCAGTATTACCACCGGATACATAAATGCCACATACACATAACTGGGTGAACCTTTTCAGATTGTGACTCAGCTTTGCTAAAGTCCCCAGTTAGTGGTGTCCAGAGCTCTTAAGCACACTCTTTT
>NC_029778.3:45474988-45475305 GCF_000817695.3 Arachis duranensis
TATTTCCTTGGGCCCTCCTATCCATTGATGCTCAAAGCCTTGGATCCTTTTTACCCTTGCCTTTTGGTTTAAGGGCTATTGCCTTTTTCTGCTTGCTTTTTCTTTTCTTCTTTTTTTTTCGCCATTTTTTTTTGTAAGCTTTTGCTTTTTCACTGCTTTTTCTTGCTTCAAGAATCAATTTCATGATTTTTCAGATCCTCAATAACATTTCTCTTTGTTCATCATTCTTTCAAGGGCCAACAATTTTAACACTCATAAACAACAAGATCAAAAATATGCACTGTTCAAGCATTCATTCAGAAAACAAAGAGTATTGT
>NC_029778.3:45475909-45478014 GCF_000817695.3 Arachis duranensis
GTGGGAATGATGGAGCGTTGAATGAACTCCAACCATCCTCTAGCCACAGGCTTGAGATCCAGTCTTCTTAGTTGAACTGGCTTGCCTTTGGAATCTATTCTCCATTGAGCTCCTTCCACACATATGTCCTTAAGGACTTGGTCCAACCTTTGATTAAAGTTGACCCTTCTAGTGTAGGGGCGTTCATCTCCTTGCATCATGGGCAAGTGAAACGCCAACCTCACATTTTCTGGACTAAAATCTAAGTATTTCCCCCGAACCATTGTGAGATGATTCTTTGGATTCGGGTTCATACTTTGATCATGGTTCCTAGTGATCCATGCATTGGCATAGAACTCTTGAACCATTAAAATTCCGACTTGTTGCATGGGGTTGGTTAGGACTTCCTAACCTCTTCTTTGGATCTCATGTCGGATCTCCGGATACTCATGTTTCTTGAGCTTGAAAGGGACCTCAGGGATCACTTTCTTCTTTGCCACAACATCATAGAAGTGGTCTTGATGGCTCTTGGAGATGAATCTTTCCATCTCCCATGACTCGGAGGTGGAAGCTTTTGTCTTCCCTTTTCCTTTTCTAGAGGATACTCCGGCCTTAGGTGCCATTGATGGTAATGGAAAAACAAAAAGCTTATGCTTTTACCACACCAAACTTAATATATTGCTTGCCCTCGAGCAAGAAAGAAAGAAGAGAAGAAGAAGAAGAAGAAAATATGGTAGAGAGGGAGAGAGGTAGGTTCGACTAAGTGGGAGAAGATGGGTTTGTGTTGTGTGAAAATGAAGGAGAATGGAAGGGTATTTATAGGGAGAGGGGAGGGTGTATGTTCGGCCATTTTGGGTGGGAATGGGCGGGAAATTGATTTTGAATTTTATGAAGGTAGGTGGGGTTTATGGGGAAGAGTGGGTTGATTTGAGTGGTGAAGGGGGTAATTGGGAAGAGAAATTGAGGTGATTGGTGAGGAGTGTTGGGAAGTGTGACATGGGGAATACAAATCACAAAAATAGGATTAGGAGGTAAGGTGGGAATATGTTAGGTGGGGATCCTGTGGGGTCCACAGATCCTGAGGTGATCCTGTGGAGTCCACAGGTCCTGAGGTGTCAAGGAATTCCATCCCTACACCAAATAGGCATGTAGAATGCCTTTGCACACCATTCTGGCGTTTAAACGCCCATTGGTGCACGTTCTGGGCGTTCAACGCCCATGTAAAGCATGTTTCTGGCGTTGAACGCCAGTTTCATGCTTGTTGCTGGCGTTCAGCGCCAGTTTTTCTTCTCTAGGCACATTCCTGGCGTCCAGCGCCAGAATGTTGCTTGTTTCTGGCGTTCAGCGCCAGAATGATGCTCTGTTCTGGCGTTGAACGCCAGCCAAATGCATCTTACTGGCATTGAACGCCAGCCTGTGCGTCCTCCAGGGTGTGAAAATTTTTTTCTTCTGTTTTTGACTCTGTTTTTAATTTTTTTTATTTTTTCGTGACTCCTCATGATCATGTACCTAATAAAACACAAAATAACAATAAAACAAAATAAAATAAAATAAAAATTAGATAAAATTGGGTTGCCTCCCAACAAGCGCTTCTTTAGTGTCAATAGCTTGACAGTGGCTCTCATGGAGCCACAAGGTGATCAGGCAATGTTTGTGTAGTCCCAACACCAAACTTAGAGTTTGGATATGGGGTCTTAACACCAAACTTAGAGTTTGGTTGTGGCCTCACAACACCAAACTTAGAGTTTGACTGTGTGGGCTCTTCTTGACTCTGAACTGAGAGAAGCTCTTCATGCTTACTCTCTTTTGTCACAGAGCGATGGCCATGTGCCTTAAACACAAGGTAGTCTCCATTCAATTGAAGGACTAATTCACCTCTGTTGACATCTATCATAGCTCCTGCTGTGGCTAGGAAAGGTCTTCCAAGGATGATGCAGTCATCCTCTTCCTTCCTAGTGTCTAGGATTATGAAATCAGCAGGGATGTAAAGGCCTTCAACCTTTACTAACACGTCCTCTACTATTCCATAAGCTTGTCTCAATGACTTGTCTGCCAATTGTAATGAGAACAAGGTAGGTTGTACCTCAATGATCCCCAGCTTCTCCATTACAGAGAGTGGCATAAGG
>NC_029778.3:45478277-45479102 GCF_000817695.3 Arachis duranensis
GGATCCTTAATAGGAAACTCCTTCTTGCTTGAGGGACGTCCCAGGAGGTCTTCCTCACTAGGATTTTCGTTCTCCTCCTCCTTTGTGCATTCGGCCATATTGATCACATCAATAGCCTTGCACTCTCCTTTTGGATTTTCTTCTGTATTGCTTGGGAGAATACTGGGAGGAGTTTCTATAACTTTCTTACTTAGTTGGCCCACTTGTGCCTCCAGATTTCTTATGGAGGATCTTGTTTCATTTGTGCCTCCAGATTTCTAATGGAGGACCTTGTTTCACTCATAAAACTGAAAGTGGCATTTGACAGGTCATAGACTAGATTGGCTAGATTAGAAGTGTTTTGTTCAGAATTCTTTGTCTGTTGCTGAGAAGATAATGGAAAAGGCTTGCTATTGCTCAGCCTGTTGCGTCCACCATTGTTAAAGCCTTGTTGAGACTTTTGTTGATCCTTCCATGAGAAATTTGGATGATTTCTCCATGATGAGTTATAAGTGTTTCCATAAGGTTCACCCATGTAATTAACCTCTGCCATGGCAGGGTTCTCAGGATCATAAGCTTCTTCAGAAGCTGCCCCTTTAGTACTGTTGGATGCCTGTTGCCATCCATTCAGACTTTGAGAGATCATGTTGACCTGCTGAGTCAACACTTTGTTCTGAGCCAATATGGCATTCAGAGCATCAATTTCAAGAACTCCTTTCTTTTGAGGTATCCCATTATTTACGGAATTCCTCTCAGAAGTGTACATGAATTGGTTGTTTGCAACCATGTCAATGAGTTCTTGAGCCTCTTCAGGCGTTTTCTTTAGGTGAATAGATCCACCTGCAA
>NC_029778.3:45479396-45482296 GCF_000817695.3 Arachis duranensis
GTTGTGAATCCAACCATATTCTAGCTCTGTCTCTTACAGCAAAAGTGAAAAGCATGAGTCTGTAGACTTCAGGATCAACTCCATTCGTCTTTACAGTCTCACAGATCTGCAAGAACTCAGTTAGAAATTGATAAGGATCTTCAGATGGAAGTCCATAAAACTTGCAGTTTTGTTGCATTAAGGCAACTAGTTGAGGCTTAAGCTCAAAATTATTGGCTCCAATGGCAGGAATGGAGATGCTTCTTCCATCAAATTTGGATGTTGGCTTTGTGACCAAGCATTCTCCTTGCATTATTATTATTTTCGGCTGCCATCTCCTTCTCTTGTTCGAAAATTTCTGAAAGGTTACCTTTAGAATAATTTAATTTAGCTTCTCTTAATTTCCTCTTCAGAGTCCTTTCAGGTTCTGGATTAATTTCAACAAGAGTGCCTTTTTCCCTGTTCCTGCTCATATGAAAGAGAAGAAAACAAGAGAAGAAAGAGGAATCCTATATGTCACAGTATAGGGATTCCTTTATGTTAGTAGAAGGAGGAAGGGGTAGAAGAATGAAGAAGGATGGATTCGGATTTTTGGATGAAGAGAGGTGAAGAGAAGTGTTAGTAATTAAATAATTAAATAGAATAAGAAAAGAGAGGGAGAATTTTCGAAAACAATTTTGAAAAAGGGGTTAGTAATTTTCGAAAATTAGAGATAAAATGTAATTAAAATTAAAACATGAAATAATTAGTTAATTAAAAAGAATTTTTGAAAAAAAGGGTGAGATATTTTCGAAAATTAGAGAGGGAAAAGTAGTTAGGTGGTTTTGAAAAAGATAAGAAGCAAACAAAAAGTTAGTTAGTTGATTGAAAAAGATTTGAAATCAAATTTTAAAAAGATAAGAGATAAGATATTTTGAAATCAAATTTTTGAAAAAGATAATGTTTTTTTTTTTGAAAAAGATAAGATAAAAGATAAAAAGATCTAATTTTTAAAATGACTTAACTAACAAGAAACTACAAGATAAGATTCTAGAACTTAAAGATTGAACCTTTCTTAACAAGAAAATAACAAACTTCAAAGTTTTGAACCAATCACATTAATTGTTAGCTTATTTTCGAAAATTAGATGTAAAGATAGGAAAAAGATTTTGAAAATATTTTGAAAAAGATTTTTGGAATTTTTGAAAAATAGAAAAACATGAAAAAGATAATTTTTGAAAAAGATTTTGAAAAGATAAGATTTTTAAAAATTGAAATTTTGACTTGACTTGTAAGAAACCACTAATTTTAAAAATTTTTGACCAAGTCAACCCAAAATTTCGAAAATTTGGAGGGAAATAAGGAAAAGATATTTTTTTGATTTTTGAATTTTTTTAATGATGAAAGAGAAAAACAACAAAAATATTCAATGCATGAAATTTTTAGATCAAAACAATGAATGCATGCAAGAATGCTATGAATGTCAAGATGAACACCAAGAACACTTTGAAGATCATGATGAACATCAAGAACATAATTTTGAAAAAATTTTTGATGCAAAGAAATCATGCAAGACACCAAACTTAGAAATCTTTAATGCATGAAAAATATGAATGCAAAGTGCACATGAAAAACAACAAACAACACAAAACAAGAAATCATCAAGATCAAACAAGGAGACTTGTCAAGAACAACTTGAAGATCATGAAGAACACTATGAATGCATGAAATTTTCAAAAAATGCAAGAAAAATTTTAAAAGCATGCAATTGACACCAAACTTAAAATTAACACAATACTCAAACAAGAAACACAAAATATTTTTGGTTTTTTTTTTGGATTTTTATTATCATTTTTTTCGAAAATATATTTTGGAAAAAACGAAAAAGAAAAGAAAAATTTTGAAAAATTTTTTTTGAAAAGAAAATTACCTAATCTGAGCAACAAGATGAACCGTCAGTTGTCCATACTCGAACAATCCCCGGCAACGGCGCCAAAAACATGGTGGACGAAATTGTGATCTGGATTTATTCAATAATTGTCTTTATTTGAATTCACAACTCCGTTCAGCTAACCAGCAAGTGTACTGGGTCGTCCAAGTAATAAACCTTACGTGAGTAAGGGTCGATCCCACAGAGATTGTTGGTATGAAGCAAGCTATGGTCACCTTGTAAATCTCAGTTAGGCAGATTAAATTTTTTTATGGGTTTTCGAAAATTAATAATAATTGGAAAATAAAAAGGGATAGAAATACTTATGTAAATCAATAGTAAGAATTTCAGATAGGTGTCTGGAGATGCTGTGCTCCTCTTGAATCTCTACTTTCCTATTACAATCATCCAATCCTTCCTACTCCTTTCCATGGCAAGCTGTGTATAGGGGTTCACCATCAGCGGTGGCTACTTTCAATCCTCTCGGGAAAATGATCCTATGCGGCTGTCACTCGCACTGCTAATCGTCTGGAGGCATCACCCATGGTTGATGGCTACATCCCATCCTCGCAGTGAAAACTAATGCTCACGCACTCTGTCACAGTACGGCTAATCACTGGTTGGTTCCCACTCCTACTGGAATAGAATCCCTTGATTCTTTTGCGTTTGTCACTAACGCCCAGCCTTCAGGAGTTTGAAGCTCGTCACAGTCATTCAATATCGGAATCCTACTCGGAATACCACAGACAAGGTAAGACTTTCCGGATCCTCATAAATGCCGCCATCTATCCAGCTTATACCACGAAGATTCTGTTGGAGAATCTAAGAGATACACATTCAAGCTCGGTTGCATGTAGAACGGAAGTGGTTGTCAATCACGCGCGTTCATAAGTGAGAATAATAATGAGGGTTATCTAACTCATCACATTCATCATGTTCTTGGGTACGAATGAATATCTTGGAATAAGAATAAGAGAGATTTGAATAAAAGATAATAGAATTTCATTAATAC
>NC_029778.3:45482461-45483812 GCF_000817695.3 Arachis duranensis
TGGTGTATGTTTGGGCTGAGCTTGATCTATCCACGAGCTGAGGCTTTTCTTGGAGTTGAACTCCAAGTTATGACGTGTTTTGGGCGTTCAACTCCGGATCATGACGTTTTTCTGGCGTTTAACTCCAGACAGCAGCGTGTACTTGGCGTTCAACGCCAAGTTACGTCATTAATTTCCGAATAAAGTATAGACTATTATATATTGCTGGAAAGATCTGGATGTCTACTTTCGAACGCCGTTGAGAGCGCACCATTTGAAGTTCTGTAACTCCAGAAAATCCATTTTGAGTGCAGGGAGGTCAGATTCCAACAGCATCAGCAGTCCTTTTGTCAGCCTTTTTCAGAGTTTTGCTCAAGTCCCTCAATTTCAGCCAGAATTTACCTGAAATCACAGAAAAACACACAAACTCATAGTAAAGTCCAGAAATATGAATTTAACATAAAAACTAATGAAAACATCCCTAAAAGTAGCTCAAACTTACTAAAAATTACCTAAAAACAATGCCAAAAAGCGTATAAATTATCCGCTCATCACGGCCGCGTGGGGCACGCGGTCGCGTGGGAGGCCATTTTTCCCATATGACGCGGTCGCGTGGGACGATTTGTGCCATTGGCATGCCTCCAGCCACGCTCTCGTGTGACTCTCTGTTCGTTTTTCATTTTCTCCCCTCTCCTCGCGACGCGGACGCGTCGCTAATGCGGTCGCGTCGCGTGGCCCCTTTTTTTTATATAAATATGCAAGTATGCAGTATGCAATGCTAATATGAATGTTATGCAAAACTCCAGGTTCAATACAATAAAATAAAATAAAACTTGAAAACAAATAAAACTGAATAAAAATGAAAAAGGAATGATCATACCATGGTGGGTTGTCTCCCACCTAGCACTTTTAGTTAAAGTCCTTAAGTTGGACATTTGATGAGCTTTCTGTCATGGTGGCTTATGCTTGTACTGATCCAGAAA
The DNA here is from genome assembly GCF_000817695.3 of Arachis duranensis. NCBI lineage: Eukaryota > Viridiplantae > Streptophyta > Magnoliopsida > Fabales > Fabaceae > Arachis > Arachis duranensis. The sequence continues at coordinate 45,483,424 of NC_029778.3, forward strand.
TCCCCACCAATTTTTGCGCTTCCAATGGCCTCTGGGGTCCCAAACTAGGCGCAGAAAGCCTTCAAGCAAGTTGAAGCAAGTGACAAGGCGCCAAGAGTGGTGATTGGTAGAATGGATTCCGGGGTCCCAGACCTTGCCTTTGCACCCGTCTTTTGGTTGAGCAATATTGTTCTAGCCGGGTGGCAAACAGTCTGAATTCTCACTGAAGCAGCCAGACAACTTCCTAGACCCATTCAGTTGAGCTTTATACAAACCTTTGCGTTTGAACTTAAAGCTTCTGGTGCACGAAATTGCAATCACACTTTTGCAACTCTGCACAACTAACCAGCAAGTGCACTGGGTCGTCCAAGTAATACCTTGCGTGAGCAAGGGTCGATCCCACGGAGATT
>NC_029778.3:45486104-45496873 GCF_000817695.3 Arachis duranensis
TTTTCACTGAGAGGATGGGAGGTAGCCATTGACAACGGTGAAACCCTACATACAGCTTGCCATGGAAGGAGCCTTGCGTGCTTGAAGAAGAAGACAGTAGGAAAGCAGAGATTCAGAAGATGGAGCATCTCCAAAACCTCAACCTATTCTCCGTTACTGCAAAACAAGTAATCATTTCATGCTCTTTTGTTCTTTTTCACAATCAATCCTGATAATTTCTGATCTCCTGACTAAGATTTACAAGATAACCATAGCTTGCTTCAAGCCGACAATCTCCGTGGGATCGACCCTTGCTCACGCAAGGTATTACTTGGACGACCCAGTGCACTTGCTGGTTAGTTGTGCGGAGTTGCAAAAGTGTGATTGCAATTTCGTGCACCACCTGGTCTTTGTCCATGATATCTAGGATGGTGTTATTGCCTAAAGGGTTGATTAGATCCTCTTGGCTCCATCCATCCTTGATTGGTCTGACCTTGATGCATATTCCTGCTGTGGTTTCTATTTCCTTCAACAAAGTTAGAACCAAACTCAAAGCGAGAGGGGTGAGAATTCATAATAGCTATCAGAAATAAGGGGGAAAAAAGAAAACTAATAAACAAGTAAAAGAAAAATATATATATATATGGCACACGTTTGCAACTCCCCGGCAACGGCGCCATTTTGATGTTAGGATTTTTGCCAGTAAAGAATTATTAAAAATATTCGCATTGTAGATATAGTCTCTAAACCGACAGAAATCCCTTCGTACAAACGTTTTGGTTGTCACAAGTAACAAACCCCTAAATAAATTGATAACCGAAGTATTTAAACCTCGGGTCGTCTTCTCAAGGAATTGCAGGGAGGTATGTTCTTATTATTGGTTATGAAAAAGTGTGTTTGGGGTTTTGGGTTAAGGTAAAAGGTTAGTTGGGCAATGGGCACAGGTATATTTTCAAAGCAATAAAAGTAAATGAATGACTGTAAAATAAACTCTTGGCAAGGTGTAAGAACTGGGAAGTCCTATCCTAGTTATCCTTATCAATTATGATGAGAATTGGATTTTTCTTCCACTTTGTTAACCTCTAACTATGAAGGTAAGTTAAGTGGATGAATTTCAATTTTCAATTAACAATGAGTTTGATAACTCAAGAGTCACCAGTTATTTAGCCAAAGCCAAAAGGAAAACTATCTACTCGAATGAAAATAATTTGGATAAGTACCAACAACATAAATTAAAGAAACCAATCATAGATCTGAAATATCTCAAATAACATTAATTTAAAAGAGTAATCTGTAACATGGAAGAGTTCATAAATTAAATTGGGATAAATAAAAATAAAGAACCTGGGATTGAGAGTCACTCCTAAAACTAAGAGAAGTCCTAAATCCTAATCCTAAGAGAGAGGAGAGAACCTCTCTCACTAAAAACTACATCTAAAAATATGAAAAGTGAATTATGAGAGCATGATTATGAATGGATGCATTCCCCCACTTTATAGTCTCTAATCTGTGTTCTCTGGGCCAAAAACTGAGTCAGAAACAGTTCAGAAGTCACTTCCAATGCTTTCTGATTCGTACAGGTCGCGGAAAAGTGACGCGGCCGCATGGCTCACGCGGCCACGCGGGTTGCGTTCCTACCAAGTCACACGTCCGCGTGACTCACGCGTTCGCATCGCCTAGCGTCGAGGCAGCTATGATAAATTATATATCAAATCAAAGCCCCGGACGTTAGCTTTCCAACGTAACTAGAACCGCGTCGTTTGGACCTCTGTAGCTAAAGTTATAGCCATTTGAGTGCGAAGAGGTCAGGCTGGACAACTTAGCAATTTCTCCAACTTCTTGTATTCCTTCCACTTTTGCATGCTTCCTTTCCATCCTCTGAGTCATTCTTGCCTTGTAATCTCTGAAATCACTTAACACATATCAAGGCATCTAATGGTAATAAGATGGGATTAAACATAGGGAACTTAAGGCCAAAGAAGCATGTTTTCAATCAAAGCACATAATTAGGAAGGCAAATGTAAAACCATGCAAATAGTATGAATAAGTGGGTAAAGAGTTGATAAAAACCACTCAATTGAGCACAAGATAAACCATGAAATATGGGTTTATCAGACTCCCATTGAAAGAAAGGTTGAACGCTCGAATACAATCCATCAAATCCTGGTGTCCAAAATGCAATCGGTCACAAGAAAGTATTTTTCATTGTTTCTAGGAGTACCTAGATGTGACTGAAGCTTGAAAATGTTCAACTCTGCCATGACAGTTTCAAGCTCGAGAACCATGGAAGTGATAGATTCAGCTGGAAGAAGAACCGAGAATGGAAGAAAATTCGAACGAAAAAAAAGCAGTAGCAGCAAACCTCTTATGGCAAATCTGGTTAGCAAGAAACGCCTGGGTATTTGAAGGTAAAATCACTCCTTCAACAACTATTGTGGAGATAGCCAGAAGAAGTGTTCGTGAGAGAAGATGAGACCTTTGAGTTTTTACTTTACCTTTTTAGTTTCCTTATGCTTAAGTCATTTTATTCAAGTTGGAATTTCCTATTCTCTTTATTACAATTTCTGCCTGTAGTCCAAATTGGACCAATTTTCAGTAATGAAATTGCATAACTTTGATAAAAAAAATTGTAGTTTAGGAGGAGTGTTTTCAAGCTGTAGCTCAAGCGAGATAGGTCTCTTGAGAATCACAAGAGCTCATGTAGAAAAAAAGGTCATATTCTCGTTCCACCCCAAATTAATAAGATTAAGAACGAAAACAACACCTTATAATTGAATCAAATATTAATTAAAATATAAGAATAATAATCTTAATCCATAGAAATAAACAGAGCTTCTAACTTTAACTAGGAGGTTTAGTTGCTCATACTTTATAAAGAAAACAGGTTTTTGAAAAGATGTGGAAAAGATCTGATGTGCCTAAACCTAAGTGATCTCCTCCTTAAATACTAATCTAATAATAAATGCTAAACCAAAAAGATATTATTTTAAATTAGAAATTACAAAGATAAAATAAGATAAGCCTAAAAAGTGCTAAAATCCACTTGGAGGCCCAATAGGTGTGAAACAGACAGTGATAAACCCCATTTTTAGGGTTTATCCTGTGCTTAATCTAGTGGATTTTATCCATTATTCTCACACTTATTCATACAATTCACATGTTTTACGTTTTCCTTCCTGATTTTGTGCTATGATTGAAAACATGCTTCTTTGGCCTTATATTTGCTAATATTAATCCTCTCTTATTACCATTCGATGCTGTGATATGTGCGTTAAGTGATTTCAGAGATTACAGGGCAGGAATGGCTTAGAGAATGGAAAGGAAGCATGCAAAAGTGGAAGGAATACAAGAAACTGAAGGAACTGCTAAAACTGTCCAGCCTGACCTCTTGGTACTAAATCGACCATAACTTGAGCTACAAAGGTCCAAATGGTGCGATTCTAGTTGCGTTGGAAAGCTAACATCCAGGGCTTCACAAAAATATATAATTTTCCATAACTGCTCTAAAGATAGGCGATGCGCACGCGTGGATCATGCACATGCGTGACTTGAAGAAAACGTACGCGTGACTTTGCCGCGTGCTGGACGTATCAGAAATCGTTGGGGGTGATTTCTGGGCTATTTTTGACCCAGTTTTTGGCTCAGAAAACATATATTAGAGGCTATAAAGTGGGGAAATGCATCCATTCATAGAGAGAACATTCATTATTCAAAATTTAGGTTTTAGATGTAGTTTTCTAAAGAGAGAGGCTCTCTCCTCTCTCTTAGGTTTTAGGATTTAGGATTTCTTTTAGGATTAGGATTTTTTCTTCACAATTCCAGGTTCAATGTTCCTTTAATTTAATTTCTCTTCTACTTCTATTTATTCTATTACTTTAGTTTGTTTATTTTCCCAATTTGATTTATGGATTCCTATGTTTAATTTGATTTTCTATTTAATATAATTTGAGGTATTTCAGATTTATGATTGCTTTCTTCTATTTAGGATATAAATAATTTGGATTTTTCTCCTCCCTTTGCTTTGAGTAATTGGTGACACTTGAGTTATCAAACTCAGCTGTTGATTGAAAATTGGAATTTGTTGATTGGTTTGGATTCCTCTAACGCTAGTCTTTCCATAGGAGTTAACTAGGATTTGAGGAATCAAACTGATTAGTCCACTTGACTTTTCATTATTTAATAAGGGTTAACTAAGTGGGAGCAATTAACAATTCTCATCACAAGTGATAAGGATAACTAGGACAGGATTTTCAGTTCTCAAAACCTGCCAAGAGCTTTATTAGTTATTTTCTTGCCATCTAAATTCCTTGTTCAAACCTTTCAAAAAACCCAAAAGATACTTTTCCATAACCAATAATAAATTATACCTCCCTGCAATTCCTTGAGAGACTACCCGAGGTTTCAATACTTCGGTTATAAATTTTATTGGGTTTACTTTAGTGACAACCAAAACTTTTGTACGAAATTAAAGGATTCTCTGTTGGTTTAGAAGCTATACTTACAACGTGATTATTTCTATAAAATTCTTTACTAGCAAAAATTCTCTCGTCAAATCATGAAGCCTCCTTCCAAGATGTTTGATGTTGATGTTGAGAAAGGTGTACAACCTCCGAGGCATATCATGGTTGAAGACTTTGCAGAGGTTGATCAAGAGATGGTGATTAAAGAAGAAGAGGCACAACCTCCCATGCCCTTGGAAAGCAGTGAAGAGGAGATTGAATTGGAAGAAAGCTACCAAGAGGAAGAGGTTGAAATTGAAGAAGCTTACAAGGAGGTGGAAGTTGTCAAAGAAGTGCACAAGGGAGTGGAGCTTGCAAGATCATTAGAAACACCTCTCCCAAGGTCATTACCGTCCAACACAATATTCAAGTGGGTAAAATTCTTATCCTTAACCTTTACTTTCCCACTTGAATATGGCCTATTGGAGACGGATGGTCAACTTAGAGCTCGATGTGGAATCAAGAGTAAGAGGAAGATGGTTAGTGGTAAGAGTTGTTCTGCAAGGTTCAACATGGTTGCATGCTCTAAGTTGAAGTGCAAGGATTGGTGTAGAGCTCAATCGAATGGGTCTAGAAGGTTGTTTGGATGTCTCTGTGAGAATTCAAATTGCGAGCCACCCAGTTGGAACAATGGTGTTCAACACAAAGACGAGTGCAAAAGCAAGATTTGGGACCTCGGAATTCAGTCTAGCAATCAATACTCTTGGGGCCTTGTCACTTGCTTTAACTTGCATGAAGGCTTTCTGCGCCTAGTTTGGGATTCCGAAGGCTATTGGAAGTACAAACATTGGTGGAGATTCCTGGAGGAGTTCAAGCACAAGCCACCATAACAAGGAGCTCACAAAATGTCCAACTTAAGGACTTCAACTAAAGGTGCTAGGTGGGAGACAACCCACCATGGTATGATCGTTCTTTCTTTTCTTAGTTTTATTTTAGTAACTCTTCTCATTAGTATTGCATATAGTTTGCATTCTGCATTCTGCATAAAAAAAAGGAAAGGCACACGATGCGCGAGCGTTGTTGACGCGTTCGCATCATATGTGCATGCGTGAAAAAGGGGTGATTAAACAGAGAGTTACGCGGGAACGTGGCTGGAGGTGTGCTTTAGGCAAAAACACACCCACGCTTACGCGTCCCTGATGCGTCCGCATCACTTGCCAAAACAGGCATCCACGCGTGTGCGTCACACATGCGCACGTGTGACCCTGCAAAATCGACGTAAATGGGTGTTTAGACAGAAAGTTGTGGTGGCCTGGTGCTGAAATGGTGCTAGAAGCACAAGCCGTATCACGTGTACGCATCCCTGACGTGTTCGCGTCATTTGTCCCAACTAGACCATCCACACGTGCGCGTCCCTCACGCGTGCGCGTCGAGTGAATTTTAAGCAATAGTGCGTATGAGACAGAGAGTTGTGCGTGCGCGAGGCTGCTCTCGCGCCAATAGCACAAATCATGTCACGCATACACGTCACTAAAAAAATTACACAACCCATACGAACGCGGGACGCACGCGCGCGCGTCGCAAGCGACGCACAACTAATCCACCTCAGCGCCATATATCTTATCTTTTATCCCCCAACCCTAATTCTTTCTTCTTTCTTCTTTCTTCTTTCTTCTCTCTTCTTTCTTCCCCCCTTTCATCCTTATTCCATTTCTTTTCTTCTATTATTTACATTTGCATACTCGCATTCATGGCATTTTAACTTCATTGTTTCTTCTCCATTTCTTTTCTATACTTGTTGTTTTCACATTGGTGTTAAAATTCTCTTATTCAATTGTCGCATATTTCTTGCATTATTTTGGGTGCACCTTGACTAGTTTGCTATTTAAGTTGGCATGCCCTGTACTTCTATTGTTTTCTCACTTGCATGTTGTAGCTACCATGTAATTGAGACCCCCATTATTTGGCATTAACCCACCCATACTTTATTTATTTTCTTCTCTTTATTCCTGGGTTACTTTTCTTCTTTTTCCTCTTCTTTCAGGATGATCGCCGAGGAAGAAAAATGGAAAACCTTTACATGGGCAACAAACAAGTTCCATCTGCACAATCTTTGGAGAAAAGCATCAGTATAGCAACCCGTCCACTTGCACATCTCAACATGTACCGAGGATGGTGCAATCTTTAAGTGTGGGGAGGTCGATATCGATCTCTGTGGGTTAGTTATTTTCTTCCCAAGACCAATGTCTTATTTTCTTTATTTGTTCATTGTTGCATTTACATGTTTGATTGCATATTTTCTTGATTTTGTACATATTTTACCATTGCTTGGTTAAAGTAATGAGTTTCTTTTCAAGACCCTTTTTATAATATTTCACTAATTTAAATTGAAAAATTTGTGTTAAACTTGTTTGAAGATTGTATTTGGAACATGGTTTAAAGCTAAAGAACACACAACCCGTGAGATTTGAGCTTAATTACATGGTTACATTATTTAACCATAATATTTTATTCTTCTATGTTTCCTTCTCTATGATTGCAATTTTTGCTTTGTTCCATTCTATATGTCCATTGTTTAGTGTATTTACATGCTTGCATATTATTGAGGCCATCATTTGTTATTAGCTCACTTATCCCAAATAGCCGACCATTCCACTTACCTTTGCTAGCCACTTTGAGCCTTTTAATCCCCTTTTGTTTTGTATTTTACCACATCACTAGCCTTAAGCAGAAAAATAATTAATTATCCCATTGAATCTTTGGTTAGCTTAAGATAGAGATTGTGTGTCAACTAAGTGTGGGGAAACTGTGGAAAACCTGGGTTAATAGGGAATGTGTTATGTTTCTACTTTATTTAAATATTGGAAATTTGGGTGCCTACTCATGTGAGACCAGAAAAATCCAAAAAAAAATCATATGCATTGATATGTTATGTTTGCTTTTATATTTTCAAAAAAAAGAAAAAGAAAAAGAATATATATATAAGAAAAAAGAAAAAGAGAAAAAGAAAAGCAATAAAAAGGGGACATAAATATCCCAAAGTAAAGTAATAATGACAATGCATATGGAATGTGAATTAAAGAGAATGCATGAGTATGTGGAAAAAGTGGGAATCATGGGTAGCTAGGTATTGTATTAGAATAAATTATATTTGTCTTGGAGAACTTATTTACTTTTAACCAAGTAGATAGAAACATCTTAGCATATAATTGCATTCATAGGTTGCATTTCATAAGTCTTACCATTCCTTTTCACTCTTTTAGTTCTCTTGAACTTAGCATGAGGACTGCTAATGTTTAAGTGTGGGGAGGTTGATAAACCCCATTTTTAAGGTTTATCCCGTGCTTAATCTAGTGGGTTTTATCCATTATTCTCACACTTATTCATACAATTCACATGTTTTACGTTTTCCTTCCTGATTTTGTGCTATGATTGAAAACATGCTTCTTTGGCCTTACATTTGCTAATATTAATCCTCTCTTATTACCATTCGATGCCGTGATATGCACGTTAAGTGATTTCAGAGATTACATGGCAGGAATGACTTAAAGAATGGAAAGTAAGCATGCAAAAGTGGAAGGAATACAAGAAACTGAAGGAACCGCTAAAGCTGTCCAACTTGACCTCTTGGTACTAAATCGACCATAACTTGAGCTACAGCAGTCCAAATGATGCGGTTTCAGTTGCGTTGGAAAGCTAACATTCGGGGATTCGCAACGATATATAATTTGTCATAGCTGCCTTGAAGATAGACAACGCGCACACGTGGATCACGCGCACGCGTGGATCACGCGCACGCGTGACCTGGAGAAAACTCAATCCACGCATACGCATGGATGACGCGTACGCGTGACTTTGCCGCATGCTGGACGTATCAAAAATCGATGGGGGCAATTTTCGGGCTATTTTTGACCCAGTTTTCAGCCCAAAAAATATAGATTAGAGGCTATAAAGTGGGGGAATGCATCCATTCATAGAGAGAACATTCATTATTCACAATTTAGGTTTTAGATGTAGTTTTCTAGAGAGAGAGGCTCTCTCCTCTCTCTTAGGTTTTAGGATTTAGGGTTTCTTTTAGGATTAGAATTTCTTCTTCACAATTTCAGGTTCAATGTTCCTTTAATTTAATTTCTCTTCTACTTCTATTTATTCTATTACTTTGGTTTATTTATTTTTCCAATTTGGTTTATGGATTCTCTACTTCACTACTCACTCTTCCTTCAATCCTTCTTACTCCTTTCCATGGCAAGCTGTATGTAGGGCATCACCATCATCGGTGGCTACTTTCAATCCTCTCGGGAAAATGATCCTATGCACTGTCACTGCACGGCTAATCGTCTGGAGGCATCATCCATGGTTGATGGCTACATCCCGTCCTCTCAGTGAAAACGTTCCTATGCTCTGTCACAGCACGGCTAATCATCTGTCGGTTCTCAATCAGGTTGGAATAGAATCCCTTGATTCTTTTGCGTTTGTCACTAATGCCCAGCCTTCAGGAGTTTGAAGCTCGTCACAGTCATTCAATACCGGAATCCTACTCGGAATACCATAGACAAGGTTAGACTTTCCGGACTCCCAGGATCCTACTTGGAATACCACAGACAAGGTTAGACTTTTCGGATCCTCATGAATGCCGCCATCTATCTAGCTTATACCACGAAGATTCTGTTGGGGAATCTAAGAGATATGCGCCCGGCCTAAGGTAGAACGGAAGTGGTTGTCAGTCACGCGCGTTCATGGGTGAGAATGATGATGAGTGTCACGGATCATCACATTCATCAAAGTTAAGTAATAATAATTGTATTGAAACTTGAGGTACAGCAGAGCTCCACACCCTTAATTCTAATACAATAGTTAAATGTTCTATTTATAATAAACTAGCTCCTAGGGTTTATATGAGTAAGTAATTGATGCATAAATCCACTTCCGGGGCCCACTTGGTGTGTGCTTGGGCTAAGCTTGATCTATCCACGAGCTGAGGCTTTACTTGGAGTTGAACTTTGAGTTATGACGTGTTTTGGGCGTTCAACTCCGGATCATGACGTTTTTCTGGCGTTTAACTCCAGACAGCAGCATGTACTTGGCGTTCAACGCCAAGTTACGTCGTTAATTTCCGAATAAAGTATGGACTATTATATATTGCTGGAAAGATCTGGATGTCTACTTTCGAACGCCGTTAAGAGCGCACCATTTGAAGTTCTGTAACTCCAGAAAATCCATTTTGAGTGCAGGGAGGTCAGATTCCAACAGCATCAGCAGTCCTTTTGTCAGCCTTTTTCAGAGTTTTGCTCAAGTCCCTCAATTTCAGTCAGAATTTACCTGAAATCACAGAAAAACACACAAACTCATAGTAAAGTCCAGAAATGTGAATTTAACATAAAAACTAATGAAAATATCCCTAAAAGTAGCTCAAACTTACTAAAAATTACCTAAAAACAATGCCAAAAAGCGTATAAATTATCCGCTCATCACGACCGCGTGGGGCACGCGGTCGCGTGGGAGGCCATTTTTCCCATATGACGTGGTCACGTGGGACGATTTGTGCCATTGGCATGCCTCCAGCCACGCTCTCGTGTGACTCTCTGTTCGTTTTTCATTTTCTCCCCTCTCCTCGCGACGCGGACGCGTCGCTAATGCGGTCGCGTCGCGTGGCCCCTTTTTTTTTATATAAATATGCAAGTATGCAGTATGCAATGCTAATATGAATGTTATGCAAAACTCCAGGTTCAATACAATAAAATAAAATAAAACTTGAAAACAAATAAAACTGAATATAAATGAAAAAGGAATGATCATACCATGGTGGGTTGTTTCCCACCTAGCACTTTTAGTTAAAGTCCTTAAGTTGGACATTGATGAGCTTCCTGTCATGGTGGCTTATGCATGTACTGATCCCGGAATTCCCACCAATGTTTGTATCTCTAGTAACCTCCGGGGTCCCAGACTAAGCACGTCGCTTCCAATGGCCTCTGGGGTCCCAAACTAGGCGCAGAAAGCCTTCAAGCAAGTTGAAGCAAGTGACAAGGCGCCAAGAATGGTGATTGGTAGAATGGATTCTGGGGTCCCAAACCTTGCCTTTGCACCCGTCTTTTGGTTGAGCAATATTGTTCTAGCCGGGTGGCAAATAGTCTGAATTCTCACTGAAGCAGCCAGACAACTTCCTAGACCCATTCAGTTGAGCTTTACACCAACCTTTGCGTTTAAATGTTGAGCACACAACCATGTTGAACCTTGCAGGATAAATCTTATCTCTGACCATCTTCTTCTTACTCTTAATGCCACAGAGAGCTCTAAGTTGACCATCCGTCTCCAGTAGCCCATATTCAAGTGGAATTAGAAAGCTAAGGGATA
>NC_029778.3:45498329-45514001 GCF_000817695.3 Arachis duranensis
GTCCTAATTACATCAAACTATCTCCTATTTATACACTTTCTATTCTTGGATTTTGGAATTTGGATGGGCTTTTGATTTGGTGAAGAAATGAATTAAATTGGATTTTTAATCCAATTTTTAGCCCATGAGAAAGTGGCTTCCAGGAGGCTGCCCTGCCCTTGTGGAGGGCAGAGCAGGAAATGGTGCGTGCGGCTCATTGCGTGCGTGCTTGGTGTGTGTGATGCTGCAGGATGCTGCCCTGCCCTTGTGGAGGGCAGGGCAGAGTTTTCATGGTGCGCCAGATGCTGCTCGTGCGCGCTGCTGCTGGCTGAGACTCACCTTGGTGCGCCCAATCTTGTGCGCTGGCCATGCACCACAAAAATGCTGCCCTGCCCTTGTGGAGGGCAGGGCAATGTTGCCAATGGTGAGGTTCCAAGTTCGAAACTTGGTGGAGGCACACGCTGCTTCTTTTTCTTTGGTTTTCTTAGCACCAAAGTAATGCTTAGTTCCTTTCTTCCTCATGGTGCCGTGTTCGATCCTGGGAGAATGAAAGCAAGCCAATTTTTGCTTGATTTTATTGTGCTTGAGCGATACTCCTTTCCTCTTTGTCCTTGGGTTCGAAACCCATATGAAGCATTATGAAGCAATTTCTTTTGAATTGTTCTTGGGTGAAGCCCGATATTGCTCTTGAGGAGGGCAGGGCAGAGTTTTTGCTCCCTTTGGTCCTTGGCATCAAATTGTGCTCTGCCCTTGTTGTGGGCAGGGCAGTGTTGCTTTTCAAAGTTTGGCTCATTATGTTGCTCTCCTGGAGGGCAGTGTGCCCTTGTGGAGGGCAATGTTTGCTTCCTCCTTCTATGCGCCACATTCTTTTTTCCTTGGGCCACGCTTTCTTAAGTCACAGTTTTCTTCTTTTCTTCCTTTCTTCACCTACAAGAAACCAAAACAACCACTCAAAGTATCTCTAAATTCATAAGGTTTATAATTCATTAAAAATCAATTAATTCTTGCTCAAACCTCATGATTTAGCATCAATTTAATGGTGGTTGTTTGATTTAAAGAAGTTATGCATTTTCATTCCAAATTACTTACTTAGGATGCAAGAAAGTGCATAAAGACTAGTAAAATAAGTGAAATTAGCTTAAAAAAATGAGTATATGATGACCTGTCATCAACCGACCTTCCAACACTTAAGGCTTTGCACCGTCCTCGGTGCCATTGACGATTGGATTTTCTATCGGTAAAGAAATTTACAAATATAATCGCGTTGTAAGTATAGTTTCTAAACTAACAGAAAATCCTTTCGTACAAAAGTTTTGTTTGTCACTTAAGCAAACCCAATAAAAATAAATAACCGAAGTATTCAAATCTCAGGTTGTCTTCTCAAAGAATTGCAGGGAACTATGATTTATTATTGGTTATGGAAAAATATATATTTGTGGGTTTTTTGAAATAGGGAACAAGTAATTTAAATGACAAGAAAAATAAATCAATAATTAAGAAAACTGTTGGCAAGGTATGAGAACTGGAATTCCTATCCTAGTTATCCTTATCAGGTGTGATAAAATTAGGTTTTAATCCCGCTTAGTTATCCCTTATTAAATAAAGGAAATTCAAGTGGACTAATTAAATTGATCCTCAAGTCCTATTCAACTTTAGAGCGATCCAAATCAATCAACAATTGCCAATTTTAACCACTGTTGAGTTTGATAACTCAAGTGTTACCAATTAATTAACCAAAGCCAAAAGGGAAAATAAATCATAAATAGAGCAAAACAATCATGAGTCTAAAATACCTCAAATTATATTAATTAAGAAAATCCTAACATGAAAAGTTCATAAGTCAATTGGGTAACATAAATCAAATACAAATAAAAGCATTAAAGTATCTCAAAGTAGAAGAGAAGTCAAAATAAAGGAATATTGAACCTGGAGCTCAGAAGAAAAATTGGGAGTTGAAGTAATAAAAATTCCTAATTTCTAAAAATCCTAATCCTAATCCTAAGAGAGAGGAGAGAACCTCTCTCACTAAAAACTACATCTAAAAATATGAAAAGTGAATTATGAGAGCCTGATTATGAATGGATGCATTCCCTCACTTTATAGTCTCTAATCTGTGTTCTCTGGGCCAAAAACTGAGTCAGAAACAGTTCAGAAGTCACTTCCAATGCTTTCTGATTCGTACAGGTCGCGGAAAAGTGACGCGGCCGCATGGCTCACGCGGCCACGCGGGTTGCGTTCCTACCAAGTCACGCGTCCGCGTGACTCACGCGTTCGCATCGCCTATCGTCGAGGCAGCTATGATAAATTATATATCAAATCAAAGCCCCGGGATTAGCTTTCCAACGTAACTGGAACCGCGTCGTTTGGACCTCTGTAGCTAAAGTTATAGCCATTTGAGTGCGAAGAGGTCAGGCTGGACAACTTAGCAATTTCTCCAACTTCTTGTATTCCTTCCACTTTTGCATGCTTCCTTTCCATCCTCTGAGTCATTCTTGCCTTGTAATCTCTGAAATCACTTAACACATATCAAGGCATCTAATGGTAATAAGATGGGATTAAACATAGGGAACTTAAGGCCAAAGAAGCATGTTTTCAATCAAAGCACATAATTAGGAAGGCAAATGTAAAACCATGCAAATAGTATGAATAAGTGGGTAAAGAGTTGATAAAAACCACTCAATTGAGCACAAGATAAACCATGAAATATGGGTTTATCAGACTCCCATTGAAAGAAAGGTTGAACGCTCGAATACAATCCATCAAATCCTGGTGTCCAAAATGCAATCGGTCACAAGAAAGTATTTTTCATTGTTTCTAGGAGTACCTAGATGTGACTGAAGCTTGAAAATGTTCAACTCTGCCATGACAGTTTCAAGCTCGAGAACCATGGAAGTGATAGATTCAGCTGGAAGAAGAACCGAGAATGGAAGAAAATTCGAACGAAAAAAAAGCAGTAGCAGCAAACCTCTTATGGCAAATCTGGTTAGCAAGAAACGCCTGGGTATTTGAAGGTAAAATCACTCCTTCAACAACTATTGTGGAGATAGCCAGAAGAAGTGTTCGTGAGAGAAGATGAGACCTTTGAGTTTTTACTTTACCTTTTTAGTTTCCTTATGCTTAAGTCATTTTATTCAAGTTGGAATTTCCTATTCTCTTTATTACAATTTCTGCCTGTAGTCCAAATTGGACCAATTTTCAGTAATGAAATTGCATAACTTTGATAAAAAAAAATTGCAGTTTAGGAGGAGTGTTTTCAAGCTGTAGCTCAAGCGAGATAGGTCTCTTGAGAATCACAAGAGCTCATGTAGAAAAAAAGGTCATATTCTCGTTCCACCCCAAATTAATAAGATTAAGAACGAAAACAACACCTTATAATTGAATCAAATATTAATTAAAATATAAGAATAATAATCTTAATCCATAGAAATAAACAGAGCTTCTAACTTTAACTAGGAGGTTTAGTTGCTCATACTTTATAAAGAAAACAGGTTTTTGAAAAGATGTGGAAAAGATCTGATGTGCCTAAACCTAAGTGATCTCCTCCTTAAATACTAATCTAATAATAAATGCTAAACCAAAAAGATATTATTTTAAATTAGAAATTACAAAGATAAAATAAGATAAGCCTAAAAAGTGCTAAAATCCACTTGGAGGCCCAATAGGTGTGAAACAGACAGTGATAAACCCCATTTTTAGGGTTTATCCTGTGCTTAATCTAGTGGATTTTATCCATTATTCTCACACTTATTCATACAATTCACATGTTTTACGTTTTCCTTCCTGATTTTGTGCTATGATTGAAAACATGCTTCTTTGTCCTTATATTTGCTAATATTAATCCTCTCTTATTACCATTCGATGCTGTGATATGTGCGTTAAGTGATTTCAGAGATTACAGGGCAGGAATGGCTTAGAGAATGGAAAGGAAGCATGCAAAAGTGGAAGGAATACAAGAAACTGAAGGAACTGCTAAAACTGTCCAGCCTGACCTCTTGGTACTAAATCGACCATAACTTGAGCTACAAAGGTCCAAATGGTGCGATTCTAGTTGCGTTGGAAAGCTAACATCCAGGGCTTCACAAAAATATATAATTTTCCATAACTGCTCTAAAGATAGGCGATGCGCACGCGTGGATCATGCACATGCGTGACTTGAAGAAAACGTACGCGTGACTTTGCCGCGTGCTGGACGTATCAGAAATCGTTGGGGGTGATTTCTGGGCTATTTTTGACCCAGTTTTTGGCTCAGAAAACATATATTAGAGGCTATAAAGTGGGGAAATGCATCCATTCATAGAGAGAACATTCATTATTCAAAATTTAGGTTTTAGATGTAGTTTTCTAAAGAGAGAGGCTCTCTCCTCTCTCTTAGGTTTTAGGATTTAGGATTTCTTTTAGGATTAGGATTTTTTCTTCACAATTCCAGGTTCAATGTTCCTTTAATTTAATTTCTCTTCTACTTCTATTTATTCTATTACTTTAGTTTGTTTATTTTCCCAATTTGATTTATGGATTCCTATGTTTAATTTGATTTTCTATTTAATATAATTTGAGGTATTTCAGATTTATGATTGCTTTCTTCTATTTAGGATATAAATAATTTGGATTTTTCTCCTCCCTTTGCTTTGAGTAATTGGTGACACTTGAGTTATCAAACTCAGCTGTTGATTGAAAATTGGAATTTGTTGATTGGTTTGGATTCCTCTAACGCTAGTCTTTCCATAGGAGTTAACTAGGATTTGAGGAATCAAACTGATTAGTCCACTTGACTTTTCATTATTTAATAAGGGTTAACTAAGTGGGAGCAATTAACAATTCTCATCACAAGTGATAAGGATAACTAGGACAGGATTTTCAGTTCTCAAAACCTGCCAAGAGCTTTATTAGTTATTTTCTTGCCATCTAAATTCCTTGTTCAAACCTTTCAAAAAACCCAAAAGATACTTTTCCATAACCAATAATAAATTATACCTCCCTGCAATTCCTTGAGAGACTACCCGATGTTTCAATACTTCGGTTATAAATTTTATTGGGTTTACTTTAGTGACAACCAAAACTTTTGTACGAAATTAAAGGATTCTCTGTTGGTTTAGAAGCTATACTTACAACGTGATTATTTCTATAAAATTCTTTACTAGCAAAAATTCTCTCGTCAAATCATGAAGCCTCCTTCCAAGATGTTTGATGTTGATGTTGAGAAAGGTGTACAACCTCCGAGGCATATCATGGTTGAAGACTTTGCAGAGGTTGATCAAGAGATGGTGATTAAAGAAGAAGAGGCACAACCTCCCATGCCCTTGGAAAGCAGTGAAGAGGAGATTGAATTGGAAGAAAGCTACCAAGAGGAAGAGGTTGAAATTGAAGAAGCTTACAAGGAGGTGGAAGTTGTCAAAGAAGTGCACAAGGGAGTGGAGCTTGCAAGATCATTAGAAACACCTCTCCCAAGGTCATTACCGTCCAACACAATATTCAAGTGGGTAAAATTCTTATCCTTAACCTTTACTTTCCCACTTGAATATGGCCTATTGGAGACGGATGGTCAACTTAGAGCTCGATGTGGAATCAAGAGTAAGAGGAAGATGGTTAGTGGTAAGAGTTGTTCTGCAAGGTTTAACATGGTTGCATGCTCTAAGTTGAAGTGCAAGGATTGGTGTAGAGCTCAATCGAATGGGTCTAGAAGGTTGTTTGGATGTCTCTGTGAGAATTCAAATTGCGAGCCACCCAGTTGGAACAATGGTGTTCAACACAAAGACGAGTGCAAAAGCAAGATTTGGGACCTCGGAATTCAGTCTAGCAATCAATACTCTTGGGGCCTTGTCACTTGCTTTAACTTGCTTGAAGGTTTTCTGCGCCTAGTTTGGGATTTCGAAGGCTATTGGAAGTACAAACATTGGTGGAGATTCCTGGAGGAGTTCAAGCACAAGCCACCATAACAAGGAGCTCACAAAATGTCCAACTTAAGGACTTTAACTAAAAGTGCTAGGTGGGAGACAACCCACCATGGTATGATCGTTCTTTCTTTTCTTAGTTTTATTTTAGTAACTCTTCTCATTAGTATTGCATATAGTTTGCATTCTGCATTCTGCATAAAAAAAGAAAGGAAAGGCACACGATGCGCGAGCGTTGTTGACGCGTTCGCATCATATGTGCATGCGTGAAAAAGGGGTGATTAAACAGAGAGTTACGCGGGAACGTGGCTGGAGGTGTGCTTTAGGCAAAAACACACCCACGCATACGCGTCCCTGACGCGTCCGCATCACTTGCCAAAACAGGCATCCACGCGTGTGCGTCACACATGCGCACGTGTGACCCTGCAAAATCGACGTAAATGGGTGTTTAGACAGAAAGTTGTGGTGGCCTGGTGCTGAAATGGTGCTAGAAGCACAAGCCGTATCACGTGTACGCATCCCTGACGTGTTCGCGTCATTTGTCCCAACTAGACCATCCACACGTGCGCGTCCCTCACGCGTGCGCGTCCCTCACGCGTGCGCGTCGAGTGAATTTTAAGCAATAGTGCGTATGAGACAGAGAGTTGTGCGTGCGCGAGGCTGCTCTCGCGCCAATAGCACAAATCATGTCACGCATACACGTCACTAAAAAAATTACGCAACCCATGCGAACGCGTGACGCACGCGCGCGCGTCGCAAGCGACGCACAACTAATCCACCTCAGCGCCATATATCTTATCTTTTATCCCCCAACCCTAATTCTTTCTTCTTTCTTCTTTCTTCTTTCTTCTCTCTTCTTTCTTCCCCCCTTTCATCCTTATTCCATTTCTTTTCTTCTATTATTTACATTTGCATACTCGCATTCATGGCATTTTAACTTCATTGTTTCTTCTCCATTTCTTTTCTATACTTGTTGTTTTCACATTGGTGTTAAAATTCTCTTATTCAATTGTCGCATATTTCTTGCATTATTTTGGGTGCACCTTGACTAGTTTGCTATTTAAGTTGGCATGCCCTGTACTTCTATTGTTTTCTCACTTGCATGTTGTAGCTACCATGTAATTGAGACCCCCATTATTTGGCATTAACCCACCCATACTTTATTTATTTTCTTCTCTTTATTCCTGGGTTACTTTTCTTCTTTTTCCTCTTCTTTCAGGATGATCGCCGAGGAAGAAAAATGGAAAACCTTTACATGGGCAACAAACAAGTTCCATCTGCACAATCTTTGGAGAAAAGCATCAGTATAGCAACCCGTCCACTTGCACATCTCAACATGTACCGAGGATGGTGCAATCTTTAAGTGTGGGGAGGTCGATATCGATCTCTGTGGGTTAGTTATTTTCTTCCCAAGACCAATGTCTTATTTTCTTTATTTGTTCATTGTTGCATTTACATGTTTGATTGCATATTTTCTTGATTTTGTACATATTTTACCATTGCTTGGTTAAAGTAATGAGTTTCTTTTCAAGACCCTTTTTATAATATTTCACTAATTTAAATTGAAAAATTTGTGTTAAACTTGTTTGAAGATTGTATTTGGAACATGGTTTAAAGCTAAAGAACACACAACCCGTGAGATTTGAGCTTAATTACATGGTTACATTATTTAACCATAATATTTTATTCTTCTATGTTTCCTTCTCTATGATTGCAATTTTTGCTTTGTTCCATTCTATATGTCCATTGTTTAGTGTATTTACATGCTTGCATATTATTGAGGCCATCATTTGTTATTAGCTCACTTATCCCAAATAGCCGACCATTCCACTTACCTTTGCTAGCCACTTTGAGCCTTTTAATCCCCTTTTGTTTTGTATTTTACCACATCACTAGCCTTAAGCAGAAAAATAATTAATTATCCCATTGAATCTTTGGTTAGCTTAAGATAGAGATTGTGTGTCAACTAAGTGTGGGGAAACTGTGGAAAACCTGGGTTAATAGGGAATGTGTTATGTTTCTACTTTATTTAAATATTGGAAATTTGGGTGCCTACTCATGTGAGACCAGAAAAATCCAAAAAAAAATCATATGCATTGATATGTTATGTTTGCTTTTATATTTTCAAAAAAAAGAAAAAGAAAAAGAATATATATATAAGAAAAAAGAAAAAGAGAAAAAGAAAAGCAATAAAAAGGGGACATAAATATCCCAAAGTAAAGTAATAATGACAATGCATATGGAATGTGAATTAAAGAGAATGCATGAGTATGTGGAAAAAGTGGGAATCATGGGTAGCTAGAATTATATTTGTCTTGGAGAACTTATTTACTTTTAACCAAGTAGATAGAAACATCTTAGCATATAATTGCATTCATAGGTTGCATTTCATAAGTCTTACCATTCCTTTTCACTCTTTTAGTTCTCTTGAACTTAGCATGAGGACATGCTAATGTTTAAGTGTGGGGAGGTTGATAAACCCCATTTTTAAGGTTTATCCCGTGCTTAATCTAGTGGGTTTTATCCATTATTCTCACACTTATTCATACAATTCATATGTTTTACGTTTTCCTTCCTGATTTTGTGCTATGATTGAAAACATGCTTCTTTGGCCTTACATTTGCTAATATTAATCCTCTCTTATTACCATTCGATGCCGTGATATGCACGTTAAGTGATTTCAGAGATTACATGGCAGGAATGACTTAAAGAATGGAAAGTAAGCATGCAAAAGTGGAAGGAATACAAGAAACTGAAGGAACCGCTAAAGCTGTCCAACTTGACCTCTTGGTACTAAATCGACCATAACTTGAGCTACAGCAGTTCAAATGATGCGGTTTTAGTTGCGTTGGAAAGCTAACATTCGGGGATTCGCAACGATATATAATTTGCCATAGCTGCCTTGAAGATAGACAACGCGCACGCGTGGATCACGCGCACGCGTGACCTGGAGAAAACTCAATCCACGCATACGCATGGATGACGCGTACGCGTGACTTTGCCGCATGCTGGACGTATCAAAAATCGATGGGGGCAATTTTTGGGCTATTTTTGACCCAGTTTTCAGCCCAAAAAATATAGATTAGAGGCTATAAAGTGGGGGAATGCATCCATTCATAGAGAGAACATTCATTATTCACAATTTAGGTTTTAGATGTAGTTTTCTAGAGAGAGAGGCTCTCTCCTCTCTCTTAGGTTTTAGGATTTAGGGTTTCTTTTAGGATTAGAATTTCTTCTTCACAATTTCAGGTTCAATGTTCCTTTAATTTAATTTCTCTTCTACTTCTATTTATTCTATTACTTTGGTTTATTTATTTTTCCAATTTGGTTTATGGATTCCTATGTTTAATTTGATTTTCTATTTAATATAATTTGAGGTATTTCAGATTTATGATTACTTTCTTCTATTTAGGATATAAATAATTTAGATTTTTCTCCTCCCTTTGCTTTGGTTGAGTAATTGGTTACACTTGAGTTATCAAACTCAGCTGTTGATTGAAAATTAGAATTTGCTGATTGGTTTGGATTCCTCTAACGCTAGTCTTTCCATAGGAGTTGACTAGGATTTGAGGAATCAAACTGATTAGTCCACTTGACTTTCCTTTATTTAATAAGGGTTAACTAAGTGGGAAAAATAAACAATTCTCATCACAAGTGATAAGGATAACTAGGACGGGATTTCCAGTTCTCAAAACCTGCCAAGAGCTTTATTAGTTATTTTCTTGCCATCTAAATTTCTTGTTCAAACCTTTCAAAAAACCCAAAAGATACTTTTCCATAACCAATAATAAATCATATCTCCCTGCAATTCCTTGAGAGACGACCCGAGATTTCAATACTTCGGTTATAAATTTTATCGGGTTTGCTTTAGTGACAACCAAAACTTTTGTACGAAAGAATTCTCTGTTAGTTTAGAAGCTATACTTACAACGTGATTATTTCTAAGAAATTCTTTACTAGCAAAAATCCTCTCGTCAGACAGCAAGCTGGCGTTCAATGCTAGGATTGGGCGTTGAACGCCCAAAGAGGAGTGCACGCTTCTGAATCTAGCCCCCTTGTTGGCGTTGAATGCCAGGTTGGGCGTTCAGCGCCCAAGGGGGAGCTGGCAGCTTTTTCGTTTCTTACTCTAGCCTTCTCCAAATTGTTCTGAATTTTACCTAAAATAATAAAAAAAGAGAAAAACTCAAAGTAACATTCAAAGACGAATTTTGCACTAAAACATAATAAAATTTAATAAAATCTAACTAAAAATAATATAAAAACAACTAGAAAAGGGTATAAGATGCTCACGCATCACCTTACTATCTTCATTTTATGGTGTATTTGGACAACGAAAAATCTAAAAAATTTTAAAGACAAAGTCATCCCTAATTAAAAAAATTTTCATAGGTTCAGAGAACATCATGAACAACCTTTGGATTATAAATTCACATTGCAGTTTTTTTTTTCGTGTTTCGATATTTTTTCTCTTTTCTCAAGTGACTGTATATTTTTTGAATATTCCAGACTTGCTATTTGTTCCTACTTAGAACTATCCATTTTATTTTATTACATTAATAAAGACCTATCTTTGCTAAAAGAAAAATTTTATAAAAGACAAAAAAAATGTAAGAATGTAGCAAATAGAGTTAAATAAAACTATAAAAAAATTCATAAGAGAGGGAGAGAGATACACAGACATAGAAGGTGAAGAAGGAGAAAGAAAGATGATGAAAAGAGTAGCAGAAAGAGAAGGTATAAGGGGAGAATGACGAGGAAATGAAAAAAAGTCAGTTCGTGATTAAAATAAAAAGAGTGGTAGAAAAAATGGTTAATTTTAAAATTTTAAATAATTTTTTAGGATTTAAATAGTTTTTATGGATACGACGTCAATTTTATTTATTTTTTTGTGGATAGATTTATCAATGACTAAATTTTTAATCGTCATGAATGGTCATTTACTCAATTTTCGAAAAATTTTTAAGAATATCTCTAATGTTAATTTCTTTTCATTTTGTTTCTAAGAGTAATTTTAATGCTATTTTTATTATTTTAAGTTCAATTTCATTTTGAGTCCTACCAAAATGATACATTATCCTTTATGGGTCATATGTCATAAATAATTATTTGAAAGTAAAAATGAGATTTGTTACTTCAATACTTGATTTCAGTTCAATTAAAATTTTATATTATTTTAATTATTTTATCAACATAGTTATATAAGTGATAAAATTTTATTAATTTTTCATCAAAGTGATATTATTCTCTAAGGTAAAATCAATTTTATTTTATTTATACATTTTAATGCAGATTTCAATTCTAAATCAGTTTACTTTTTAAAATTATCAAAAGTGATACTATAAAATCACTTCATTAGAATTACTCTAATATTTTTTAATTATAGTTTTGAGGGTTAATATTATTCAATGTATGTTAATGTGTCACTAATACATAATAACCCTTATATGTTATCTATTTCAGGATATAATTGAAATATATTGAAATATCAGCGTAATATTAGCACCAAATGTTAATAACAATTTTGAAATAAAATATAAACATTTAGAACAAAAATAGTATTTACTAGTCTGTAAATAATTTTATAAGTCAAAATCAAATTGGACAATATCTCCAAAAAGAGTCAAAGAGAAAGAAAGAACAATACTACAATTAACAAACATAGTCTCTCAGAACTCAGAAGTCTATTTGTAATTCTATTTCTGCTCTCTCTTCTTAGCACTATGTTATGTGAATTGCCACTTAATTGATCCCCATTACTAACAGAATTCAGATTTCCTTCTGTGATTTGTAACTCTTCATCCATTTGTTGCGTTTGTGCCATATCAGCATCCAATTTTGCCTCATTTGCTGAGACCTTCATCCTATTGTTATCCTCTCCTTAAAAATTAACCTTGTCCTCAATGTTAAGATTAGGATCATTGTTGAGAATTTCATCAACATCTTTCCAAGTAGCAAAGTCTGTAGAATTTTCATGCCATTGGACTAACACTTGAAAAATTCTTGTTGCCTCTAAGGATGTTTTGTGACCCAATGATTTTAGTAGGACTGAACACTGGACCAAATTCTAAATAATAAATAGTAATGGTTGGTATTGCTACTGTAAATCCCCTGAAACTTGTTTCGCAAGAAAATGTGAAATAGTAATGGTAGGTATTGCTATTGTGAATTCTTATCGCTTCTGGCAACTCTAGCCAATATGTCACTGTGCTCAATTTATTAAAAATTTTAAAAGGGCTAAAATAGCGCATCTCCAATTTCTGATGCTTACGCAATACCACAGATTATTGGCGATATGGTTGTAACTTAACAACAACAACTAAATCTCCAACCTGAAACTCCTCAAATCTGTGTTTACTATAAGCAATGTGTTTCATAAATAATTAAGATCTTTGCCGATTTTGCTTGAAATGCACTAAGAGTTTATCTCTCTCTTCAATCATATCCTTGGTCATCCATATTTAACTAGAGAAAGAGAATCTCTGTCATATAGAGATTTATAGGGACGCATTTTGATGCTGGAGTAGAATGATGTGTTGTACCAATATTGAGCCCATGGGAGCATTCTTACCCAACTCTTGGGATTAGCAAAACAAAAATATCGCAAGTATATCTCTAATGTTTGATTCAACACCTCACTTTGACCATCAATTTATGGGTGATAGGATGAGCTTATAGCCAATTGAGTACCCCACTAATGAAGATTTTATCTTTATTGGATATGATGATGGCTGGGAAGCCATGTAACTTAATCACATGATTAAGAAAATTGTTAGCGACTATCTTGTTGGTGAAGCCCGTTTCAAAGGAATAAAATGAGCATGTTTGGTAAGCCTATCAATCTATGGAATGGGGGTAAGGACATAATAAAATCCATACACATAGCCTCCCAAATTTGCGATGGAATGGGTAGCGGATGAAGTAAACCAGCAGGGTATTTATTCTGACAAATAGCACAACCCAAAACATAGTCTTTGATAATTTATTGCATTTGTCTTAGCCACTCCAGAATGTCCTTGCACTACTGAGTCATGATATTCATGGAGAATTATGCCAATCAAGGGACTGTCACTTAGAATTACCAACTTATGTTTCCAAAACAGCAACCCATTCCTAATATGATAATACAAGTGCTGCATACCTTAGTTCTTGCGAAGTTGCCAAATCTACTGCAAATCAGAATTTAAAACAACTTCATCTTTTAATTGCTGCAACCAATGGGTTCTGGCAGTGAAAAAGCAGTGCTAAATTATCCACACCGGGTTTATATTGTGCAACCATTTTTGTTGCTCAGAAGTGTGGAAAGATTGATTAGGCTTTTTTGGTCCGATTTACCAAATAGATAATGGTAAAATTTTGCAATAGCCTCGGTGATGACATATAGCTCACGAGTATAGGAAGACTGTCACTGCATTAAAGGACTCGGTTTCTTAGAGAAAAATGCAATAGGATGTTTGTCTTGGCTTAAAACTGCACCCACACCAATTCCTGATGCATCAGTTTTCAATACAAATGGCATAACAAAGTCTAGAAGAGTGGTGATAGCTGTCCTGAGGGCATTGAAAGCTATATCATCTCAGGTTCTCCCTTCATTGCATTAATGGATAAATAGTACAGGTCTTTTACCTGATACCATCAAGTGGTTGCTGCTATGCTAGAGAATTTGCTTCATCCGATAGAGCACGAAATGTTGATTAGGGCATTTCATGGTTAGGACAAAAAGAGGGTGTGCTTTTTATCTTCATAAAGTCTAGCCAAGCTCACTGCACGATGGATATCCTAACATAACCCACTCATAAAATAAGCTTGAAGAGAGATTCACAAGGTGATTCAATGGAGTATGACACTGAGTCATTTGAAACCACGGTATGGCGGAGCAATGCTAACACGTTGTTGATGTTGTTGGTGTGGTGTCTCTATTCGCGAGTTCAAACCATAGACTAGCATCAACCACAATTGGTTGTTTGTCCAATTTTTGAAGGATCTATTGTAACAAATGGTGTAGAACCGTTGGCCTCTAACATTTGATGAATCTGTTACCAATTTTGTGCCACCAACTCAAACAATTTGCGAATATAGGCATCCATCATCTTCATAAGAATGAAAGCACCAAATGTTAAAGCACGAATGAAATAACAGATGAATGCTTATCAATTGATAAAATGTAAATGGAATAACAAGTAATGAAAATTATCTATGATCCAAAAGTAATTGTATATTGACATAAGAGAATTTCAAATATAAAATGAAAGAATAGAAGATAGAGTCAGGGCCTCCACTGAGAGCTTTAGCACCTGCAGAATATTAAGAGAGGAAAAAATGAGCTAGAGAAGAAGAAATACCTCCAAAAGGAGCCAGAGAAAAAGAGAGACCAATACCACAATTTACATAACAAAGATAGCTTTTCAGGAGTCTATTTGTAATTTTATGTTTGCTCCTACTTCTTAGCACTATGCTGTGTAAATTGTCACTTAAGTGGTTCCCACTAATAACAGAATTTGGATTTCTTTCTGTGATTTGAAACCCTTTGTCCATTTTTGCTGCTCTTGTGCCATATCAGCACCCAATTCTGTTTTATTTGTTGGGCCCTTCTTTTTTTTTTTTTCAAAGATAATAGGTTATATTTCATTAATGATTAAAAAATAAAATACAAAGATGTCCAAAAGCAGGACAGCATAATAAAAGGTGGGGATTTCCCAAAAACACTACACTGAAGGTATTCATCCAACGGTGCGTGGTCGAAAAACGAAGAAAAATCTTAAAGAAGAAATAATGATAAATCAAATTGAATGCATCTAAGAGCTTGTCTCATGGAGATGACGACTTAAACTGGGAGTTCTTTGGATTTCACGGAGCAACTTGACAGAGCTTGCTAGAATGGCAGACGGCATAGAAGTAGAACCTTCAAAAATCAACTGGTTGCGAGCTTTCCAGCAGTTCCAGCAAATGATGGCAAGCAATTGAGGATTACGGTCAGCATTCTTCAACGAGTTAAGTATCTCTGTTGATGCAGTCCACCATGTCCAAAAGTCGTTAGAACTCTGAGGGGGAAGACAGTCACGAAGATAACTCTGAGACCATACGTCTTTAATTCTAGAGCAATCGATCAAACAATGAGTGACTGTTTCCGTTACTTCATGACAGCAAGGGCATATTGGTGATATAGATGGGATGCAGTGATGAATCTGAGCAAGCACCGGAAGTCGGCCATGGAGAGCTTTCCAGATAAATAGCTTAATTTTGTGAGGCAAGTTCAACTTCCATAGATCAATCCACGGTTTTTTCTGTTGCATATAATTAGGGCAAAGCTCCAGAGGCGGATGGTAAAATAAATAGCCAATTCTATAACTTGAACATGTATCATATTGCTTGGATTTGTTTAAATCCCATTGCAATTTGTCCCTACTCTGCTGAATTTTAACTGACAAAATTCTGTGAATCCTGTTTGCAACGTCTTGGGGAAATAGTTCTTGAATGAGATTCTGATTCCAATTTCTATCTTCAGTAATTAGATCTTTAACTCTTGGAAATAACTCAGAAATAGCCTGTCTATTTGGCATGTCAGAAATCATTAAAGGATACGGAGGAGGCAGCCAAGGATCATCAAAGGTTCGGATATCCTCACCAGTACCCACAACCCAATTAAGACCTTTTTCAACAATCTTTCGGCCTTCCAGTATGCTCTTTCATCCCCAAGAAGGTAAGACTCCAATTTCTGCCGTTATAGCATTACCATTGCTAAAGTATTTACCTCTTATGATTTTGGATAAGGAAAGTAGGCTGTGTTACAAGTCGTCAAAACTGTTTG
>NC_029778.3:45514710-45519288 GCF_000817695.3 Arachis duranensis
ACTGAAGATAGGCTTATTGGTCTTACCTGAGTCATATCTTTAGCATCAGAAATCTTGGGAATAAGACAGATCTGAGTGTGGTTAAAACCCTTCAAGATTCTGCCCCCAGAAAGGAAGCTCTTAACTGCTCGAAACACATCACCACTAAGTATGTTCCAGAAGCTTTGAAAAAATTTTGCTGTCATACCATCATCTCCTGGGGCACTTTGAGGATGAATGCTAAATGTTGCGCGTTTCACTTCCTCCATAGTCACTGGTCTTTGAAGCCTACGGTTCATGTGAGCTGTAACCTTAGGTTCAAAATCAGTAAACAGAGGTTCAGGGTTCTCATGACAAGTGGAGGAAAAGATGTCCTTGAAATAAGATTCAGCCACAGAAGCAATACCAGCATTTGAAGTAGCCACTTCACCATCATTGCCAGTTAGTTGCCAAATTCTATTCCTTTGGGTTCGATTTCTAAATTTCTGATGGAAGAAAGCTGTATTCTGATCACCAGATTTGAGCCATTTGACTCTAGACTTATCTTTCCAATAAGATTCCTCATTTTGTAATGCTTTTTCAAGTTTGTCCTCTATTTCTGAAATGATGTCGCCTCCATGAATTCCTGCTAAACGAAGTTCCTCTAATTCCGACTGTAGTAAATTAATCTCCACCTTCGAATTAGATCTGTATTCTTGCTGCCATTTGACAATCTTATGCCGACAATGCTTTATTTTTTGAGCTAGGATATACATGGCTGAACCATCAATCTGTTCATGCCAAACCTCTCTAACAATCTGCCGTATTTCATCATTGGAACACCATCTTTCTTGGAATTTGAATCGGCATTTAGATCTATCTGTTCTCGGATTAGAGTCTAGGATAAGAGGGGCATGATCCGAGCCTGATTCTGACAGTCTAAGAACCGTTGCATTGGGATAGAGTTGCTGCCAATCAACTCCAACCAGGAATCGGTCCAGTCTTTCCTGTATCAACTCATCACCCCTCCGTCTATTTGACCAAGTGAATGGTCTTCCGACCATACCAATATCAATCAGGGAATTATCATCAATAAAACTATTAAAGGTTTCAATAGAAGAAGGAGATTTAGCACCCCCACCTTCTTTCTCAAATTGATTAGAAATGGCATTAAAATCCCCCATTAACACAATCTTACCATCGAACTGTTGGGTGACTGAAGTTAATTCAGCAAATTGAGCCATTCTATGTTGATCATTTGAACTGAGATAAACACCTAGAACACCATAGGGATCATTAGAACCAGCTGTCAGAACTGATGCCGCAATAAAAAATCTACCATGCTGTAAAATCTGAACAGTGCAACCATCCCTCCATGCCATTGCCAAACCCCCTGATAATCCATCCGAATCTACAATAAACCATTCCTTGAAACCACAAGATCTTAGTTTTCCTTCAACTTGTCGAGATTGACAGATAAAACGAACCTCGGGGGAGTAGGATTTGCAAATCCCTTTAAGATTGTGGATTGTCAGGGGTCTCCCCAAACCCCGACAATTCCACGAGAGCAGTTTCATATTTCTTTGGGTGCCACTTGAAGGCTGGCACCCTCCACCGTCATAGCAATTATATGAGGGTTCTGAGTTTCTGATTTGTTGTTCATGGTGTAGAGAAAATCAGAATTGGTATTCAATGATTCCAAAGAGACATAAGATATATGAAATGAGTGAATTAGAAAATAGAATGAATTAAAAGAGCAATGAATTGGAAGAGAAAACGAAAATTAGGGAGCTAAGTGAAAAAGAAATTAAGAAAAAATAAAAAATAGAAGAAGATGGAAAAGAGTTTGACGAAGAAAAGACAAAGAAAGGTGTAACCATGGAGGTGGCGCAGTGAAACCCTAGCAGAACGTCGGACGCTAGATGAGGAGTACGTACTCCCACTATTTGTTGGGCCCTTCATCCTATTAGATTATATGAATAAGTATAAAAATAGAAAATTACTTTCCGTTGGTTTTAAGTTTGTATGTGATTTTTGCATTCCTATAAGTTCGACTTATGCAATTTTATGCTTCTTGTCTCTAATTGAGTTTATTGATGAAAAAAGTGATGACCCTTTTTTGAAGAGATAAAAATGTGTACAATATCCAATTTGTTTATGAACATGATACTCATTACTTCAATTTTCATTTTGATTTTTCTATTTTTTTATCTTTTTATTTGATTTTGAGTAGAAGTTTTTGTATCTGTAATTTGTGATGGATCTTAATGTTATTTTCAAACAATTGCTTTTGAAAAATATTTGATTTATGGTGTGAAAACATTGAATTTAGTAATGATATTTGATTATTGTTATATTTTTTCTTACTCTTTGGCAGCCATTGTTGACGGCATTAAAAGATATAAACTTGTTGATTCAGTGCAAGTGATGATCGGAATGAGTTCATATGCTTAAAATCTATATTTATAAAAGAGCCTCAAATTATTACCAATTTTATTTAGGGGTATTCATGGATCGGATAGGATCGGATTGCGAATTTTGTGTAGGTATCTGCATATCCGATCAGCATATTCGCGTATCCGCAAAATTAAAGAAATAAATAAATAAATAATTTTTTATATTTTATTTCAACTAATAATTATCATATATGTTGCATTATTTTAATTTATTATTTAAAAAATGTATGTTTAATATTATTTTAAGAGTAAACATATTTAAAAGAATAGAAAAAATGAATTTTATTGATATTTTTTAATAAAAATAAACTATTAAAAATAATTTTGTGTTTTGCGGATATATCCAATCCGATCCACAAATGTGCGGATCGAATCGGATCGAATCCAAACTTAAAAACTGCAGATATTGGATCCGATCCGATGATTTTAGTGCGGCTCGGATCGAAATTTTGGCCATATCCAATCCGATCTGATCCGCGTTCACCCCTGATTTTATTATCTACCTTAATCTTTCAAATACTAAAATATATTTTTACCATCCTAGAAAGCTCCATGAATTAAATAAGAAAAATATTAGGAGATCATAAAAATTTATTACTTTTATTATCATTTAATTATTAATTTAATTTTTTTAGTCTGATAATTCAATAATATACTTTATCTATACTTTTAAACATTAATGATTCATAACTATAAATAAAAAAATTTTGTTAATCCTCTAATATTTCTTGTTAAACAATATCATTTTAGAAAAAAAAAATAATATCATTCTGCCTTATCATACATCATGTCAGAAGTAAAATCATATAGGAAACATTTTAAGTGCATCGGAGTACTGGTGCTCCAATCATTTTAATCGTTGATCTGAATTATAAAAAATATATATAATATAGAAAAACATTTCAAGTACATTGGGAGTACCGGTGCTCCAATCATTTTAATCGTTGATCTGAATTATAAAAAATATATATAATATATATTAATTAAAACCAACGATTAAAATAACTGGTGCACCGGTATTTTTAAGTCTTCTTTTTCTTCTAATAAATAACCATCATACTATGGTTCACACACCAATAACCAGAGTTTCCCAAATTTTACACTTGAATCTCCATTATCAATTGTGGCTACTCTATGCATAACTTGTCAAGATCTTAGCTTTCTCCTGTTTTCCTTAGCTGTTATATTTTGGCAACAATTCCTCTCCTATTGTGTGGAAATTTTTACTTTCTCCCTCAAGAAGGCGCACAACCTGAGTTACAAGCGTTTCACATGTTGGCAATGTAATATTATTCATACTACATATACAGGAAGAAATCCAATATTATTATGCAAATATATACAGGGCTACTTCGTCTTTAAACTCTTTGATACATTATTGTTAATGCTTCTATACATATATATAACTTTTGAAATATGAATTGGATTCATTTTTTCTGATAATGATGAGTCATAATATAAAAATTAAATCAAATAAAAAATTTTAGAAGTAACATAGGCTAATAATATAATATCAAAATTAAATTGGTGTTATAGTTAATTAATAAAAAATATTTCTGGTATATTAAAAAGATCATTCTAGTATGATAATATTATGGTAATTATCGTGACTATGGTATTTTAAAAAATGTTGTTAAAATTAAAATAATATTTTTTAATTATTAAACAACATTTTTAAAAAAATATTATTTAAAAATATTACTAAAATATAAAAAAGTATGATTTTAATTTTAATGACACTTATATTAGTCATTATAGACACTATAGTATAGTTATAGTAGAATTTGCTATACTAAAATTCAGTTTTTATTATATATTTATGCATATTTTTTTACATATTTTTTTAACTAATGAACCACTAAAATAATTAAATTTGCAATAAACGAATAATCAAACTTGCTTATAAAAGTAAAATGAAAAAATTTTATAAAGTACCGAATATATATTTTTACACGTAACGACTGATTGATGATTGAATTTTAGTGTATTTGTCCATGATTGTTAATCACTAAAAACCTAGCAACATTTCTAGCATGTATTAATAAACTTTATGAAAAACAAAAGCAAAGACAAATCTAATTATCTAAGTGAAGTTTAAAATAAAACGACTTTTTATTATATGTTATTTATTAAAAAGTATTTTTTTATTATTTTTAAACTTTGA
>NC_029778.3:45519346-45521951 GCF_000817695.3 Arachis duranensis
AATATAAAATAGAATAAAATATTATTTTAGTCTTTAATATTTGAATCAAATTCTAATTTGATTCCTAATATTTTAAATATCCTATTTATGTCCCAAAAGATTGTAAACAAGTTCAGTGAGAACCTACCATTAAATTTGACATTTTATTAGTTATCAGAATGAGTGAGTAGACGTTAATAATATTATTAGTTAATTAAGTTATATTTTTTTATGTGTTAAAATAATATTACTAAAATCTTTTTATAATACTTATTTTTTAATTTTTTTTTTTACAAAACTCTAGATTCTAACAATTAATCATCAACATTTTAAAATCAAAAAAATATTTTTATACTAGTGATCATTAGTAAATTAATTTTACTTACATATTGAAATCAAATGCTATTAATTTTTTAATATATGAATTATTTGTATTAAATTTAATAGTGAAATAACATTGAACTCGTTTAAAATTTTTTTAAAATTAAAATAAAATATTTAAAATTTTTTAAACTAAAATAAAACTTGTAAAACGTGTTAAAAACCAAATTAAGATTTGACATAAACACGAAACTGTTAACTTGATCCTATAAAAAATAAGTAAATTAATAGACAGATTGAGATTCGATAATACCTCTCCCATTGAAGGACGGTCATGAGGCTCTATTTGGACGCAGAAGAATGCGGTTTTGGCCATGAGGTATAGTTGATACGTGTCATATGAGTTCCCAAGACGAGTGTCAATCAGTTCGTGTAAAGCCAACGACTCAATGATTGGCATAGCCTACAAGCTCCCATTCACCCTTAATTAATTCGTTTATGTGAATTTTGTTCATTCATAATTAAATGTATTATTTAGAAGAGAAGATACCCATTGTCTGAGAGATTGTTGTTCTGGATTGCGGAAATTGGAGACCTTGTGTCCTGAAATCAGTTGTAACAAAACGATGCCAAATGCATACACATCTGTTCGCTCAGAAACTGCACCGGTTTCAGCATACTCTGGAGATAGGTATCTACATAAAAATAAATAAATAAATAAAATTAAAAGAATAAAGAAAGAGATGAAAAGAAATGCAACTTTATTTCAAATCTTTTTTCTTTTACTCCTTTTATAATGAATAATGTTATAAAATTATTATTATAGCAGTCAATTTTTACTAATACTATAACAAATTGCTAAATAAATCTAATATAAAGTTTTTGTTGAGTTTTAATATCGGATATTTTTCGAATTATTTTACATATTTTTATCTTTAATAATTTCAGATTTTTTTTATGTTGAGTAACGGCTGCAATATTAACAGTAATGTTGACTCCTAATACTTTTTTGAAAAGTGTTAAAGATAAGTAAATTTTATGATTTATAGTTATTAATTAATTATTATTAATATTTTTAATAATGTAAAATTACACACTCTTTTATTATTAGTTAAATATTAACTAAATTTTAAATCTCACCTTTCTCCCATCTAATACTTGAATGTCTTAACTCACAATCCCACCTTTATTCAGAAAGTCAAAAGGTTTGAAAAAATCCTCACCCTATTGTGCCCATTATCCTGGTGTGCATAGTACCATCACCGTTCCTCCATTTGGCAAGGCCAAAGTCACCTAGCTGCATTTGTAACACATCACTTAATTGAAAGAAAATTTGCTAACGCTAATAATAACTAGGTTCGTATATATAACACTATTCAGCAAATTAAACATCTTTTGTTTAAGCACCAAAATATCTACTATACATCACTCAACAAAAGTTACAATGGAGGATAATTTAAAGTTTTAAATTCATCTAGAACCGGGAAATCAACTTGAGACAACCATGAAAATAATTCAGCATATACCAGCGAGCAAATAAATTTATTTTTAGCACGAACAATGTTGAAAGGTGAAAATTCACCATGATATGAAGATAATATTTGAAAATCATGAGTTGATTTAACAAGTTTAACTAAATTATTATTTAATAGTTTTAATAGTCAATTTTACATAAAAGCAACTACAAGAGAATTTTCATCATATTGAAATAGTGCCTAATTCACCATCTGTATATTTTCTCTTCTGGGGTGTTGGAGTAATTTACTATCCCATCTCCATTGTCTGATTTAGAACAGTGTGGAATATTAAAGAGAAAATGGAAATTCTATCTAGCCATTGCACTAAGTTACTTAGCACAGTGAAGAAAAGCTGAATTACTATGTCAAATCCCATTTTAATTACTACCCAAGAAATGCCAAATAAAAAAATTTTGAGGGTCAATAATTTGAATTTATATTGGTCATTTAACATTTTTAGCTAATAGTCTAGCAGCGTTAGTTTAACTCTAACATTATATTTTTAATCAATAATTTTAAATATCATTAATCGTTGATTAAAAATAATAAATATTATACTAATTCTTTAACATTGTTCAATGCTAAATTGATAGTAACACATAGCAAAAAGTGTAAGATATCCAAAGTGTGAACCGAGTAGAGCCACATGAATGAAAGTGTAAGATATACATGAACATTTTGTTGAGAGAGAATGAAGCAAATTGTTCTAGTTTAGTTTAACGTACCATGGGAACATAATCATGAGTAAGAAGTATATTGCATGGTCGCAAGTCACGATGAATAATAGG
>NC_029778.3:45522018-45547337 GCF_000817695.3 Arachis duranensis
TCCCTTTGCGGTTCCAATGGCAATTTCATACCTTTGTTGCCACTCCAGAAGGGGAGCACTTTTGTCTTCAAAAAAATGAAATTCATATACTTACAAATCTGGTTCTTAAGAAAATAGAATATATATAATAGGTGAATTTTAATATGTTTATACTATCACTATACAAGTATTGTAAAATTAACGTCATATTTTTTTTGTATTTTAGTAATATTTTTAAAAAAATATTATTAAATAATAAAAAAAAACGTTATTAACCATCATAATATAAACATATTAGAAGATTTCTAACTACAAATATATAACTAACTATCTAACCTCCTAATAAACTTCCCTGTTAGATAACACCAAGAGAATAAAAACATAAGATAAAACAAACCAATAAAAAACTATAAACACTTACCAAATAAGTGCCAACCAAGGGACCTATTGCAGATATACTCGTATATAAGAATATTTCGGTTTTCTTTGCAATAAAAACCCAATAGCATAACTATATTCTTGTGGCGAGCGAAGCTTAAGACATACACCTCGGAATGAAACTCCGAAGAGCCTTGTGAGCTTTCCTCTTTCCTTACCTTTGCTGCAATTTGCTGTCCATCTTTAAGAACACCCTTGTAAACATGACCATATCCACCTTCACCTATTAGGTTATCCTTTGAAAAATCATTTGTTGCTTGCTGTATTTCAGAATAGGTAAACCTCGTCAACTCATTCACAGACAATTCGGTCCTTATCTTGCATCCAGAACAAAGAAGTGGTGGTGTAGAGCCTCCTTGCTTTTGCCCAACATGAGAGTTATCGCTATGCTTATGTTCTCCTTTCATGCTTACGCCTGGAAGATTGTCAAAAAACTTAATTTAATCCCAAATGAGGCCCAGCTGTGTGAAGTAATACTTATTGTCATGGAGTCCGTCCAAAGTTTAAGCTGATAAAAGAAAGTACACGAATGATTATATTTTTAATATGCTCTATCACACAAGAACTTCTTTTGTAGAGCTGACAATGGGTACCTATCCGTGGATTAAAAATTTCATTAAAATTCTATTCTATCTGTGGGTTGATCCTAACCCTACTCACACCCTAAAATTTTAAACCCTATTCTACCCTACCCTATCCTATCCTAATATCTCAATTGAGTGAATTTTGCATAGACTTTATTTTCTTCTTTTTTATTTGTCTTATACTATTCTTTTTCTCTTTTAGGGGACAATGAGGATCGAATTCTAACCTTTTGATTGTAGAAACTTTGATACTACACTACATGATACTACTTCTAAAAACTTAAGCTGATAAAAAAAATATATAAATAGTTATATCTCTAACACACTCATAAAAAGCATACTTATGCATGCAAGTAAGAATTCAAACAAGTTTCCTAACCTGATCTTTCATGCTTAGAAGGTCCAGATTCTAGTGAAGAACTCTGCTCCCATACATCAGCATTTGAATGCTTTGTATAGCTCTTAATCATGACAGAGGTATCTGAAGAAGTTAACATATGGGGATAACTTTTGAAAGAGATAATAGATTGTTGTTCAATGTCTTCAATACTTTGGCAATCTGCTAAAGAGACAAACTTGTAAAAGGAATAGACAGGCTTTGTTTCCGTGATTGTTGTAATGTTTGCATGATGGGATCTCCAGATATCCACAGAGAAGTCATCTTTAACCAATCCAACCCTGAACGGTATCCTGTTCAGGTAGAATCTCATGTCGCGCCGAAGGTGCCTGTCCAAATTTGCCAGATTTCATTAAAAATCATTTGGAATAAGGAGCATCCGAAAAGGTGGAAGAAATATACTCTTTGGAGGGTAAGTAAAAGATTGAACTAGAAATTTTTATGACACAAAATACAAGGGAAGCCTAACATCATAACCAACTTCAAGTGGAATTTGGTTTTGTTAGATTCTTTTCGGAGAGAATTCAATTGATAAAAGAACCTAATAGAAGAAAGGGAAAAAATAGAAACAATGAAAGTGTTAAAAATGTAAAAATTATTGAGTCCTTTCTATAAGAGATACAAGGTCATACCTATCAAGTATAATCCATGATACATTGTATCTTGTAACCTCCTGTAAAATAACCTGTCTAAGAGGAAAACCTGCAGTGACTTTAACTTCAACGCTAACCTGGACATAAAACGCAGAGTCAATTACCATAACATAAATAAATAAAAATATTACTGTAATGTAAAAATGCTATATGCAAGAATCTTGTGTTTCTTTCACTCTTCAATTATCCTTTGATACTCTGTACTTCAAAATCCTGTGTTTCTTTCACTCTTCATTTAACTATCTATGACTATGGTGATAATAGCATGATATTTGCAAAGTTCTTTTACAATTTATCATACCCCTACACTTTTAAATTCTTCATGACTTGATAAAAGCTCAATTGCATATGCATCGGCTTTCTTTTTAACTTGTTCCTCCATTGCTCGAAAGTTCGTACCAAACATAGACTCGGGGCATGCTATGGTCTGGTACCCCACTGCCATAGAAAGGAACACAAGGGTCACAAAATCAGTAAGACATATTGAAGGAAATGTGTCTCTACTTTGGTAGCTTAGCTTTCGCTGCTTACACATTTTCACACACACAAGAGTTATAGCTGATGTGAATCAGTGTTATGAAACCTTACAATATCCTTAGCTCAGTTGGTTTAAGAATTCAATGAGAGATGAGATAAAATCTTGTGTAATGATATATGAAATGTAGAGAAATATAATGGAGGAGTAAGATAATCACTAAATCAATATGCATAACCTTAGTCTGTCACGTTCACTAATTAATGTTAGCTAACTAGACTTATCAGCACCCTAGTAACTAACTAACTAACTAATATGTATATAGATACTGCCTATACAAGTGGATTCTAGTACGACTATATTATAGTAGTCACAGTGATTATGTAAGTGTGGTTAAAATTAAATTTTTACATTTTAAAAACATTTTTTAAGCAATTTTTTTTAGAAAACGTTGTTTAATAATAAAAAAGTATTATTTTAATTTTAATAACATTTTTAAAATACCATTATCTCTGTAACCACCGTAACATAATAATAAGAATGACCATAAACTCATCTATATATGCTAAAAGTTGGTGTATGTGGAGAACTGAGAACATAACACCCTTGCATAAAGACAGAAAACTGTATATGTGTTAGTAATAAATAAGGTAAAGCACTCACTGGGGTTAAGCACCCTATGCAATACACAGAACACAAGCAACCTATCACCAGCAGAGAGAAGATCGCCCTGTTTTCTTATGTTATCAAGGATTAGCTTAATCTCATTCTCGCTGCGGTCCTTAGTGGCGTCGCAGGCAATCACAACATAAGGAGAAGAAGTAGCATAGCAAGAAGAAGAAGAAAAAGAAGAAGAATGAGGGTTCTCCATGTACACTAATATATCTGTGTTTCAATGGAACTCTTGCTCCGCACCCTTTTATATGCTGATGAAAGTGACAATGAGAATAATGCTTAAATCTTGAATATTGTTTCCAGAGAGGGTGGTGAAAAAGAAGAGTGCATAGCATGATATTTTTGGTATTGAATTGTTTTAGAATGAATGATTGTCCAATAATCCCAGGACACACAAGCTAAGCTTATTCTTTGGGTATCAAAAACAATGATAATAACCATCTTAAGCTAAATGTGTGGGATGATCAGTAAGTGCAGCCTGTGAAGATAACAAGAAATAATATGCTTCAGGATATTCTTTTGTACGGAAACATGACTCTGGAGTCTGGAAGGTGCTTAGGTTGCCGCCTTGTACAGTGCTAACATAAGGAAGAGTACGAGGTACGTGAAGACGCAAGCTTGGCTGTACCTTCTCTAAAATGCTCCCAATAGATACTTATTCCTTTTCTATTTCAACCAATTTTTAATAAATTTATTTTTAATATATTATTTTAAAATAATTTTATATATGTATATAATTATTTTCTATATTAATTGTATTAATAATTATTTAAAATTCTAGACTGACATTTATCCTTTATCAAGTTTTTTGCGCCGTAAACTTGAGAGATTATTGTCGGTCTAGAATTTCTCAAAGGAATTTCGTTGCAAGTATAGTCAAAACAAACAATTAATTCTCAAAGTTTAAAAGGTTGTCACAATACAAATCAAAATAATCGGGAATATCAATTCCCGGATCGTTCTCCTTAGGAATTGCAATCAAGTGCTCAATTACTGGTTATGAAGGAAAGTATTTTTGGGATTTTGTAATAAGGGATAAGAAATGTAAATGACAAGAAAATAGAGCTACAACTAAGAAAAGTCTTGGCAAGAAATGAGAATTAGAAGTCCTATCCTCATTATCATTCTCAATTGTGATGGTAATTGTCTCTTACTTTCACTTAGTCGACCTCTAACAAATGAAGAAATGTCAAGTGAGCAAAGTTGTCTCTGTTCCACAAGTCCTAATCAAAGATTAGGTTTAGTAGAATTCAAACCAACTAGCAATCCTCAATCACCAATCAACAAAAAAATTTGATAACTCAAAAGTCTTTAATTACTCAACCCAAGCCAAGAGAACAAAATTCTACTTTAAAACCCAACTAAGCATTTTATCAAACACTTGGAAGACATAAAATAAAAGCATGATAAAAGTGCAAGAATATAAAACTTATGGCTACCAAATGTAAGAAAACAATAATAACAACTAAATTAAGCAACAATAGCCAAAGAAATATCAAATTGCATTAATGGAAATGAAAATTAACAAAAGTTCATAAACATCAAAATAACAAAATAAAGGAAATAAACAAATGAAACTAAGAGAACAAAGATGTAAGAACAAGAAATAGTAAAGGAAACTAAATCAAAACAATAATTGAAATCTAAATCTATGGAAAGAAGTGATTTAAAATCCTAATTTCTAGAGAGAAGAGAGAGCTTTTCTCTCTAGAATACTAACCTAAAACATGGTAAAAACTATTCTATGACTACTTGCCCTCATTTCCCCTTAATCTCTGGGTTCAATAGTATTAGAAATGAGTTGGATTTGGGTTTTTGCAGGTCCAAAAATCGCCCCCAGCGTGTTTCACTAAGTTGGTCACGTGCTGCTTGTCATGCGCGTCGCTTGACGAATTCTGGTCACGCGTACGCATGGGTCACGCGTACACCTCGCATGACAGATTTTCAAAACTTCATTTCTTCATGAATTCTCTACTTTCACATGCTTTTTCTTCATTCCTTCAATTCAATCTTTACCTTCTAAGCCTGAAATCACTAAACAAACACATCAAGGCATCAAATGGAATTAAAGAGAATTAAATTTAGCAAATTAAGGGTTGAAAAATCATGTTTTCACTCTTAAGCATAATTTATGAGAAATTCACAAAACCATGCTATTTCATTAAATAAATATAGGAAAAATTGTGGTTTATCAGGCTTAAGTTCTTTTGCAGCTCGAATAACTTCTGGTCTATCGAAGCTTTCCTTCCGATCTCTATATAAATGTATTTCTTTCATTGCCTCAACTAAATCCAAATTATTACCCTTGCAATACAAGGTAATAAGATCAATTAAACCTTACATAACATCTGGTGCTTCTTTATAATTTTTATAAAAAAAGAAACCAGGATTCAGGAAATAGGTTACAGTATGAAATTTTTTCTTCAAAACTTGTCCCATCTTGAGTTGATAATATATGTGTACGGCTAATATGTAGTCTTGTTTTGCTTAAACATCTCTTTAACTGCATCTTCTGTCCATAACATTCCTTCATATACATATCCCAAAGATGGTTTATCACCAGCATCAACAATCCTTAGCAATTTAATCAAAAGATCCACAATTTTACATGCAGTAAAATAATCATCACAAAATTTGCTATCCAAAATAATAGCACTCACAGCTCGACCATTAACACTCCTTCCTAATTTGTGACTAATAAAGAATGACTCTATAATCAATGCTTGCAAATTAGCTTTATGTCCAAAGATGCTCTTCAATGTGATAAACACAGTTGCAAAATGAGTTGCACCAGGACGTACAATTTCTTTTCATGAAGGTCTTTTTCTAAGCCAAGATAAAGAAACCATATGATTATACACAAATACTATAATCTTTGAAACACGTGATGCAAGGTTAGAAATATGCGCTATGCTACTTATGCCTTTCAGAATAAGATTAAGGTAATGAGCAGTATATGGTGACCAATAAGTATTCTCATATTTCTGATTGATAAGCCTACCAAGAGCAACATAATTGGCTGCATCATCAGTCATAATATGCACAATATCATTAGGGCCAATCCATTCAATCACCTCAAAAAATAAGTGATACAACATTAAAGCATTTTTTTTTACCATACTTGAAGCATCTATAGATTTCACAAAGCACAAACCTTTAGAATAATACACTAAGAAATTAATCAATGTTCTTTTTCTTTGATCTGTCCAACCATCATCTATGATAGTACATCCAGTTTCTCTCCATACACTCCTATAATTATCAACTAACATTTGATATTCTCTTTTAAGATCAGCCAACAAGTGAACCTTTAATTTATCATAAGAAGGACCTCTTTAACCAGGTTCAATACCAGTAACACCATCCAGCATATCTTGAGAAAATGGCGACATCACTCCATTAAAGGGAATTCTACAATCCAAAAGCCACCGAGCAAATCGTTTATCAACCTCGTGTATCGCCTCTTTGTTTTGCAAAACACTTTTAAGACTTAGCTCCTGGAAGTGTTCCTGGTGCAAGCATAGGAGGAATGTTTGGCTTTTTTTTTGACTCGCCTCCAACCACTTGCTAACTCAAAGTATGCAGCTGTTCTTCTTGAGCTATTGCTTCATTAATTATATCCTCCATCTCATCACCACCTTCTTTAATAAATATTACTTTTCTTTTTCTTTTCTTGCTCTAAATTTCTTTCAATAAGCTTTCCATCTGTTTTTTCATGTCATACAGAACTTTAGGACAATTTTTCACGTCTCTAGTAATCTTTGCCAAATGTCTTCATTTTATGAATTTTTCCTCCATTAAAAACTTGTAAACAAAATAAACATTGATATTGTGGCTTTTCATTCACTACTTCTAAAGCAACATATTTTCAATTTAGATTTTTTTTCCATAAATTAGAAGAACCTTGTAACTGACTATCGTTAGAACTAGGAGGATTAGGATTAGCAGTATCATTCGAAATAGGAAGATTGAAAGACAAATTATTATTACAGATGCATTATTATCAACAATTACTTCTTGATTAATACTATCATCTATAATTGAAATTAATAAATCATCAACAAAGTTAAAATTAGCAACAACACAGTAGAGCTAGAAATCAAATAATTATTCAACAAATAATAATACACAACTTATATTAAAAAAGTAGTCCTTTTGAAAAAAAAACTTAAACAATAAATACTTATATTGAAAGTAGCTTATAAATAAGTTATTTTGTGTTTAATTTTTTAGTCCTAAGAGTACTTATTTTAAAAGAATAGTGATAAAAAGGTTTTTATTATAAGAGAAGTCATTTTTTTAAACTTCTCCATAAGCAATTAAATATCTTTTTAGAAAGTTACAATTTGGTTTTGAAAATTGCACCAAACATTAATGCTATAACTTTTCGTAAGTTAAAAGTAAAAAAAAGTTACTTATGGACATATCCAAACTAGTCCTAAATCTATCATAAAAAATTCAAAAACAGCAGACTTAGAAATTAAAAAACAGCAGCATAACAAAGCTATTTTTATCAATAATTTCAACAACACCACAAAATCCCTATAATCAGAACAGAACATAAAAGGAAAAAACAAGCAAGCACTATTACTAACCTTCAACAGGGTAGAGTTCAATAGCGATGGAGAGCAGGACGACAACGAGACAACGGCGAGTGGCGAGACGACGACAAGGTGACAGGGAACAGCTCGAATAGAGAAGCCGCGGGAGGATGGACGCCGAGCATAGATAGAATGGAGGTTTGGGTTTGGGACAGGGCAAAGAGGGAACCCGTGGAGGCGCCGATAACCACGGTTGCTGGCACCGACAATCACAAATGGCGGCGGTGGAACTGTTGAAGATGCTAGGATTTTGGTTTCGAATTTTTGAACTTTGAAGAAAGATTTTAGTTATTTGTTGAGTGACACACTCACTCATTGAAACGCACGAAGGAGGGGGTTAGGGGAAAGGGCGTGACTCATGCGTGGGGTTTCTTTCTTTTTTTAAATCAAGCAAAACGACACGTTTAGAAAGATTTGGCCGGTTTTTGGTCTGGTCCGGTCCAACTAGTTGATTCTCGATCCGGTCCAACTGGCTGGTTTAACAGATTTTGGGTGGTTCTTCAATTGGCAATTTTAGGCATGAGACCGGACTATTGTCATTGTTGATTTTTTATTGAACCGGTTCGACCGGCCAGTCTGGTCTAATTTTTAGAACCATAATTTTTTCAACTAGTTGACTCTAACTAGCAACACCTCTAATTAGTTTCTTAGCGAGATCATATTTTTTAAAAATTTTAAAAATAATTCTATTTTGCAAATTTTTTTCATCTTTATAAACCACTCCACTCCTAAATCTATTATTACCCACAAAAGGTAAAAGTTGAGAAAAATGCCAAAAAAAAAATCAAAAGTGGAAAAAAATTCTGATCTCATCTCGTTGTTGTGACTTCATATGAAATATGGAAAATTAATGATTATGCTCAACTTTCTTAGGTTGAATATTGATGAAGAGAAATTGTCTATCGGTAAAGAATTTCACAAATAAAATATCGTTGCAAGTATTGTTCTAAACCAACAAATAATTTCTCAATAAAAAATTTGTTTGTCACAAGCCAAACCCCAATAAAAATAACCGAAGTATTTAAACCTCGGGTCGTCTCTCAAGAAATTGCAGGGAAGTGTTCTTGCTATTGGTTATTGGACAAGTATTTTTTTGGGGTTTTTGAAATAATGAACAAGAAATGTAAATGACAAAAAAAATAAACTAACAACTAAGAAAGCTCTTGGCAAGGAGTGAGAACAAGAAGTCCTATCCTCATTAGCCTTATCAATTATGATAAGATTTGTTCATTGTTCCACTTAGTTAACCTCTAACTATGAAGAAAAGTCAAGTGGATGATCAACTTGAGACCACAAGTCCTAGTCAAATCATAGTGAAATACTAGCTTTAGTGGCATTCAAGTCGACTAGCAACTTCCAATTATCAATCAACAAGAGAGTTTGATAATTCAAGAGTCACTAATTATTCAACACAAGCCAAGGGGAGAAAAATCTAACTCATAACTAAAAGAAACATTTCATCAAACACATAGAAGGCAATAAAAGGAAACATCCTAAATTGCAAGAATTAAAAGAAGCTATAACTACAAAAGCAAGAAATCAATAATAGAAAACTAGAGCAAATATAAAAAGACATGAAAATCATAAATTGCGTTGAAAGAAAATGGAGATCTACATAAGAGTTCATATACTAAAATTAACAAATAAAGGAAACTACAAGAGAAGTAAATTACTAGAACAAGTAAAGATAAAAGGAAAATTAAAGCAAAAGAGAAGTAGATCTAGATCTAGATCGACGCGTACGCATGGGTCACGCGTACATGTCGCTTGACATTTTTCCATCCACGCATACACGTCTGTTACTAATACGCGTCGCCATGCGACTTCATCTTCCATGCGTGAGCGTATGTCACGCGTGCGCGTCGGTGAGTGAGCCTCAAATCCTTGATTTTCCATGAGTTCTCCACTTTGCATGCTTTTCTCTTCACTCCTTTGATCCATGCTTAGCCTTTTCAACATGAATTCACTAATAAACACATCAAGGCATCTAGTGGAATCAGAGGTGAATTAAAATTAGCAAATTAAAGGCATGTTTTTATTCTTAAGTACCAATTAGGAAAAAGTTATGAAACCTTGCTATTTCATTAAATAAATGTGAGAAAAGTTGATAAAATCCTCTAAACTAAGCACTAGATAAACCCTAAAAATGGGTTTATCAACGTCCCCACACTTAAACCAAGCATGTCCTCATGCTATAATCAAAAAAGAAATAAAGGGTACCAATATTTATTCAATGCAAACTAATTAAATTCAACCTATCTAAACGAATGCAACTATCTATGTGGATGCAATTACTTGGTCAAAATAAGTCATTTCCCAAGAAAATATATATATGCATAGGGGCTAAAGCAATGGCAATCAAACCAAATCAAACCACAATTGGATTGAGTTATTAAAAGAATTTTACAAACTTGCAAGAAAAGTGATGATTCTAGGTGAAAACATGTAATTGAGCAATCGAACCCTCACCAGATGTGTTTCCGCTCTAGTCACTTAAGTGTATAGGGTTGATTCACTCAATTCTCCCCTAATCATGCTTTCCAAGATTTGTTTTTCATCTAACAATCTACAATTATTTCATGCATGCATACAAGTATCATG
This sequence comes from Arachis duranensis, assembly GCF_000817695.3. NCBI lineage: Eukaryota > Viridiplantae > Streptophyta > Magnoliopsida > Fabales > Fabaceae > Arachis > Arachis duranensis. Next base: position 45,532,422 of record NC_029778.3, read on the forward strand.
AGGTCTTTTCATAGGTTGTAATGGGGCTAGGGTCAAGATAGGATGCATATGGTCAAGTGAGCTTGAAGTTTGAATCTTTGATTAACTTAAGCTTCCCACCTAACATATGACAACCTTTACAATTTAAGTGCTAACCTAACTACCCATTCTTCACTTTTTCACATACTCATGCATTCTCTTTTGATTACCATAACCCATATGCATTGATTCTTGTTGAACTTTACTTTGGGCATTTTGTCCCCTTCTTATTGACTTTCTTTTTTTCTTTTCTTTTCTTTCTTCTTTTTTTTCTATACATATATGTATATATATATTTTTCTTTTTATTTTTCTTTTGTTTTTCTCTTTTTCTTTTTGATGACTTATATACAAAGATACCAATGCATATGGTTTAAACATAATTAACACATGAGTATGTACCCAATTTCTAATATTTTTAATGAAAGACTCAAAATACACTTTTATCTCGACCGATGTCCCACGTTTCCCCACACTTGAATGATACACACACTTACTAGCCTAAGCTAATCAAAGATCCAAATAAAGGACATATATTATTTTTCGCTTTAAGGCTTGTAATGTGCTAAAATTAAGAATAAAGGGGTTAAAATAGGCTCAAATTTGACTAACAATGAAAGATAAAAGGTATGCTATTTGGGTAATGAGCTAATGAAACAATGACCTCAATCATATAAATGCATGTATACATAAAATAATGGACATAAAGAATCAAACAAATCAAAGATTACAATCATAAAAAGAGAATAACCACACACAAGAATGAAAATAAGTGGTTATAAGATGTAACCACACAATTAGGCTCAAAACTCACATGCTTGTGTTCTTAGCTCAAAACATGTTCCACGATATATATACTTCAAGCAAGTTCAATGAAAAAGTTTTCACTCAACTCAATTGGGATGCCCTATAGATAAAATCCTTAGGAAATATCATGATTTTGACTAAGCTTATTACACATATATATATGCAAAATACGAAAATGCAACAAAGATTTCTAAAAGACCTAAAAAAAAATAAAATATAAAAGTGTTGGGATTAGAAATTTGTCACCCAAAAATGCTGACTGGTCGGACGACCTCCCCACACTTAAAAGTTTGCACCACCCTCGGTGCATTCTAAGATGAACAAGGGGGTACGGTGACTACACTGGTTGCCACCTTCAACTGGTGGATCAACCGGCTGCTGCATGTTCTTTCTCTCGCTTCCATTTTTGCTTATGATGACTTATCTTGAAAATAGGAAACATGATAGTAAGAAATATAAATGCAAAAGTAAAGAAGCGTAAATTGTTGGGATGAGGTAAATCACTAGAATGAAGTGAGTGGATTAGTGAGACATTGATGCAAAATAGGTGTGTGTGAGTTCTAAATTGTGTGCGGTTTAGAACATACGCACACTAGCACGAAAAGCATTGTCACAATTTACACAAAAGAAGCATGCACTTCACCCATCCTAGTATGCTTGAAATACTTTAAACTCGTAGGTTAAGACAACCAAACAAGCGATAAAGAAGCATCAAAGTATTCAAGCAAATATATAACATATGGATGCATATGATCAAGAAACACAATGCATTAAGATAAATGCACAACATCCATCGAGAAATTGCCTAATCACAGAAAAGGATTCCAACCACATGTTGGCTAGCTACAACATGCAATTCAAAAGATTTAGAATGCTTGAAAGGCAATTCTCATTTACTTGGTATGCATAAAATTTAGGATAAAGAACTCAAAACCAAGTGAAAATATAACCTCAATGAAAGGAAATCCAACAATGAACATCAAAAACAATTATGCTAAATAGCATTCGGTTAATAATAAGCAGCACTAAACGGAAACAAAATTAATAATCCAATACTTATAATGAAAAAAATAGAAAATTATACATAAGCAAAGTATATAAACAACTAACTAATTATCTCACTAAAAAAATAGTGTTAGATGGTGATTGATAGTGTTGGATGATGGTTGAAGAGTGGAAAGAAAAGAAGAGAAGAGAGAAGAAGGTAAGAAATGGAAATAAGAGAAGAAAAGAAGTGAGTGAAACAGGGCAATCCACGCTTAACGCGTACGCGTGGATAGGTGAAATGGTGTCGACGCGTACGCGTGGGGTGACACGTACACGTGGGTGGACTTTGTGCTAGAGGCACAATTCCAGCCCAAAACTCGCACAACTCTCGAGTTTTTTGTATGGAGGGGTGAAAATTTTGTATCCACACATACGCGTGGCTGACGCGCACGCGTGGATGGTCGAAAAAGCTTGGGGCACGCGTACGCGTGGGTTGGTGCTCTGTTTTTTCAAAATTTTTCCAAGTTATTGCACCAAACCTCCAAACAGCTACCAAAACACCATAAAACCTTATTTAACATACTAGACTACCAACTAAGCTCAACAAATCAATCAAAACATGAAATCAAACCTAATTGCCAATATTTATAAAAAGGAAAAAGGGAAAGATGTTACCATGGTGGGGTGTCTCCCACCTAGCAGGGGCGGAACTAGATAAAATATTAGAGGGGGCAAAAAATATTTACACAATAAAATAAGACTAAAATAAAATTTTAAGGGGGCCTAAACTGAAATTTACATATAATTTACATGTAAAAAATTAAAATTAGGGGGTCATTGCCCCCCTTTTTATGTATGTAGCTCCGCCCCTGCCACTATCACTTTTATTTATTGTCATTAAGTTGGACTTATGGGGAGCTCTTCATCAAGGTGGCTTGTGCTTGAATCCATCCTTGAACATCCACCAATGCTTGGATCTCCAATAAGCTCCATCGTTCAAAAGTAATGCCTACAAGCCTTGATAGAGTTCTTCACAAGCCAAGAGCTCCCAAAATTGATTTTCCTTGTGCGATCCGGGATCCCACACTTTGTTTTGACACTCGTCTTCAAGTTGATCATCATTATTCTATTCGGGTGGTAAGCAAGGTGAATGCTCAATGAAGTGCCTAACTCTCCTCCTAGACCCACCTAATTGAGCACTAGTCCAACCTTTGTATTTCACATTTGATGTGTCAACCAAAATGAGCCTTGATTTGTAACGTCAACCACGAAACATCCTCTTCTTACGCTTTATCCCGCAAAGCATCCTAAGTTGACCATCTGTTTCAAGCAAACCATACTCAAGTGGGACAATAAAGCTAATAGAGATGACTTTTACCCACTTAAATGAAGGATTAGACGACAACCTAGGTAAAGATGCTTCCAAGGATCTTGACAAAGCGTGTTCAACTCCTGTCCTTCTATTTCTAAGGACTTCCACCTCTTCACAAGATTTCTTAAATTCAATCCTTTGTTCATCAATTTTATCTAACTCTTTTCCCTTACTAAAATCATAATTGGGAGGGTGAGAGAATTCTACCTCCACAACACTTTCAAATTCACCGGGAGAAGGTTCTTCAAGTTCAAAGAATTCTTCACCACTAAGATTTGATGCTTGATCTTCATTGCCAAGGGAACTAATTCTTGCTCTATCCCATCCAACTCTTCATATAGAATATGCCTTAGAGGCTGTGCACTTTCCTCCTCAACATCAAATTCAATCTTCTTGGAGGGGTTTTCTTTAACTCTAGGTTCCCATGGAGGCTCTGCATCTCCTAAGTCTTCAACCACTTTTTCCTCTTCTTCAATAATCATAGCTTCTTCCAATTCTTCTAAAACAAAGTAAAATTCTTCATTTTCCACCGGAGTTTCCAATCTCTCCTTCATGCTATGCTCTTCATTTGATTCTCCACATGTGGCCATGGGAGTACTTTGAGTGTTCAAGCATTGTGAGGCTAATCGGTTTACTACTTCGATCAAGGCGGCCGTGAAGTTTTGTACATCCCTTTTCATATCCTCTTGCCCTTAAAGAAGAACATCAAGTATGTCATCCATTGGAGGTTCGGGTAGATGGGAGGGTTCATTATTTTGGAGGAAGGGTTCATAATAGGAAGGTGGTTCATCATGATAAGGATGTGGTGGTTCAACACCCTTCATTTGTTCCACTTGTTGCATAACACACTCCAATCCCTTATTCTCAAGTTGAGATTCTACAATCTCCTTCATACTCCTCTCTTCGGTTGCTCCTCCACAATCGTGCTTGGATATGTTTTGTTCGGGGTATGAATCCCATGAGTCCAACTTTTGACGGACGGTTGTTTGAAGCTGATCTATTGATTCCTTGAGGCGATCCCTTGATTCTTGTTCCAAATTGCTAACATAAGTAAGATCATATTGCCCTTGAATTGATGGATATGGATATTCTTCCATGGAGGGTTGTGGTGGAAAGTAAAACTCATCTTGTGGGTGAAAATTTGCATACATTGGAGGTGGTTTATCTTGGTAATAGTATGGAGGAGGTGGTTTTTGGAGGTATTGAGGTTGGAATGGTGGTGATTCTATGTGTGGCTGATTTGGTTCATAAGGTGGTTGGTATGGTGGATAAGGATTAGGGTCATATGGAGGTTTTTAGTAAAAAGGAGCTTGTGAGTATGGTTGAGGGCTATGTTGAGGGTGAGGTTCATAGGCATATGGTGGTGGTTGTTGATAGTCACAAGGATGTCCACCATAGCTATTGGATTGATATGCATTAGGATTTGGATTATACCTATAAGAAACCGGAGGAGGTTATTGCCAAGAAGGTTGATCAATCCCTTGAGGCTCCTCCCATCTTTGATTATTCCACCCTTGATGCACATTTTCATTGAAGCTTCCATTTCCTACAACATAATTGTAACCACACTCATAGCCAAAGTGATGAGAATTCATAGTGAAAAGACAAAATAAAATCAAGAACTACTAAGAAATAATGAAAGCAAACTCCTAAAACTAGCAACAACTAAGAAATAACCAAGCAAACTATTCACAATATTCACATATCTACAATAACCAATAACTAGGCACACATTTGCAATTCCCCGGCAACGGCCCCATTTTGATGAAGAGAAATTGTATATTGGTAAAGAATTTCACAAATGAAATGTCGTTGCAAGTATAGTTCTAAACCAACAAACAATTCCAAAATAAAAAATTTGTTTGTCACAAGTACAAACCCCAATAAAAATAACCGAAGTATTTAAACCTCGGGTCGTCTCTCAAGGAATTGTCGGGAAGTGTTCTTGTTATTGGTTATGGGACAAGTATTTTTTTGGGTTGAAATAATGAACAAGAAATGTAAATGGAAAAGGAAATAAACTAACAACTAAGAAAGCTCTTGGCAAGGAGTGAGAACTAGAAGTCCTATCCTCATTATCCTTATCAATTGTGACAAGAATTGTTCATTGCTCAACTTAGTTAACCTCTAACTATGAAGGAAAGTCAAGTGGATATCAACTTAAGACCACAAGTCCTAGTCAAATCATAGTAAAAGACTAGCTTTAGTGGCATTCAAGTCGACTAGCAACTTCCAATTATCAATCAACAAGAGAGTTTGATAATTCAAGAGTCACTAATTACTCAACACAAGCCAAGAGGAGAAAAATCTAACTCATAACTAAAAGAAACATTTCATCAAACACATAGAAGGCAATAAAAGGAAACATCATAAATTGCAAGAATTAAAAGAAGTTATAACTACAAAAGCAAGAGATCAACAATAGAAAACTAGAGCAAATATAAAAAGACATGGAAATCATAAATTGCATTGAAAGAAAATGGAGATCTACATAAGAGTTCATATACTAAAATTAACAAAATAAAGGAAACTACAAGAGAAGTAAATTGCTAGAAAAAGTAAAGATAAAAGGAAAATTAAAGCAAAAGAGAAGTAGATCTAGATCTAAAAGGAAAATAAAACTAAAAACCCTAATCTTAAGAGAGGAGAGAGCCTCTCTCTCTAGAATTCTACGTCTCTCTCTAAAACTAAGTGTATGTATGATCGCCCCTTGACCCCTCATCAATTCTGCATGTAATTGGCTTAGAAATGAGTTGGATTTGGGCCTGGGAAGCTCAGAAATCGCCTCTAACATTTTCACTTTAATGAGGTCAGGTGCGAGCATCGACGCGTACGCATGGGTCACGCGTACGTGTCGCTTGACATTTTTTCATCCACGCGTACGCGTCTGTTACGCGTACGTGTCGCCATGTGACTTCATCTTCCACGCGTGAGCGAATGTCACGCGTGAGCGTCGGTGAGTACACCCGAAATCCTTGATTTTTTCATAAGTTCTCCACTTTGCATGCTTTTCTCTTCACTCTTTTGATCCATTCCTAGCCTTTTCAACCCAAATTCACTAACAAGACATCTAGTGGAATCAAAGGTGAATTAAAATTAGCAAATTAAAGGGCTAAAAAGCATGTTTTAACTCTTAAGCCCAAATTTAGAGAAAGTCATGAAACCATGCTATTTCATTGAATAAATGTGAGAAAAATTGATAAAATTCCCTAAACTAAACACTAGATAAACCCTAAAAATGAGGTTTATCAAATATACATAAATTAAGTAGGGTGAAACCTCAAGGAAGAGGAAGGGAAAGGCACTTGCCTCCACTTCTCTCACCTCAATTGTCACCTATGCAATTCAGTTGGAATTGACATAGAAGTGGACAAGCCCATCACTAAAAGAAGAATGGAGCATGTTAGAGAGTCGACACATGGACCACAGCAAGAACATGTCGAGCCGCCTCAAGAGAAAATTCCTAAGATGCCTCAAGGGATGTAGTTTTCTCCCCAAAATATTTTTGGGATCAACTGAACACCTCTCTGGGAGAGTGAAGTTAAGACGTGGATCAGCTAAGATTAGACCACCAAGAGCAGTTCACCATCCTCCATGAGATAAGTAAAGATCAAAGAGCTATGAGGAAAAAGCAACAGAGGCAAGGGTATGACATAGAAGAAATCAAGCACTCCATTGGATCCTTGATAAACCACTATTTTATGGTTTATCTTGTGCTAGATTTTTATCAACTCTTTACTCACTTATTCATATGATTTGCATGATTTTACAATTCCTTCCCAATTTTAATCCATGGTTGAAAACTTGTTCCCTAGACATCTAAATTGTATATTTTTAATTCCCCTTATACCATTCGATGCCGTGATCTGTGTGTTAAGTGTTTTCAGGCTTTATAGGGCAGGAATGGCTCAGAGAGTGGAGAGGAAGCTTGCAAAAATGGAAGGAAACAAGGAAACAAAAGAGCTGACCAGCAAGGAGTGATGCGGATGCGCACTTGGCACGCACGCGCACCTGGTGCGTACACGCAACAGGAAAAGAGGACAATCGACGCGCGCGCGCACCTAGCGTGCACGCGTGACATGCGCGACGTACAGCAGTTACAAAAAAATGCTGGGGGCAATTTCGGGCCAGTTTTGGATCCATTTTCCGGCCCAGAAAACACAGACTAGAGCCAGGGAAGAGCAGAGACTCAACACATTCTCATTACGCATAGTTTTAGTTTTAGTTTTGAATCTAGAGAGAGAATTCTACTACTTTCTCTAGGTTTTATTCACATTCATAGTTCTTAGAATTTTATTGCTTTTTGCTTTTGCTTGGGATATTGAGAAAAGTCATTACCTCCATTGAAGCTTCACTATTCTAGTTTGTTTCTTTATTCCTTTACTCTTTTTATTGCCCATTAACCCTGTTTGGATAAGTATGCTTATGATTTTGGGATTTATTAATGCAAAGAACTATTTTTACTTTTAATTAATTTTCAGTTATTATTTATCATGTCTTCCTTTTATTCTCTTCTTAACCCTGTGAAAGTTATATTCGTGTTAATGGAGTAGTTTCCTAACTTGATTGGGAGTTGATTAAGAGGAGAACCTTGAGTTGAATTACTCAAGTGTTAATTTTAATTGGGAGTTGTTGGCTGACTCTCTAGTCTCTGACTTTGATCCTTTCTTAGGAAAGTATTAGGACGCGAGCGATAGGGTTAGTTGGTTAGTTACTTGACTTTCCCTTATTATATAAGGGATGACCAAGTAGAACAACAACCTTTTATTATTACGCTTGGAAAAATTCAATAAGGATAGAACTTCCAATTAATCTTCTCCCGGTCAAGGCTTTTATTTGAATTATATAAATTCTCTCGTTAATTTCCGTTGCTTAAACTCACTATTATTTTTTTTTCTGTTTCTCAACTCAAAAATTTCTTGGAAAATCTCTGACCAATAAGCTGCACCCTTTTGTCAACTCGTTGGGAGACGACTTGGGACTCATACTCCCAGTATTTTTATTCTAAAATTGTGACAAACCCTTTCTAAATTGATAAGCGAATTTTAGTCGGTTGAGAACTGTACTTGCAACGCTGTTTCCTCTATAAATTCTGAATCGGCCAATTTCTGCTGCATCATTTTTTGGCGCCGTTGCGGGGGAGTTGCAATAGTGTACTAATTTATTGGTTGAAATTTATTTATTTGTATTTTATTTTATTTTATTTTATTACCATGAGCTGTATGTTTCTTTCATTGAATGACGCGTTCACTGCCTGATCTGAGCTTAGCCGCATTTGATCCCAAATTTGAAAGAACTCTTTCACGTAATAGGCGAGCTCGGCGCAGGCTAGCCTCTGAGGGTGGTGAAGTGGTTACTACCAACTCACCAGTCTTATTGATAAACCCTATTTGTAGGGTTTATCTTGTATTGATTTTAGGGGATTTTATGACCTTTTACCCACATTTATTCAATGAAATAGCATGGTTTTATAACTTCTCCCTTAATTGTGCTTAAGAGTGAAAACATGCTTTTTAGGATTTAACATAGCTAAATCTAATTCTCGTTGATTCCATTAGATGCCTTGATATGTTTGTTAAGTGATTTAAGGTTTAGGAGGAAAAGATTGGATCAAGAAAATGAAGAAAGAAGCATGAAAAGTTGGAGAACTCATGAAGAAATGAAAGAACCGGAAAGCTGTCAAGCCGACCTCTTCGCACTTAAATGACCATAACTTGAGCTACAGAGGTCCAAATGATGCGGTTCCAGTTGGGTTAGAAAGCTAACATTCGGGGCTTCGAACGATATAAGATTTGTCATAGTTGCTACACGTATGGTGGTGCGCACATGCATAGTACGCGCACACGCCGTTGCTGCCACCTGGTTCACTTAAAGCAAAACGTGGCCAGCGATTTTAGAAGCCTTGTGGGCCCAATCCAACTCATTTCTGATGCTATTTAAGCCAAGGATTGAAGGGGGAATGAACATACTCTCATACTCTAGAAGTTAGTTACCATTAGTCATAGTTTAGTTTTAGAAGTAGTTTCTAGAGAGAGAAGCTCTCACTTCTCTCTAGAATTAGGATTAGGATTAGGATTAGTTCTTAGATCTAGGTTTTAGTGTGTGTTTGGATTACAGTTTGCAAACCTGAGTTTGCATAAAATTGATTTTGTAAAATTGATTTTGATGATAAGTTAGTTTGGGTTAACGTGATTTATGTTTGGTAATCTTTATATCAAAATTGATTATAGTAAAATAAATGTTGTTTGGATTATACTACTCAAAATCACTTTTAGATGAAAAATTACTAAAATAGACATCAATTTTATATACTTGTAAAATCAGAATACTATAAAAAATAATATAAAAAATATTTATCATATAAATAAAATAAATACAATAAAAAATAAAAATATAAATAAAAAAATTAATACAAAACAAAAATAGAGTACATCAAAGAATAGAAAAAAAAATTATACAGATAAGAAATAATAAAAATTCCATAAAACCAACAACATATATCATATGAACAAAAAAAATACCATAAAATGTAAATAAAATTCATATGAATAAGATCAAATAAAAATAAAAAAATTTCAATTTGTTAGTGATTGAAATAAATCTGAATGATTTTGATGAAAAAAATGGAACTAAAAAATTATGAAGAAGTAGGAAGAACTACAAAGAATGACTGTGAAGATAATAGTTACTAGTATCATTCTTATAGAAGAAAATGAAGGGTAGGGTTGGTAAAAAAGAAATATTTTAGCTTCTCCTAAACATGAAACGTGAAACGCAGAAGCTACAAATTTGAGCTTCTCCTAAACGTGGGTTCAGAGGCAGAATCAATTCTGCGTTCACAACGATAAAAATTGCCAAACATCAAAGTGAAACTTTCAAGAAGCTTAAACGGGCTTTTCTCCTCCCCAACGTGTTTGCCAAACACACCCTTAATCTTTGCTTTCTTCTACTTCTATCTCTCAATTCCTTGTAGTTACATTCATCTTTCTTCCATTCTTTTGTTGCAATTCCCTTTTATGTTGTTCTTGTGTTTTGTTGTAGATCTACTTTTGTTCCTCCTATTCTCTTTCAATTCAATTAGAGGTAATTCATAACAATTGTGTTCAATTGATTTGTTGTTGTTTAATTCCTTGCAATTGAGTAGTGTAGATTTACTTTTCTTGCAATTTTACTATGCTTTCCTTTCATGCCTTCCAAGTGTTTGATAAAAGGTTTGGTTGGATTTTAGAATAGATTTTTATACTCTTGACTTGGATTGGTAATTTAGAGACTCTTGAATTGCCTAAATCTCTTGTTGATTGGTAATTGAAGGTTGCTAGTTGGCATGAATTTCACTAAATCTGGTCTTTCACTATGAGTTTACTTTAATTGAATTAGTGGAGAGTTAGGACTTATGGACTAGGATTGATATAGGTCATTTGACTTTCCTTTACTACTTGTTAGAGGATGATTTAATGAGATTAATCCTTGCCAATTCTCATATTGTGGTTAGTGATTAGGATAGAGATCCTTGACCACCAACCCTTGCCAAGACCTTTTTAGGCCTTAGTTTACTTTCTTGCCATTTATCTTTCATACTTTTTATCAAAACCCCAAAATAATTCACAACAATAACAAGACACTTTATTGTAATTCCTAGGGAGAACGACCCGAGGTTTGAATACTTCGGTTTATAAATTTAGGGGTTTGTTTTAGTGACAAACAACTTTTTGTATGAAAGGATTATTGCTTGGTTTAGAAACTATACTTCGACGAGATTTTATTTGAGAAATTCTAAACCGTCAAAAATCCCAATCATCAAAATGGCGCCGTTGCCGGGGAATTGCAATGGTGTTGTGTTATTGGTTATTGTATATATGTGAATATTGTGAATATGTTTGCTTTTTGCTTCTTTGTTAATTTTTAGTTTGTTCTCTTTAATTGTTCCTATTTTTTTTTGTTTTTTTTGCCCTCTTTTGCTATCATGAATTCTCATTTTGGCTATGAGTGTGATTACAATTATGTTGTAGGTGATGAGGACTATAATGAAGATGTGTATCAAGAATGGGATAACAAAAAGTGAGAGGAGCCATATGCTTATGATCAATCCTCATGGCAACAACCCCTACCAATGCACTATGAAGAAGAGCCATTCTATGATGCATATCAATCCAATGGCTATGGTGAATCACCTTGTGACTTTCAAGAACCACCACCATATGCCTATGAACCATATCCTCAACATAACTCTCAACCATACTCACAAGCCTCTTTTCACTAACCACATTCATATGATCCTATTCCATATCCATCCTACCAACAACCATATGAGCCATATGAACCACATATAGAGCCACCACCATTCCAACATCAATATTTTCAAGAGCCACCTCCTCCACATTATTACCAAGATGAACCACCTCCAATATACGAAAATTTTCAACCACAAGATGAATACTACTTTCCACCACAACCTCTCATGGAAGAATACTCATATCCATTGATCCAAGAGCCACATGATCCTAATCATATCATCCAAGAGGAACAAGAGTCAAGGGATCGTCTCAAGGAAGCATTGGATCAATTTCAGTTGCTTTGTATTGGAACAATTGGAGGAAGCTTTAATTGTTGAAGACAAGGAAGAAGTGGTAGAAGACTTAGGAGATGCGGAGCCTCCATGGGAACATAGAGTTGAAGAGAACCCCTCCAAGATGATTGAAATTGATGCTAGGGAGAAAAGTGCACACCTTTCAAGGCATATTCCATATGAAGACTTGGATGGGATAGAGAAAGAAGTGAGTTCCCTTGGTGATGAAGATCAAGCATCAAGTCTTAGTGGTGAAGAATCCTTTGAGCATGAAGAAGGTTCTCCGGTTGGATTTGAAAGCGTTAAGGAGGTGGAGGAAATCAAGGATGAAAACAAGGGAGTGGAGCTTACTAGCACATTGGAAATACCTCTCCCCAAGCCACCACCATCCACTCTCTTATTCAAGTGGGTAAATTCCTTATACTCAAGCTTTATTATTCCCCTTGAATATGGTTTGCTTGAAACGGATGGCCAACTTAGGGAAGTTTGTGGGATGAAGCGTAAGCGGAAAAGGTTTTGTGGTGGGCGTTGCAAATCAAGGCTCATTATGGTTGATGCATCAAACATGTCAAAGCTTGATAGCAAAGGTTGGGGTATAACTAGAGTACATGGGTCTAGAAGGATGTTTGGTCACTTTGTTGAGAATTCACCTTGCTCACCACCCACATGGATTAATGATAATCAACTTGGAGATGGGTGTGAAGATAAAATATGGGATCCGGGAACACATGAGGATCAACATTGGGAGCCCATGGTTTGTGAAGAACTCCATCAAAGCTTGGAGATATTAATCTTGAATGATGGAGCTTTTGGAAGTCCAAGCATTGGTGGAAGTTCCAAGATGAGTACAAGCACAAGCCACCTTGAGAGAAGCTCCCCATAAGTCCAACTTAAGGACAATAAACAAAAGTGCTAGGTGGGAGACACCCCACCATGGTAAAATTCTTTCATTTTCTCTTTTGTACATATTAGTGGAATTAGTTTAATTTCTTGTTTTGATTGTTTTAATGAGTCTAATTGGTAGTTTAGTATGTTAAATAAGGTTTTATGGTATTTTGGTAGCTGTTTGGAGGTTTGGAATGCTTGGATTGGTGCAAAAATATAGCAAATTTTTTTGAAAAAACAGAGCACCATCCACGCGTACGCGCACTGCGTGCGTACGCGTGCATCAAGCGTTTTGGACCATCCACGCGAGCGCGCCATGCACGCGTACGCGTGGATTGAGAAGTTCCACCTTCCATACCTTGACCCGAGAGTCAGGCCTGCACTGTGCGGAAATTGGGCCTGAGGCACAAACCTATTTGCACGCTCGCGCACATGACGCGTATGCGCCACTCTCGAAATAAGCCATCGATGCGCGCGCGTCATGCGTGCATACGCGTGGATGCCCTTTCTTCCATCCACTTCTTTTCTTCTCCTCTTTCCATTTCTTTCCTTCCCCTTTCTTCTTCCCTTCTCCTACCCCTCATCCAACACTTCCAAACACCATGGATAACCATTTATTTTAGTTAGTTAATTAGTTAGTTATAGTTTGGTTTTCATTTTATTTTCTCTCTTTTCATCATAAGTGTTGGATTATTGACTTTGTTTACTATGCATTGCTTCCCCTTTATTGCCTAAATGCTAATTTAGCATTAATGTTTTTAGATAATCTTTGTTGGATCCTATGATTGAGGTTATATTTTGCTACTTGGTTTTGAGTTTTTCATGCTTATCTTTTCAGAATACCAAGTGATGAGAATTGCCTTCGAGCTTGTAACTCTTATTGAATTACATGATTTGGCCACCATGTGATTTGAGCCTTATTTTGTGATTAGGCAACCTCTTGATGATGGATGATGATGTGCATTTACCTTAGTGCATGGTATTTCATGATCATATGCATCCATATGTGTTTGACTTGAATGCTTCCATGCTTCTTTAATGCTTGTTTTACTTTACAAGTTCACTTAAAGCATCTCAAGCATACTAGAATGAGTAAAGTGCATGCTTCTTTTGTGACATAGCTTTTTATGCTAAGGTGTGTTCTAAACCGCGCAATTTAGAATTCACACACCTATTTGTCATTAATGTCACACTAATTCACTCACTCAATTCTAGTGATTTATCTCATTCCAACATTGTATGCTTCCTTGCTTTTGTATTGTCTCATCTTATGGTGTTATATTTTTGTTTTTCATGATGAATGCACCACAAGCAATAACAGAAGCAAGAGTAAGAACATGTAGCAATCCGGAGAGTGCCGTACCCCCTTACTCATCTTTGAGTGCACCAAGGACGGTGCAAACTTTTAAGTGTGGGGAGGTCGTCCGACCGGTCGGCGATTTTGGGTGACAAAATTCTAATCCCAACACTTTTGCATTTCATTCTAGGATTTTAGGATTTTTACTTGCATTTTCTTAATTTTTGCATATACATACACAATAAGCTTAGTCAAAATAACGAAAATTTTCAAGGATTTCTATCTATAGGGCACCAATTGATTTGAGTAAAAAACTTTTCATAAAACTTGCTTGAAATATATATATTGTGGATCATATTTTTGAGCTAAGAACACAAGCAAGTGAGATTTGAGCCTAATGGTGTGGTTACATCCTATAACCACTTATTTTCCTTCTTGTGTGCATTATTCTCTTTCTATGAATGTAATCTTTGATTTATTTGATTCTTTATGTCCATTATTTTGTGTATTTGGTGCACGAAATTGCAATCACACTTTTGCAATCCCGCACAACTAACCAGCAAGTGTACTGGGTCGTCCAAGTAATACCTTGCGTGAGCAAGGGTCGATCCCACAGAGATTGTCGGCTTGAAGCAAGCTATGGTTATCTTGTAAATCTTAGTCAGGATATCAGAAATTATCAGGATTGATTGTGAAAAGCAAAAGAACATGAAATGATTACTTGTTTTGCAGTAATGGAGAATAGGTTGAGGTTTGGAGATGCTCCATCTTCTGAATCTCTGCTTTCCTACTGTCTTCTTCTTCAAACACGCAAGTCTCCTTCCATGGCAAGCTGTATGTAGGGTTTCACCGTTGTCAATGGCTACCTCCCATCCTCTCAGTGAAAACAATTGCATATGCTCTGTCACAGCATAGCGGAATTCATCTGTCAGTTCTCAATCAGGCCGGAATAGAATCCAATGATTCTTTTGCGTCTGTCACTAAC
>NC_029778.3:45547720-45547869 GCF_000817695.3 Arachis duranensis
GGACTATTATATATTGCTGGAAAGCCCAGGATGTCTAATTTCCAACGCCGTTGAGAGCGCGCCAATTAGGCTTCTGTAGCTCCAGAAAATCCGCTTCGAGTGCAGAGAGGTCAGAATCCAACAGCATCTGCAGTCCTTTTTGGTCTCGG
>NC_029778.3:45555479-45555698 GCF_000817695.3 Arachis duranensis
ATTTATCTGTTCTTGAGGACTAGGGTCAGTGACTACTGCCATGACCTCTTCTTTTGGAGAGAACTCATTGCTAGAGTATAAATATTGATTTCTAGCAACAGTGTCTATAAGCTCTTGAGCTTCTTCAATTGTCTTCCGCATGTGTATAGATCCACCAGCTGAGTGGTCTAAAGACATCTGAGCTTTTTCTGTAAGCCCATAGTAGAAAATGTCTAACTG
>NC_029778.3:45555798-45556441 GCF_000817695.3 Arachis duranensis
CCAATGGGATCTCTATGGTCTCAGTTTGAGCCTCAGATTCCCAAGGTTCCTCATTGGGGAACTCAGTGGAGGTCAGTGGACATCCATTGAGGTCTTCCTCAGTGGCGTTCACTGCCTCTTCTTCCTCCCAGAATTCGGCCATATTGATGGCCTTGCATTCCCCTTTTGGATTTTCTTCAGTATTACTTGGGAGAGTGCCTGGAGGAAGTTCAGTAATTTTCTTGCTCAGCTGACCCACTTGTCCTTCCAAATTCCTAATGGAGGATCTAGTTTCAGTCATGAAACTTTGAGTGGTCTTAATTAGATCAGAGACCATAGTTGCTAAGTCAGAGATATTCTGCTTAGAACTCTCTGTCTGTTGCTGAGAAGATGATGGGAAAGGCTTGCTATTGCTAAACCTGTTTCTCCCACCATTATTGTTATTGAAACCTTGTTGAGGTCTCTGTTGATCTTTCCATGAAAGATTTGGATGATTCCTCCATGAAGGGTTGTAGGTGTTTCCATAGGGTTCTCCCATGTAATTCACCTCTTCCATTGAAGGGTTCTCAGGATCATAAGCTTCTTCCTCAGATGAAGCTTCCTTAGTACTGCTTGGTGCATTTTGCATTCCAGACAGACTTTGAGAAATCATATTGACTTGTTG
>NC_029778.3:45560401-45561354 GCF_000817695.3 Arachis duranensis
CAGCATCTGCAGTCCTTTTTGGTCTCGGAATCAGATTTTTGCTCAGGACCCTCAATTTCAGCCAGAAAATACCTGAAATCACAGAAAAACACACAAACTCATAGTAAAGTCCAGAAAAGTGAATTTTAACTAAAAACTAATAAAAGTATACTAAAAACTAACTATATCATACTAAAAACATACTAAAAACAATGCCAAAAAGTATACAAATTATCCGCTCATCAGAGAGATACAGAGAGATGCTAAGAAAATGCCCCTCTGAAATATTTTCAGAATGGGTGCAATTAGACATCTTTTACTATGGGCTTACAGAAAAAGCTCAGATTTCTCTAGACCACTCAGCTGGTGGATCTATACATATGAGAAAAACAATCGAAGAAGCTCAAGAGCTTATTGATACAGTTGCCAGAAATCAGCATCTGTACCTAAGCAGTGAATCTTCCATGAAAGAAGAAGCTAGAACAGTAACTGTTGAACTCAGTCCGGTAGATCAGGCTAATGAAATTAATCAGCAATTAGACTTTCTAACTCAGCAGCTAGCCGAATTCAAGGAAATATTACAGGAAATAAGAATGGCTAACAGGAATATGGAAGTGCAATTAAAGCAGACAGAAAAGCAACTGTCAAAACAAATGGCAGAAGAATGCCAAGCAGTTCAATTAAGAAGTGGGAAAACATTAAATACCTCACTTCAAAGCAGCAGGAAGCCGAGAAATGAACAGATATTTACTCAAAATCCCTCTGAGGACAATCAGAGCCCAGAGAGGAATGATGCTGGTGCTGAACGCCCAGACCATGCTCATTCCTGGCGTTCAACGCCAGAAACAAGCATGTATCCGGCGTTGAACGCCCAAAGGGAACATGGTTCTGGTGTTCAAACGCCAGTAACAAATAAGGAAGTGGCGTCTAACGCCACTCCAGCTTCCACCCCTAGCATTCAAATGCCAGTGGGT
>NC_029778.3:45565185-45566125 GCF_000817695.3 Arachis duranensis
GCCATGAAGCGGGATACACTTGAGTTTGTGACCAATTTGACCAAGGTGGTGCACACTTTAGCCCACCAATGTTTGAATACTCAAGGTGCTTCCGTAGCCACATGTGGAACCGCAAAAGAAGAGCAAAGCATGAAGGAGAGATTGGAAACTCCGGTGGGGGATGAGAAATGCCATTTTGTATGGGAGCAACTAGAGGAAGCTATAATCATTGAAGAAAAGGAAGAAGTGGTTGAAGATTTAGGAGATGTTGAAAGTCCAAGGGAATGTAGCACCATGGAGCACTCTTCCAAGAAGCTTGAAATTGATGTTGAGGAGGGTGTGTAACCTCCAAGGCATATCATCGTTGGAGACTTGGAAGAGGCTTATCAAGAGATGGATTCAATCATGGATGAATTTCTCTCTACAATGGAATTCTCTCCCATTAGACATAAAGTTGAAGTTACAAAAGAGTGTGCACAACCTCCCATACCCTTGGTGAGCAATGAAAAAAAGATCTACCAAGAGAAAAACGTTGGCATGGTGTATATCGAAATTGAAGAATATGAAGAAGTTGATCAATGAATTCCTATCCAAAATTGACTCACCTCCTATTGGGCAAGATGAAGTTCTTGAAGACAACACCAAGCCGAGTGAAAAAGGGGAAAAGGTTGAAATTGAAGAAGCTTGTGAAGAGGTGGAAAGAACTAAAGAAGAGCCTAAAGAAGTAGACCTTGCATTGTCTAAGTGTGGGGATGTCTCCCTCCCCAAATCACCATCCAACACAACATTCAAGTGGGTAAAATTCTTATCCCTAAGCTTTACTTTCTCGCTTGAATATGGCTTGATTCAAAATGATGGTCAACTTAGAGCTCTTTGTGGAGTTAAGAGTAGGAAAGAATTGTGTAGTGGTTGGAAACATCATTCTCAGCTCATGACGGTTGTAAGCTCAAAATTCAAGAGC
>NC_029778.3:45569202-45571680 GCF_000817695.3 Arachis duranensis
TGATGGCGGCATTCATGAGAATCCGGAAAGTCTAAACCTTGTCTGTGGTATTCCGAGTAGGATTCTGGGATTGAATGACTGTGACGTGCTTCAAACTCCTGAAGGTTGGGCGTTAGTGACAGACGCAAAAGGATCAATGGATTCTACTCCAGCCTGATTGAGAACCGACAGATGATTAGCCGTGCTGTGACAGAGCATAGGAACGTTTTCACTGAGAGGATGGGAAGTAGCCACTGACAATGGTGACGCCCTACTTGCAGCTTGCCGTAGACGTGCTTTACAAACAATTGAGTTAAATATTACATTGCAGGAATTCAGAGGACAAAGCATCTCCAAAACTCCAACATATTCCCCATTACTGCACAACAAGTAACGCTATTATTCCCTATTATTTTAACTTACAATTTTAATTACTTTGACTTCTTACAATTAAATCCAAATCACCTTATTAACCTCCTGACTAAGATCAATAAAATAAACATTGATTGCTTCAAACCAATAATCTCCGTGGGATCGACCCTTACTCACGTAAGGTATTACTTGGACGACCCAGTGCACTTGCTGGTTAGTTGTGCGAATCACAAATTCGTGCACCATATAACCAGTTATTTTCCATTCTTGTGTGAAATTGTTCTCTTTCTATGATTATGATCCTTGATTTGCTTGATTCGATATGTCCATTTATTTCTTGTATTTATGCATTTGTATGATTGAGGCCATTATTTCATTAGCTTACTTACCCAAATAGCCTACCTTTTACTCCCCATTGTTAGCCAATTTTGAGCCTATGCTTAACCAACTTATTCTCATTGTAGCACATTACAAGCCCAAGGCGGAGAATCAATGAAAAGTCCTTGTTTGGATCTTTGATTAGCCTAGGCTAGTGAGAGTGTTTATTATTCAACATTGGTAAGGCTTGGGAACATTGGTTGGGATAAAAGGGTGTTTGTGTTTTGTATTTTTATATTGGAGAATTGGTACATACTCATGTATTGATTAAATGTATAGACCTTATGCATTGATGTTCTTGTGTATAGTTTGAAAGAAAAAGAAAAATGAAAAGAAAAAGAAATAAAAGTGAAAATGAGAAAAACAAAAGAATAGAAAAGAAAAAAAAGAAAAAAAAATAAAGAAAAAAGGAAGAAAAATAATAAAAAGGGGACAAAATGCCCCAAGGTGAAGTTCAACAAAAAGGAATCAATGCATAAGTGTTATGAATTAAAGAATAGAATGCATGAATATGTAAAAAGAAAAAAAAAAGTGAAGAATGGGTAATTAGAATAGTTTGAACTTATATAGGTCATTATATAGTTAGGTGGGGAAGTCTATGCTAATCAAAGATTCAAATCCTAGTCCACTTAACCATAAATGATCCTACCTTGACCCTAACCCCATTACAACCTAAATGAAAGACCTCATGATGAATGTATGCATGCATTGAATAAGTGTTGATTGTTAGAAGAAAATCAAATTTTGGAAAGCATGATTAGAAGAGAATTGAGTGAATTAACCCTTAAACACTTGAGTGAATAGAGCGGATACACATCCGGTGAGGGTTCAAAAGTTCAATTACATGTATTCACGAGTGAATAGAGCGGATACACATCCGGTGAGGGTTCAATAGTTCAATTACATGGGTTCACTCATATTATTTATATTCTTGCAAGTTTGAACTCTTTTTAATAATTCAATACAATTGTGGTTTGGACTTAATTCCTATTGCCTAGCTCTTGTGCTTACACATTGGTGGACGAAATTGTGATCTTTAAAGTTGTACTCCCTCTTGGTATTTTCATGAGATTTATTTAATGGCTCTTTCAAAAATACAGCAAAGAGATCATGGTCTGATGAATTGGGATCTTTAATGATCCCTGGTAATGGCACGTGTGATCACAACTCCATTCAACTAACCAGCAAGTGTACTGGGTCGTCCAAGTAATAAACCTTACGTGAGTAAGGGTCGATCCCACAGAGATTGTTGGTATGAAGCAAGCTATGGTCACCTTGTAAATCTCAGTTAGGCAGATTAAATAGTTTTGGGTTTCGAAAATTAATAATAAAAAGAAAATAAAAAGGGATAGAAATACTTATGTATAGCAATGGTGGGAATTTCAGATAAGTGTTTGAAGATACTGTGCTCCTCTCGTATCTCTGTTTTCTTATTACATTCATCCAATCCTTCCTACTCCTTTCCATGGCAAGCTGTATGTAGGGCATCACCGTTGTCAATGGCTACATTCAATCCTCTCGGGAAAATGATCCTATGCGGTTGTCAGTCGCACAGCTAATCGTCTGGAGGCATCACCCATGGCTGATGGCTACATCCCATCCTCGCAGTGAAAACTATGCTCACGCGCTCTGTCACAGCACGGCTAATCACTGGTTGGTTCCCGCGCCTACTGGAATAGAATCCCTTGATCCTTTTGCGTCTGTCACTAACGCCCAGCACTTGCAAGTTTGAAGCACGTCACAGTCATT
>NC_029778.3:45571698-45571937 GCF_000817695.3 Arachis duranensis
TCTAGCTTATACCACGAAGATTCTGTTTAAGGAATCCAAGAGATATGCGCCCGGCCTAAGGTAGAACGGAAGTGGTTGTCAGTCACGCGCGTTCCTAGGTGAGAATGATGATGAGTGTCACGGATCATCACATTCATCAAAGTTAAGTATAACGTATCTCTTGGAATAAGGATAGAAGAGAATTGAATAGAAAGTAATAATAATTGTATTGAAACTTGAGGTACAGCAGAGCTCCACAC
>NC_029778.3:45572129-45573061 GCF_000817695.3 Arachis duranensis
CTTATCCTATTTATACTAGACTAGCTACTAGGATTTACATGAGTAAGTATTTGATGCATAAATTCACTTCCGGGGCCCACTTGGTGTATGTTTGGGCTGAGCTTGATCTATCCACGAGCTGAGGCTCTTCTTGGAGTTGAACTCCAAGTTATAATGTGTTTTGGGCGTTCAACTCCGGATCATGACGTTTTTCTGGCGTTTAACTCCAGACAGCAACATGTACTTGGCGTTCAATGCCAAGTTACGTCGTCAATTTCCGAATAAAGTATAGACTATTATATATTGCTGGAAAGCTCTAGATGTCTACTTTCCAACGCCGTTAAGAGCGCCCCAATTGGAGTTCTTTAGCTCCAGAAAATCTATTTCGAGTGCAGGGAGGTCAGATTCCAACAGCATCAGAAGTCCTTTTGTCAGCCTTTTTCAGAGTTTTGCTCAAGTCCCTCAATTTCAGTCAGAAATTACCTGAAATCACAGAAAAACATACAAACTCATAGTAAAGTCCAGAAATGTGAAATTAACATAAAAACTAATGAAAATATCCCTAAAAGTAGCTTGAACTTACTAAAAACTACCTAAAAACAATGCCAAAAAGCGTATAAATTATCCGCTCATCAGTCGTGCAGCTTGCACGCAGCATGCCGCCTAATCTGTTTCCTTTTCTTCTCTTTTCTAATCCTATTTCTTTCTTCTTTTCCTCCCTCTTCTCTTCTTCATTCATTTTCTACCTTTTGCACTTTTCTTAATTTTCTTTTTGCGAATATCAACGAATATTAATTATAATTAGATGAGCGGGACTTGTAGCTTTTTGCTTCTGAACAGTTTTGGCATCTCACTTTTTCCTTTGAAGTTTAGAATGATTGGCATCTATAGGAAATTAGAATTTTAGATAGTGTTATTGATTCTCCTAGTTCAATATGTTGATTCTTGAACAC
>NC_029778.3:45577014-45578022 GCF_000817695.3 Arachis duranensis
GTGAGTGGTGAAGAGAAAGATGGGATTTGATAGGTGAAGGGTTTTTGGGGAAGAGGTGTTGAGGTGATTGGTGAATGGGTGAAGAAGAGAGAGAGTGGTGGGGTAGGTAGGGATTCTGTGGGGTCCACAGATCCTGAGGTGTCAAGGAAAATTCATCCCTGCACCAAATGGCAAGCAAAATTGCGTTTTTAGCCAATTCTGGCGTTAAACGCCAGGCTGGTGCCCATTTCTGGCGTTTAACGCTAGCTTCTTGCCCTTTTTTGGCGTTTAACACCAGTCTGGTGCCCCTTTCTGGCGTTAAACGCCCAGAATGGTGCCAGACTGGGCGTTGAACGCCCAACAGCTAGCCTCACTGGCGTTTAAACGCCAGTGGGTTCTTCCTCCAGGGTGTGCTGTTTTTCTTTCTGTTTTTCATTTTGTTTTTGCTTTTTTCATTGATTTTGTGACTTCTCATGATCATCAACCTACAAAAAACATAAAATAACAAAGGAAAATAGTTTATCAATCTAATACCTGCATCTACTATCAGAAAGCTTGGTTTGACTGAAGAAATCAAACCAACCAGGATATGTCTTCAACTATCTGATGGCTCCATTAAATACCCATCAGGCGTGATTGAAGACATGATTGTCAAGGTTGGGCCATTTGCCTTTCCTACTGACTTTGTGGTGCTGGAAATGGAGGAGCACAAGAATGCAACTCTCATTCTAGGAAGACCCTTCCTAGCAACTGGCCGAACCCTCATTGACGTCCAAAAAGGGGAAGTAACCTTGAGAGTCAATGATGAGGAGTTCAAGTTGAATGTTGTCAAAGCCATGCAACATCCAGACACCCCAAATGACTGCATGAGTGTTGATATTATTGACTCTCTGGTAAGAGAGGTCAATATGGCTGAGAGTCTTGAATCAGAGCTAGAAGACATCTTTTAAGATGTTCAGCCTGATTTGGAGGAATCAGAGAAAATAATAGAACCTCTGAAAATCCCTCAAGAAGAGGAGAAACCTCCAA
>NC_029778.3:45578745-45580469 GCF_000817695.3 Arachis duranensis
CCACCTGCCAATGTTAAGGCAATCAGAAGCTTCCTGGGGCATGCAGGATTCTACAGAAGGTTTATAAAAGATTTTTCAAAAATTGCCAAACCTTTGAGTAATCTGCTAGCTGCTGACACGCTATTTATCTTTGATAAAGAGTGTCTGTAGGCATTTGAGACTCTGAAAGCTAAATTGGTTACTGCACCAATCATCTCTGCACCAGACTGGGCATTACCATTTGAATTGATGTGTGATGCCAGTGACCATGCCATTGGTGCAGTGTTGGGACAAAGGCATGACAAGCTTCTGCACGTCATTTACTATGCCAGCCGTGTTTTAAATGATGCACAGAAGAATTACACAACCACAGAAAAAGAGCTACTAGCAGTGGTTTACGCCATTGATAAATTCAGATCCTATTTAGTAGGATCAAAAGTGATTGTGTACACTGATCATGCTGCTCTTAAATATCTACTCACAAAGCAGGATTCAAAACCCAGACTCATCAGATGGGTGTTGCTTCTGCAAGAGTTTGATATAGAAATAAGAGACAGAAAAGGGACAGAGAATCAAGTGGCAGATCACCTATCCCGAATAGAACTAGTGGAAGGGGCGTCCCTCCCTCTCACTGAGATCTCTAAAACCTTTCCGGATGAGCAACTGTTTGCCATCCAGGAAGTGCAATGGTTTGCAGACATTGCAAACTACAAGGCAGTGAGATTCATACCCAAAGAGTACAGCAGGGTGCAATCAAAGAAATTAATCACAGATGCAAAGTACTACCTTTGGGATGAACTGTATCTCTTCAAGAGATGTGCAGACGGAGTAATCCATAGATGTGTGCCTAAGGAGGAAGCACAGAAGATCCTTTGGCATTGCCATGGATCACAGTATGGAGGACATTTTGGAAGTGAGCGAACAGCCACAAGAGTCCTCCAAAGTGGCTTCTACTGGCCTACTCTCTACAAAGATTCCCGAGCGTTTGTGCTTAATTGTGACAGTTGCCAAAGATCAGGCAACCTACCTCACAGTTATGCCATGCCTCAACAAGGAATCCTGGAGATTGAGTTGTTTGATGTATGGGGCATTGACTTCATGGGACCTTTCCCACCATCATACTCAAACACTTATATTCTGGTGGCAGTGGATTATGTATCCAAATGGATGGAGGCTATTGCAACACCCACTAATGACACTAAAACAGTGTTAAAATTCCTCCAGAAACATATTTTCAGCAGATTTGGTATCCCTAGAGTGTTAATCAGTGATGGGGGCACTCATTTCTGTAATAAACAGCTTTACTCTGCTCTGGTACGTTATGGAGTCAACCACAGGGTAGCTACTCCATATCATCCACAAACTAATGGACAAGCTGAAGTCACAAATAGAGAACTTAAAAGAATCCTGGAACGGACTGTAATTAACCGTAGAAAGGATTGGGCAAGAAGCTTGGATGATGCTCTGTGGGCATACAGAACAGCATTCAAGACCCCCATAGGGACCTCTCCATATCAACTTGTGTATGGAAATGCGTGTCACTTGCCAGTGGAACTGGAACACAAGGCCTACTGGGCAACCAGATTCCTGAACCTTGATACCAGGTTAGCTGGAGAAAAACGATTGCTCCAACTAAATGAGCTAGAGGAATTTAGACTCAATGCTTTCGAAAATGCAAAAATTTACAAAGAGAAAGCAAAAAGATGGCATGATAAGAAATTGTCATCCAGAGTCTTTGAGCCAGG
>NC_029778.3:45580705-45582351 GCF_000817695.3 Arachis duranensis
CTGAGACTTAATTGAAGATCAGTGATAGTCCAGCTAAATGACATTAAAGAAGCGCTTGCTGGGAGGCAACCCAGCCATTTACAAAGTTTATTTACTAATTAAATAAATTTTCTTTTCTTTACAGGTTTGAGTCCAAGTATCTTCAAAGGTGAATAATAATTTGAAGTTTTACAGGTAGATGCTACAGTATCTTCAAAAGGTGAAATAGCAATTGGTTGAAGTCACAAAGTTACAAGGAAAATTGGAAGCTCACTGGCGTGAAAAAACCAGTAAGAAATACTTTGGGCGTAGAACGCCCAAAAGAAGCACCCACTGGGCGTTTAACGCCAGTAAGGGTAGCCATCTGGGCGTTAAACGCCAGAAAGGAGCATCTTCTGGGCGTTAAACGCCAGAAAGATGCACCTCCTGGGCGTTTAACGCCAGTCTGCTAGCATCCTGGGCGTTCAGAAAAACGCCCAGTGACAAAGGACTTCCTGGCGTTCAACGCCAGAAAGAAGCATCAGCTGGGCGTTGAACGCCCAGGAAAAGCAACATTTGGGCGTTAAACGCCCAAAACATGCATCATGTGGGCGTTTAACGCCAGGATGGTGGGAGGAGGTAACAAGTTCGTTTTTTCCTAATTTTTCCTAATTTTTTATGTTTCAATCCATGATTTCTTGCATCAACATGTTCCAAATTGTCATCCATCATATCAAGTTAGTTTTCCAAAAACCCTGATTTCTAAAATTCCATATTGCAAATATTTTAGGTATATCTTAACCCAAAAAAACAAATGGCTTTCCAATCCAATCCATCATCTTTTCAAATTTGTTTTCAAAACTTAATTTTCTTTTTTTTAAAATCTTTTTTTCAAAAATTAAAAATTTCAAATTTATCTTTTAAATTATGATTCATATCTTTTTCTTTTTAAATTTATATCTTTTCTGATCACATCTTTTAAAATCATATCTTCTATCTTATCTCTTTCTTATTTTTCGAAAATCTCCCACCCCTCCCTATATATTGTATTCGGCGGCCCCCTCCTCATCATCATCCAAACACTTGCTCTCCTTCTATCCCTCTTCTTTCTTCTCTTTTGCTTGAGGACAAGCAAAGCTCTAAGTTTGGTGTGTTTCACCCGTGATCACAAAAACATACCCACTTAAGATCATGGCTCCTAAAGGGAAACAACCCAACCCAAGAGGCAAGAAAGAAAGCACTCCAAAGCCACTTTGGAATCAAGGGAAGTTCTTAACTAAAGAACATTCAGACCATTACTACAAGATAATGAGTCACAGATCAGTGATCCCGGAAGTCAGATTTGATCTGAAAGAAGATGAATATCCGGAGATCCAAGAGCAAATTCGAAATAGGAATTGGGAAATTCTGGCCAATCCTGAAACGAAAGTGGGAAAGAACATGGTTCAGGAATTCTATGCTAATCTATGGCAGACAGAAAGGCAAAGAATCATTGGAGTTGCTCTCTTTGACCATCGGACTGTAGTCAGAGGAAAGATCATTCATACCAACTCTGATAAGATCAGGGAGATATTTAAGCTTCCCCAACTGAAAGATGACCCAGACTCCTTTAATAGGAGAATGATAAGGGTCAATAAAGGGCTGGATAAGGTTCTGGAGGACATATGCATCCCTGGAGCCAAGTGGAC
>NC_029778.3:45587964-45591292 GCF_000817695.3 Arachis duranensis
AAAAGAAGAGAATATACTATAAATTTCAGAATATCAATGAATATTAATTATAATTAGATGAGCGGGACTTGTAGCTTTTTGCTTCTGAACAGTTTTGGCATCTCACTTTTTCCTTTGAAGTTTAGAATGATTGGCTTCTCTAGGAACTTAGAATTTCGGATGGTGTTATTGATTCTCCTAGTTAAGTTTGTTGATTCTTGAACACAGCTACTTATGAGTCTTGGTCGTGGCCCTAAGCACTTTATTTTCCAGTATTACCACCGGATACATAAATGCCACAGACACATAACTGGGTGAACCTTTTCAAATTGTGACTCAGCTTTGCTAGAGTCCCCAGTTAGTGGTATCCAGAGCTCTTAAGCACACTCTTTTTGCCTTGGATCACGACTTTAACCACTCAGTCTCAAGCTTTTCACTTGGACCTTCACACAAGCACATGGTTAGGGACAGCTTGATTTAGCCGCTTAGGCCTGGATTTTATTTCCTTGGACCCTCCTATCCATTGATGCTCAAAACCTTGGATCCTTTTTACCCTTGCCTTTTGGTTTTAAGGGCTATTGGCTTTTTCTGCTTGCTTTTTTCTTTTTCTTTCTATTTTTTTTCGCCATTTTTTTTTTTACAAGCTTTTTGTTTTCACCGCTTTTTCTTGCTTCAAGAATCAACAAGCTTTTGCTTTTTCACTGCTTTTTCTTGCTTCAAGAATCAATTTTATGATTTTTCAGATTATCAATAACATTTCTCTTTGTTCATCATTCTTTCAAGAGCCAACAATTTTAACATTCATAAACAACAAGATCAAAAATATGCACTGTTCAAGCATTCATTCAGAAAATAAAAAGTATTGTCACCACATCAATATAATTAAATTAAATTCAAGGATAAATTCAAAATTCATGTACTTTTTGTTCTTTTGAATTAAAACATTTTTCATTTAAGAGAGGTGAAGGATTAATGGAATTTATTCATAGCTTTAAGACATGGTTACTACATACTAATGATCATGAAATAAAGACACAAAACATAGATAAACACAACATAAAAATCGAAAAGCAGAAAGAAATAAGAACAAGGAATGAATCCACCTTTAGTGGCGTCTTCTTCTTGAAGGACCAACAATGTCCTTAAGTTCTTCTATGTCCGTTCCTTGCCTTTGTTGTTCCTCCCTCATTGCTCTTTGATCTTCTCTTATTTCATGGAGAATAATGGAGTGCTCTTGATGTTCCACCCTTAATTGTTCCACATTGTGGCTCAAATCTTCTAAGGAAGTGTTGAGTTGCTCCCAATAGTTGTTGGGAGGAAAGTGCATCTCTTGAGGCATCTCAGGGATTTCTTGATGATGAGCTTCCTCATGCATCTCTTGAGAACCGTGAAGGGTCTCTTTTGCTTGCTCCATACTCTTCTTGGTGATGGGCTTATCCTCCTCAATGGAGATGTCTCCTTCTATGATAATTCCAGCTGAGTAACATAGATGGCAAATAAGGTGAGGAAAAGCTAGCCGTGCCATGGTGGAGGACTTGTCGGCTATTTTGTAGATTTCATTGGAGATAACCTCATGAACTTCTACTTCCTCTCCAATCATGATGCTATAAATCATGATGGCCCGATCCACAGTAACTTCAGATCGGTTGCTAGTAGGAATGATGGAGCGTTGAATGAACTCCAACCATCCTCTAGCCACAGGCTTGAGGTCCAGTCTTCTTAGTTGGACTGGCTTGCCTTTGGATTCTCTCTTCCATTGAGCTCCTTCCATACATATGTTCATTAGGACTTGGTCCAACCTTTGATTAAAGTTGACCCTTCTAGTGTAGGGGCGTTCATCTCCTTGCATCATAGGCAAGTGAAACGCCGACCTCACATTTTTCGGACTAAAATCTAAGTATTTCCCCCAAACCATTGTGAGATAATTCTTTGGGTTAGGTTCATACTATGATCATGGTTCCTAGTGATCCATGCATTGGCATAGAACTCTTGAACCATTAAGATTCCGACTTGTTGCATGGGGTTGGTTAAGACTTCCCAACCTTTTCTTCGGATTTCATGTCGGATCTCCGGATACTCATTTTTCTTGAGCTTGAAAGGGACCTCAGGGATCACCTTCTTCTTTGCCACAACATCATAGAAGTGGTCTTGATAGCTCTTGGAGATGAATCTTTCCATCTCCCATGACTCGGAGGTGGAAGCTTTTGTCTTCCCTTTCCCGAAGCTTTTGTCTTTCCTTTTCCTTTTCTAGAGGATTCTCCGGCCTTAGGTGCCATTGATGGTAGTGGAAAACAAAAAAGATTGTGCTTTGACCACACCAAACTTAAAATATTGCTCGTCCTCGAGCAATAGAAGAAATAAGAGAAGAAGAAGAAGAAGAAGAAGGTGGGAATGGGTGGGAAAATGGTTTTGAATTTTTGAAGGTAGGTGGGGTTTATGGGGAAGAGTGGATGGATGTGAGTGGTGAAGGAGGTGATTGGGAAGAGGGATTGGGGTGATTGGTGAAGAATGTTGGGAAGTGTGACATGGGGAAGAGTAATCACAAAAATAGGATTAGGAGGTAAGGTGGGAATATAGTAGGTGGGGATCTTGTGGGGTCCACAAATCCTGAGGTGATCCTGTGGGGTCCACAGATCCAGAGGCATCCCTGCACCAAATAGGCATGTAAATTGCCTTTGCACACCATTCTGGCGTTTAAACGCCGTGTGGTGCACATTTTGGGCGTTCAACGCCCATGTAAAGCATGTTTCTGGCGTTGAACGCCAGCTTCATGCTTGTTACTGGCGTTCAACGCCAGCTTTTCTTCTCTAGGCACATTCCTGGCGTTCAGTGCCAGAATGTTGCTTGTTTCTGGCATTCAGCGCCAGGTTGATGCTCTGTTCTAGCGTTGAACGCCAGCCAGATGCATCTTACTGGCGTTGAACGCCAGCCTGTGCGTCCTCCAGGGTGTGATTTTTTTCTTTTGCTGTTTTTGATTCTGTTTTTAATTTTTATGATTTTTTCGTGACTCCTCATGATCATGTACCTAATAAAACACAAAATAAAAATTAGATGAAATTGGGTTGCCTCCCAACAAGCGCTTCTTTAATGTCAATAGCTTGACAGTGGCTCTCATGGAGCCACAAGGTGATCAGGTCAATGTTGTATAGTCCTAACACCAAACTTAGAGTTTGGTTGTGGCCTCACAACACCAAACTTAGAGTTTGACTGTGGGGGCTCTTCTTGACTCTGAACTGAGAGAAGCTCTTCATGCTTACTCTCTTTTGTCACAGAGGGATGGCCAAGTGCCTTAAACACAAGGTAGTCCCCATTCAATTGAAGGACTAATTCACCTCTGTTGACATCTAAA
>NC_029778.3:45591413-45591627 GCF_000817695.3 Arachis duranensis
ATCAGCAGGGATGTAAAGGCCTTCAACCTTTACTAACACGTCCTCCACTATTCCATAAGCTTGTCTCAATGACTTGTCTGCCAATTGTAATGAGAACAAGGCAGGTTGTACCTCAATGATCCCCAGCTTCTCCATTATAGAGAGTGGCATAAAATTTATCCCTGACCCTAGATCACATAGAGCCTTTTCAAAGGTCATGGTGTCTATGGTACAG
>NC_029778.3:45591957-45594432 GCF_000817695.3 Arachis duranensis
CTCCTTCTTGCTTGAGGGACGTCCCAGGAGGTCTTCCTCACTAGGATTTTCGTCCTCCTCCTCCCTTGTGCATTCAGCCACCTTGATCACATCAATGGCCTTGCACTCTCCTTTTGGATTCTCTTCTGTATTGCTTGGGAGAATACTAGGAGGAGTTTCAATGACTTTCTTACTCAGCTGCCCACTTGTGCCTCCAGATTTCTGATGGAGGATCTTGTTTCATTCATGAAACTGAAAGTGGCCTTTGACAGATCAGAGACTATATTGGCTAAATTAGAAGTGTTTTATTCAGAATTCTCTGTCTGTTGCTGAGAAGATGATGGATATGGCTTGCTATTGCTCAGCCTATTGCGCCCACCATTGTTAAAGCCTTGTTGAGGCTTTTGTTGATCCTTCCATGAGAAATTTGGATGATTTCTCCATGATGGATTATAAGTGTTTCCATAAGGTTCACCCATGTAATTAACCTCTGCCATTACAGGGTTTTCAGGATCATAAGCTTCTTCAGAAGCTGCCTCTTTAGTACTATTGGATGCATTTTGCCATCCATTCAGACTTTGAGAGATCATGTTGACTTGTTGAGTCAACACTTTGTTCTGATAGAATATATCTAATATAGTCCATTATGAAAACATGTCAGATGGACATCTTTTTGTCAGCTGCTTGTATCTTTTCAAAGCTTCATAGAGGGATTTACCATCTTTTTGTTTGAAGGTTTGAACATCCACTCTCAGCTTGCTCAGCTTTTGAGGAGGAAAGAATTTATCTAAGAAGGCAGTGACCAGCTTATCCCAGGAGTCCAGGCTATCCTTGGGTTGTGAATCCAACCATATTCTAGCTCTGTCTCTTACAGCAAAAGGGAAAAGCATGAGTCTGTAGACTTCAGGATCAACTCCATTCGTCTTTACAGTCTCACAGATCTGCAAGAACTCAGTTAAAAACTGATAAGGATCTTCAGATGGAAGTCAAGAACTCAGTTAAAAACTGGTAAGGATCTTCAGATGGAAGTCCATAAAACTTGCAGTTTTGTTGCATTAAGGCAACTAGCTGAGGTTTCAGCTCAAATTTGTTGGCTCCAATGGCAGGAATGGAGATGCTTCTTCCATCAAACTTGGATGTTGGCTTTGTGAAGTCACCAAGCATTCTCCTTGCATTATTATTATTTTCGGCTGCCATCTCCTTCTCTTGTTCGAAATTTTCTGAAAGGTTGCTTCTGGATTGTTGTAATTTAGCTTCTCTTAATTTTCTTTTCAGAGCCCTTTCAGGTTCTGGATCAATTTCAACAAGAGTGCCTTTTTCCTTGTTCCTGCTCATATGAGAGAGAAGAAAACAAGAAAAGAAGAGGAATCCTCTATGTCACAGTATAGAGATTCCTTTATGTTAGTAGAAGAGGAAAGAGGATAAGAGTGAAGAGGAGTGGGTTCGGATATTTGGATGAAGAGAGGTGAAGAGAAGTGTTAGTAAATAATTAATTAAATAGAATAAGAAAAGAGAGGGAGAATTCAAAAATAATTTTAAAAAAGTGTTAGTAATTTTCGAAAATTAGAGATAAGATAAGATTAAAATTTTTAAAACAAAAAAGAATTTTTGAAAAAGATATGAGATATTTTCGAAATTAGGGAGGGAGAAGTAGTTAGTTGGTTTTAAAAAAGATAAGAAACAAACAAAAAGTTAGTTGGTTGATTGAAAAAGATTTTAAAATCAAATTTGAAAAAGATAAGAAGATAAGAAGTTAGATAAGATATTTTGAAATCAAATTTTGAAAAAGATAAAATTTTTGAAAAAGATAAGATAAAAGATAAAAAGATTTAATTCAAAAAATTTAAATTACTTACTTCACTAACAAAAAACTACAAGATAAGATTCTAGAACTTAAAGATTGAACCTTTCTTAACAAGAAAGTAACAAACTTCAAATTTTTGAATCAATCACATTAATTGTTAGCTAATTTTCGAAAATATGATATAAAGATAAGAAAAAGATTTTGAAAAATATTTTGAAAAAGATTTTTCAAATTTTCAAAAAATGGAAAAAAATGAAAAAGAAATAATTTTTGAAAAAAGATTTTGAAAAGATAAGATTTTTAAAAATTGAAATTTTGACTTGACTTGTAAGAAACAACTAATTTTGAAAATTTTTGACTAAGTCAACTCAAATTTTCGAAAATTATGAGAAAAATAAGGAAAAGATATTTTTTTTATTTTTGAATTTTTAAACATGAGAGAGAAAAACAACAAAAATACTCAATGCATGAAATTTTTAGATCAAAACAATGAATGCATGCAAGAATGCTATGAATGTCAAGATGAACACCAAGAACACTTTGAAAATCATGATGAACATCAAGAACATATTTTTGAAAAATTTTTGATGCAAAGAAAACATGCAAGACACCAAACTTAGAAATCTTTAATGCATGGACTCTAACAAACGAAAAATGCATATGAAAAACAACAAACAACACAAAACAAGAAA
>NC_029778.3:45595338-45631662 GCF_000817695.3 Arachis duranensis
TAATTGTATTGAAACTTGAGGTACAGCAGAGCTCCACACCCTTAATCTATGGTGTGCAGAAACTCCACCGTTGAAAATACATAAGCAAAAGGTTCAGGCATGGCCGAATGGCCAGCCCCCATGTGGTCACAAGACCGAATGATCAAAGACTTCTAATACAATAGTTAAATGTTCTATTTATAATAAACTAGCTCCTAGGGTTTACATGAGTAAGTAATTGATGCATAAATTCACTTCCGGGGCCCACTTGGTGTATGTTTGGGCTGAGCTTGATCTATCCACGAGCTGAGGCTTTTCTTGGAGTTGAACTCCAAGTTATAACGTGTTTTGGGCGTTCAACTCCGGATCATGACGTTTTTCTGGCGTTTAACTCCAGACAGCAGCATGTACTTGGTGTTCAACGCCAAGTTACGTTGTCAATTTCCGAATAAAGTATAGACTATTATATATTACTGAAAAGCTCTGGATGTCTACTTTCCAACGCCATTGAGAGCGCGCCAATTGGAGTTCTGTAGCTCTAGAAAATCCATTTCGAGTGCAGGGAGGTCAGATTCCAACAGCATCAGCAGTCCTTTTGTCAGCCTTTTTCATAGTTTTGCTCAAGTCCCTCAATTTCGGCCAGAAATTACCTGAAATCATAGAAAAACACACAAACTCATAGTGAAGTCCAGAAATGTGAATTTAACATAAAAACTAATGAAAACATCCCTAAAAGTAGCTTAAACTTACTAAAAACTACCTAAAAACAATGCCAAAAAGCGTATAAATTATCCGCTCATCACACATGCTCTCTTGGAAATTGATATGTTTGAACTAATCATTTCCATTTGCTTTAGATAAATGCATTTAGATAGGATTCACATAGTTTAGTTGCATTCAATAAATGTCATACCCCTTAGTTCCTTCTTATATTTAGCATGAGGACATGCTAAGGTTTAAGCGTGGGGAGGTTGATAAACCCCATTTTTAGGGTTTATCTTGTATTGAATTTAGAGTGTTTTGATAACCTTTTCTCGCATTTAACCTATGAATTGGCATGGTTTTGTAATCTCTCCCGTATTTGTGCTTAAGCGTAAAAACATGCTTTTTAAGCCTTATTTTGATGAATTCTAGTTCCTCTTTGATTCCATAAGATGCCTTGATATGTTTGCTAGTAATCTCAGGTTGAAATAGACTAGTCATGGATCAAGGGAGCAAGGAAGAAAGCATGCAAGTGGAGAGAAGCACAAAAGCCAAAGAAATTGATCTCGACCATGTACGCGCACGCGCACAAGGCGCTCGCGCGCACATTGCAGAATCGGCCAGGGACGCACACGCGTACCGTGTGCACACGCGTACCGTGTGCACACGCGTACCGTGTGCACACGCGTCGATGACAGCACATGACTTCATTAATGCAACATGTGCCTGGCGATTTGAGAGGGTTTCTGAACCCATTTTGGCGCCAATTGCTAGGAGAAAGGAATAAAAGGATGAAGGATTAAGGGGAAGGCATTAATCTAATCAATCTAGCATATA
This sequence comes from Arachis duranensis, assembly GCF_000817695.3. Taxonomy (NCBI): domain Eukaryota; kingdom Viridiplantae; phylum Streptophyta; class Magnoliopsida; order Fabales; family Fabaceae; genus Arachis; species Arachis duranensis. The sequence continues at coordinate 45,596,857 of NC_029778.3, forward strand.
GCATAATTAGGATTAGTTTTAGAGTTAGTTTCTAGAGAGAGAAGCTCTCGCTTCTCTCTAGAATTAGGATTAGGTTTAGGTTAATCTCTCTTCTTAGATCTAGGTTTAATTCATGCTTTGATTCACTTTTCTTTTACCAATTCTTAATCTTCTACTCCTCCTCTTTCTAGTTATGTGCTTTAATAATTGTAATTCTTCATTTTATTTTGGATAGATTGTTGTTCCTTTGTTTTCTTTCAATAATGCAAATTGAGGTAATTCATGATAATTGTGATTTTCTTGATTGTTGTTGTTAATTCTTTGCAATAATTGTTGTTAGATTCTATTCTTGTTCTCAAATTACTATGCTTTTCTTTTGTGCCTTCCAAGTGTTTGATGAAATGCTTGGTTGGGTTTTAGTGTAGGTTTTTTTTGTTCCTCTTGGCCTAGGTAGAGTGATTAGTGACTCTTGAGTTATCTAATTCCTTTGTTGATTGCTAATTAGAAGTTGCTAATTGATTTGAATGCCTCTAAAGCTAGTCTTTCCTTTAGGAGTTGATTAGGACTTGAGGAATCAAATTGATTCATCCACTTGACTTTCCTCCATGGTTAGAGGTTAACTAAGTGGTAGCAATGAACAATTCTCATCACGATTGAGGAAGATAACTAGGATAGGACTTCTAGTTCTCATATCCTACCAATAGCTTTGTTGGTTGTTAGTTTATTTCTTTGCCATTTATATTTCTTGTCTAAAATCTTAAAAACCCCAAATATAACTCACAACCAATAACAAGACACTTTATTGTAATTCTAGGGAGAACGACCCGAGGTTTAAATACTTCGGTTTATAAATTTTAGGGGTATACTAGTGACAAACAACTTTTTGTATGAAAGGATTATTGTTTGGTTTAGAAACTATACTTTACAACGAGATTTCATTAGTGAAATTCTAAACCGTCAAAAATCCAATCATCAGTTTGCCATAAACGTTAATTATTTGCTTTCTTAATTTATTGTCTATGTTAATTGATAATCAAAACTTTCGTTTCAATTTGTCTAACTAGAATAATTAATCGACCATTGCTTGTTTAATCCGCTAATCCTCGTAGGATCGACACTCACTAACCGTGAGTTATTACTTGGTACAACTTGATGCACTTGCTGGTAAGTCGTAGATTAGAAATTCAGTGACCACCACATCACCGGTATTTAGCGTCAGACCTTAAAGCCTCACCATTCCTCCCTGCCTTGGTGGCGTTAAACGCCACACCACCAGCATTTAGTGCCAGGTCTTGGAACTCATGTTGGCGTGTCTGGAAGGGTAGTGCTAAACGCCACCAACCCGGCATTTAGCACTGATAGTGTATCCAGCAGTTGACCCTATGCCCGCTAGCACTCAACACGGAAGATCACAATTTAAAATTAATAAAAAAAGAGAATGAATCAATTAGGATGAGAGATATAAAAAGAGGAGAGATTTGCCCTGCACGGCTTCTTCTCCTCTTCTGCACCTTTTCAGTTGATACTTTTTACACTTTTAGGATTTTCTCTGCATCATGAGGAATTAAACCTCCATTGTTAAGGTTAGTAGCTCTATGTATTTTGATGGATTAATATTATTGTTCTTCTTCGCACAACTGAACCAACAAGTGCACTGGGTCGTCCAAGTAATACCTGAATGAGTCAGGGTCGATCCCATGAGGATTGTTGGCTTGAATCAAGCTGTGGTTATTTTGTAGATCTTAGTCAGGCGGATAGAAACGTTGTTTGTTTGTTTAAAGCACATAAAAGTAAAATAAAGATAACGTTACTCAATTGAAGGTGAATGCAAATGATTAGAAGATGGTTAAGGCTTCAGAGATGCTTTATTCTTATGGATTAATTCGGTCCCACTGTCTACGCCAACTGTGAATGATTTCTTCTATGGAAGGCTGTATGTGATCAACGCCTTTCTTGAGAGGTCGCCGATTCTCCTCTAGGCTGAATACCAAGGTTAGTGCACATCCAGTCTGAATGAGGGTGAAGCTCCTGCAGTCCATTGATGATCCTACTCAAAACGCCACAGACAAGGTCGAATCTTCCGAATCAGAGAATGCTCCACGTTTGGTTCTAGCCTTTACCACAAGACCTTAATCTCCCCATACCTCGGCTGAACTGATGTCTCGAGAAGTCCCCAACGAAATCATGGATTAGCCATCTAAGAGATGTATAATCAAGCTAGTGGTTCATTAATATCCGATGAAAGATGGCAGACGCTCGCTGAACCCATGTAAAATAGAGATAACCTTGTGCCAGTTCAACTCATTCATAAGGTTGAAGAACGAAGACACGCCTTAGAATAGAGAATCAAACACGAATTGAGATAGAATAGTAATACTTTTATTAATCCATAAAACTCAGCAGAGCTCCTCCCCTTAACCTAGGAGGTTTAGAGACTTATACTGATAGAAAATTTTTTTCAAAAATAATGGGGGAGGAAGAAGATCCTAAACATGGGTGATCTTTTCCTATATATACTAATCTAATGACTAAGGATTACAGAAATATGGTAAACTAAGTTGATAGTGTGAAAATCCACTTCTAAGACCCACTTGGTGAGTGTTTGGGCTGAGTTTGAATGTCTCCCGCGTGCTAATGTCCCTTAGGAGCATTGATCGCTGGCTAGGGCCCCTTTTGGGCGTTGAACTCCATTTGCTCCCTTGTGGGTGCTGGACGTCAAGAATGCGGCTGGTGGCTGGCGTTGAGCGCCAGTTTTGGGCCTTTATTTTCGAAACAAAGTATGGACTATTATATATTTCTAGAAAGCCCTGAATGTTAGATTTTCATATCCGTTGAGAGCACACCATTTGGACCTCTATAGCTCCAGAAAAGCTCCTTTGAGTACACAGAGGTCAGATCCTAACAGCATCTGCAGTCCTTTCTCTGCTTCTGAATTAGACTTCTGCTCAAGCTCTTCAATTTCAACCAGAAAATACCTGAAATCACCATAAAAAATACAAACTCAAAGTAGAATCCAAAAATATGAATTTTTCACTAAAACCTATGAAAATATAATAAAACTTAAATAAAACATAATAAAAACTATATGAAAACAATGCCAAAAAATGTATAAAATATTCGCTCATCAGAACACTAAACTTAAACTGTTGCTTGTCCCCAAGCAACCAAAAACAAAGTAGGATAAAAAGAAATATAAGGATGCAGTAAATTTCAGAATTCTCAATGAAGCTCAGTTTCAAATAGATGAGCGGGACTAGTAGCTTTTTGCTTCTAAATAGTTTTGGCATCTCACTATCTATTGAAGCTCAGAATGATTGGCATCTTTAGGAACTTAGAATCCAGATGATATTATTGATTCTCCTAGTTAAGTTCTTTTTTATTCTTGAACACAGATTTTAGAATCTTGGCCGTGACCCTAAGCACTTTGTTTTTCAGTATTACTATCGGATACATAAATGCCACAGACACTTTAACTGAGTGAACTCCTTAAGGTTGTGACTCAGCTTTACTAGAGTCCCCAATCAGTGGTGTCCAGGGTTCTTAAGCACACTCTTTGCTTTGGACCGCGACTTTAACTGCTCAGTCTCATGTTTTTCACTTGACACCTTCACACTACAAGCATATAGTTAGGGAAGCAGCTCAATTGAGCTGCCTAGGCTAAGATTTCACTTTTACACCCTCCTAACCATTGTGCTCAAAGCCTTGCATTCTTGCTCTTGCCTTTTGGTTTAAAGAACTATTAGTTTTTTGCTCTTGCCTTTTGGTTTAAAGAGCTATTGACTTTTTCTGCTTTTTATTTCTTTTTCTGCTTGCTTTTTTTATTTTTATTTTATTTTATTTTTTCGCATAATTTTGTTCTTTAATTGCTTTTTGTTGTTTTTTCTTGCTTCAAGAATCAATTTTAGGATTTTTCAGATCACCAATAATACTTCTCTTTTATCATCATTCTTTCAAGAGCCAACATTCTTTAACTCTAACATCAAATATGCACTGTTTATTCATACATTTAGAAAACAAAAGCAACAAAATTGAACTATTCCTAATATAAAACTTGAAATTCATGCATCTTACTTTTCTTTTTTAATTAAAATAATTTTCTTTTAAGAAATGTGAGAGATTCATGGAGTATTTCACAACTTTAATACATAAAGATAGATGATCATGCATTAGAAACAGACAATAAAACAAACTACATGAAAAAAGAAAAAATAACATAAACAACAAAGGAGTAACGGGAGTGAATCTACCTTAGTAAGGGCAGCCACCACTCCTTCTGGAGGATTGACGCGGCAGAAATTGGCCGATTAAGAATTTATAGAGGAAACATCGTTGCAAGTACAGTTCTCAATCGACTAAAATCCGCTTATCAAATTAGGAAGGGTTTGTCACAATTTTAGAATAAAAATACTGGGAGTATGAGTCCCAGGTTGTCTCCCAACGAGTTGACAAAAGGGTGCAGCTTATTGGTCAGAGGTTTTCCAAGAAATTTTTTAGTTGAGAAACAGAAAATTAAATAATAGTGAGTTTAAGCAACATAAATTAACGAGTGAATTTATATAATTCAAATAAAAGCCTTGATCGGGAGAAGATTAATTGGAAGTTCTATCCTTGTTGAATTTCCCCAAATCTAATAATAAAAGGTTGTTGTTCTACTTGGTCATCCCTTATATAATAAGGGAAAGTCAAGTAACTAACCAACTAACCCTATCGCTCGCGTCCTAATCCTTTCCTAAGAAAGGATCAGAGTCAGAGACTAGAGAATCAACCAACAACTCCCAATTAAAATTAACACTTGAGTAATTCAACTCAAGGTTCTCCTTTTAATCAACTCCCAATCAAGTTAGGAAACTACTCCATTAACATGAATATAACTTTCACAGGGTTAAGAAGAGAATAAAAGGAAGACATGATAAATAATAACTAAAAATTAATTAAAAGTAAAAATGGTTCTTTGCATTAATAAATCCCAAAATCATAAACATACTTATCCAAACAGGGTTAATGGGCAATAAAAAGAGTGAAGGAATAGAGAAACAAACTAGAATAGTAAAGCTTCAACGGAGGTAATGACTCTTCTCAATATCCTAAGCAAAAGCAAAAAGCAATAAAATTCTAAGAACTATGAATGTGAAGAAAACCTAGAGGAAGTAGTAGAATTCTCTCTCTAGATTCAAAACTAAAACTAAAACTATGCGTAATGAGAATGTGTTGAGTCTCTGCTCTTCCCTGGCTCTAGTCTGTATTTTCTGGGCCGGAAAATGGATCCAAAACTGGCCCGAAATTGCCCCCAGCATTTTTCTGCAACTGTTGTATGTCGCGCATGTCATGCGTGCGCGCCAGCCGCCAGGTGCGCGCGGTGTCGATTTATCCTCTTTACCTGTTGCGTGTACGCACAGGTGCGCGTGCGCATCTATGTGTGAATGTGCTAATGTGCGTGTGCGCGCCGAGTGCGCATCCACGTCACTCCTTGCTGGTCAGCTCTTTTGTTTCCTTGCGTTTCTTCTATTTTTGCAAGCTTCCTCTCCACCCTCTGAGCCATTCCTACCCTATAAAGCTTGAAAACACTTGACGCACAGATCACGGCATCGAATGGTATAAGGGGAATTAAAAATATACAATTTAGATGTCTAGGGAACAAGTTTTCAACCATGGAACAAAATTGGGAAGGAATTGTAAAATCATGCAAATCATATGAATAAGTGAGTAAAGAGTTGATAAAAACCACCCAAATTAGCACAAGATAAACCATAAAATAGTGGTTTATCAAACTCCCCACACTTAAACATTAGCATGTCCTCATGCTAAGCTCAAGGAGACAAAAAGAATGAGTAGGGAAAAGTAAGACTCATACAATGCAATGCAATGCAACCTATGTATATGAATACAACTATATGCTAAGATATTTCTATCTACTTGATCAAAAGTAAACAGGTTCTCCAAGACAGGCATAAATCAAATTCCACTAATTCAAATCATACAATAAGAAGCAATTAAACTTTTAAGAAGACAGCTCATGAAAGCAGGGAACATAGAATCAAGCATTGAACCCTCACTGGTGGTGTATATACACTCTAGTCTCTCAAGTGTCTAGGGTTGATCACTCTACTCTTCTCTAGTCATGCTTTCTAAAACATTATTCTTTATCTAACCAATTAACAAATATTTAATGCACCAATGCAAATATCATGAGGTCTTTTTCAAGGTTGTAATGGGGCTAAGGTAAGGGTGAGGGTATATGTATAGCCAAGTGAGCTATAAATTGAATCTTTGAGTAACCTAAACTATCACCTAACATACGCACACTCTCTGAAAATTTAAAATCATGTCTAGCTACTCAAAATTCTCACTTTTGCATTAAATACTCATGCATCAACTTTTCTTTAATTTTATCACATATGCATTGATCTTTCTTTAAACTTGACATTGGGGTAATTTTGCTCCCTTATTCACTTTTCTACTTAATTATTTGAATATTTTTGGTTTTTCTCTCTCTTTTTTTAACTTGAAAACAAATATAACATTTCAATGCATATGTTTTTTCCTTTTTCACATGAGTAGGCACCCAAATTCCCAATATGTAAATAAAGTAGAAACATAAAACATTCCTATCAACCCATGTTCCCACAATTTTCTCACACTTAGTCAACACACTATCTTAAGCTAACCAAAGATTCAATTGGGGTAATTAATTATTTTTTCGCTTAAGACTAGTGATGTGGTCATATAAAGAACAAATGGGGATTAAAAGGCTCAAAGTGGCAAACAAAGGTAATTGAAATGGTAGGCTAATTGGGATAAGTGGGCTAATAACAAATGATGGCCTCAATCATATGCATACATGTAAATACACTAAACAATGGACATATATAGTGGAACAAAGTAAAGATTGTAATTATAGAGAAGAACACACACACAAGAATAAATATCATGGTTAAATAATGTAACCATACAATTAAGCTCGAAACTCACGGGTTGTGTGTTCTTAGCTATAATTCATGTTCCAAATACAAGCTTCAAACAAGTTTAACATAGAATTTAAATTTGAATTAGTTAAAATTTTCAAAAATGGGGTCTTAAAAAGTAACTTGTTTTTCAACCAAATAAACATGCATGCAAACACATATTACTGTGCAATCTATCCTGTCTAACAAAAGAAAAGAAATAACCTATTGGTGTTAAGAAAAAGCAATTACCTCCGAAAGTCAGGTACTGACCGACCTCCCCACACTTAAAGCTTGGCACCATCCTCGGTGCCATCAGTCAGAAACAAAGGGGGGCTGGTAACAGCATCTCCACAGTCGGGGTCGTCATGGCTCCCGGTGCTGGAAGGTGAGGTGGAGTCCGGAGTGTCTGGTTGTTCTTCAGATGGGTGGTCGCCAACAATCAGCTCTCTGAGGTATGTAAATCGGCACTTGTTGCGGCGCTCTGATGAGCGGATATTTTATACGCTTTTTTGGGGTATTTTCATGTAGTTTTTAGTATATTTTTATTAGTTTTTAGGAAAAATTCATATTTCTGGACTTTACTATGAGTTTGTGTATTTTTCTGTGATTTCAGATATTTTCTGACTGAAATTGAGGGATCTGAGCAAAAATCTGATTCAGGCTAAAAATGGACTGCTGATGCTGTTGGATTCTGACCTCCCTGCACTCGGAATGGATTTTTTGGAGCTCTAGGAGTCCAATTGGCGCGCTCTCAATTGGTTTGAAAATTAGACATCCAGGGCTTTCCAGAAATATATAATACTCCATATTTTTCTTGAAGATAAATGATGTAAACTGGCGTTTAACGCCAGTTCCATGTTCCATTCTGGCGTTAAACACCAGAAACAGATTACAAGTTGAAGTTAAACGCCCAAAACAGGTTACAGCCTGGCGTTTAACTCCAGAAACAGCCTATGCATGTGTAAAGCTCAAAGCTCAGCCCTAGCACACACCAAGTGGGTCCCAGAAGTGAATTTCTGTACTATCTATCTCAGTTTACTCATTTTCTATAAACCTATGTTACTAGTTTAGTATTTAAACAACTTTTAGACATTTATTTTGTATCTCATGACATTTTTAGATCTGAACTTTATACTCTTTGACGGCATGAGTCTCTAAACTCCATTGTTGGGGGGTGAGGAGTTCTGCAGCGTCTCGATGAATTAATGCAATTATTTCTATTTTCTATTCAAACACGCTTGTTTCTATCTAAGATATTCACTCGCACTTCAATATGATGAATGTGATGATCCGTGACACTAATCACCATTCTCAATTTATGAACGCGTGCCTGACAACCACCTCCATTCTACCTTCGATTGAATGAGTATCTCTTGGATTCCTTAATCAGAATCTTCGTGGTATAAGCTAGAATCCATTGGCAGCATTCTTGAGAATCCGAAAAGTCTAAACCTTGTTTGTGGTATTCCGAGTAGGATTCAGGGATTGAATGACTGTGACGAGCTTCAAACTCACAAGGGTTGGGCGTAATGACAGACGCAAAAGGATCAATGGATCCTATTCCAACATGAATGAGAATCGACTTATGATTAGCCGTGCGGTGACAGCGCATCTGGACCATTTTCATTGAGAGGACGGATGGTAGCCATTGACAACGGTGATCCACCAACACATAGCTTGCCATAGCAGGAACCTTGCGTGCGTGAAGAAGAAAACAGGGGGAAAGCAGAGATTCAGAAGACAAAGCATCTCCAAAACTCCAACATATTCTCCATTACTGCATAACAAGTATTATTTAATCCATGCTTTTTATTTACTACCAGTCAAAACTGAGAATTATTATTATCCTGACTAAGAGTTACAAGATAACCATAGCTTGCTTCAAGCCAACAATCTCCTTGGGATTCGACCCTTACTCACGTAAGGTATTACTTGGACGACCCAGTGCACTTGCTGGTTAGTGGTACGAATTGTGAAAAGTGTGATTTACAATTTTGTGCAACAAGTTTTTGGTGCCGTTGCCGGGGATTGTCTGAGTTTGAACAACTGACGGTGAATCTTGTTGCTTAGATTAGGAAAATTTTGTCTTTTGGGTCAGAGTCTTTTATTTTCTTCTCAAAAATTTTTCAAAAATATTATTTTTCTTTATTAATTTTGAGTTTTTATGTGAGTTTAGTGTCATGTTTTAAGTTTGGTGTCAGTTGCATGCTTTTCTTTATCTTTCAATTTTCGAATTGCATGTTTTTGTTTTCCTTTAAAAATAACTTTTTAAAACACGTTACATTTATAGCTCAGTTGGCTAGAACATTGTGCTTGTGTTCTTGGTAATTGGGTATCTTCTTTTTAAAATTTTTTTCAAAAATAATTTTTCTTTGATTAAATTTTGTGCCAAATTTTAAGTTTGGTATTCTCTTGTTAATTTTTCTTTAGTTTTCAAAAATTTTGTTTTGGTTTTCTAAAAATTTTATGTTTGGTGTTCTTTCTTTTGTTCTTGTTGTTCTTGTGAGTCTTCAAGGTGTTCTTGCGTCTTCTTTGTGTTTTGATCTTAAAATTTTTAAATTTGGTGTGCCTTGGTGTTTTCCCTCCAAAATTTTTGAAAACAAGGAGCATTGGATCTAAAAATTTTAAGTCTTATGTCTTTTGTGTGTTTTTCTCTTTCATAATAAAACTCAAAAATAAATAAATTATCTTTCCTTTAATTTCTCATAATTTTCGAATTTCTTGGGTTGACTTGGTCAAAATTTTTCAAATCATATCCTTTTAAGATTTTTAAAATCATATATTTTTCAAAAATATCCTAACCACTCTCCTCACTTTTTTCAAAATCCTCATAAAATATTTTCAAATCTTTTTTTATTTTATTTTTATCGTAGTTTATTTTATTTTATTTTATTTTATTATTTCGAAATTTTTTTTATATAATAAAATAAATCCATGTCATCTCCCTTTCTCCATCATGGACCTAAGTGGGAATGAACAGTCCAGAAGGACTCTAGGGTCATATGCTAACCCCACTACTGCTTCATATGGGAGTAGTATCTGTATACCTTCCATCGGAGTCAGTAGTTTTGAGTTAAATCCTCAGCTCATTATCATGGTGCAGCAAAGCTGTCAGTATTCTGGTCTTCCATAGGAAGAACCTACAGAGTTTCTAGCACAGTTTTTACAAATTGCTGACACAGTACATGATAAGGAAGTAGATCAGGATGTCTACAGATTGTTACTGTTTCCATTCGCTGTAAAAGACCAAGCTAAGAGGTGGTTAAATAACCAACCTAAGGCCAGCATAAGGACATGAAAACAGCTGTTAGAAAAATTCCTGAATCAATATTTTCCTCCAAAATGGTTGACACAGCTAAGGCTGAACAGCCAAGGCTTTAAACAAGGAGATAATGAATATCTTTATGATGTCTGGGAGAGATACAGAGAGATGCTAAGAAAATGCCCCTCTGAAATGTTTTCAGAGTGGGTGCAGTTAGACATCTTCTATTATGGGCTTACAAAGAAAGCTCAGATGTCTTTGGACTACTCAACTGGAGGATCTATACACATGAGAAATACAATTGAAGAAGCTCAAGAGCTCATTGATACAGTTGCCAGAAATCAGCATCTGTACCTAAGTAGTGAACCTTCCATGAAAGAAGAGGCTAAAACAGTAACTGCTGAACTCAGTCCTGCAAAACAAGTTACTGAATTCAATCAGCAATTAGATTTTCTAACAAAATAGCTAGCCGAATTCAAGGAGATATTACAAGACACAAGAATGGCTAATATGAATATGGAAGTACAGTTGAAGTAAACAGAACAGCAGTTATCAAAACAAATAACAGAAGAGTGCCAAGCAGTTCAATTAAGAAGTGGAAAAACATTGAATACCTCACTTCAAGGCAGTAGGAAGCCAAGAAATGAACAAACAGCTACCTAAAATCCTTCTGAGGATAGTAAGAGCCCAGAGGGGAATAATTCTGGCGCTCAAACGCCAGAAAAAGGTGGAGAGCTGGCGTTAAATGCCCAACCAATGCTCAGTTCTGGCATTCAAATGCCACAAACAGGCAAGGAGTTGGCATTAAATGCCCAAGGAAAGCTCAGTTCTGGCGTTCAAACGCCAGAAACAAGTATGGAGTTGGTGTCCAACGCCAATCCAGCTTCCAACCCTGGCATTCAAACGCCAGTGGAGGATCAGACATATACAAGTACTGATAGCAACCCCTCTAAAAAGGCTTCTCCAACCACATATATAGGAAATAAACCTGCAGCAACTAAGGTTGAGGAATACAAAGCCAAAATGCCCTATCCTTAGAAGCTCCGCCAAACAGAATAGGATAAGCAATTTGCCCGCTTTGTAGACTATCTTAGGACTCTTGAAATAAAGATTCCATTTGCAGAGGCACTTGAGCAAATACCCTCTTATGCTAAGTTCATGAAAGATATCTTAAGTCATAAGAAGGATTGGAGAGAAACTAAAAAAGTTTACCTCACTGAAGAATGTAGTACAGTCATTCTGAAAAGCTTACCAGAGAAGCTTAAAGATCCCAGAAGCTTTATGATACCATGCACATTAGAGGGTACTTGTACCAAGAAAGCTCTATGTGATCTTGGAGCAAGTATCAACCTAATACCTGCATCCACTATCAAAAAGTTTGGGTTGACTGAAGAAGTCAAACCAACCCGGATATGTCTCCAACTTGCTGATGGCTCCATTAAATACCCATCAGGCGTGATTGAAGACATAATTGTCAAGGTTGGGCCATTTGCCTTTCCCAATAGCTTTGTGGTGCTGGAAATGGAGGAGCACAAGAGTGCAACCCTCATTCTAGGAAGACCTTTCCTAGCAACTGGACGAATCCTCATTGATGTCTAAAAAGAAGAATTAACCCTGAGAGTCAATGAGGACGAGTTTAAGTTGAATGTTGTCAAAGCTATGCAGCATCCAGACACCCCAAACGACTGCATGAGCATTGATATTATTGACTCTCTGGTGGAAGAGGTTAATATGACTGAGAGTCTCGAATCAGAGCTAGAGGATATCTTTAAAGATGTTTAGCCTGATCTGGAGGAACCAGAGAGAATAATAGAACATCTGAAAATCCCTCAGGAAGAGGAGAAACCTCCTAAACCCAAGCTCAAATCATTACCCCCATCCCTGAAATATGCATTTCTGGGAGAAGGTGACATTTTTCCTGTAATCATAAGCTCTACCTTAGAGCAAGAGGTGGTGTAGAAGGAGGTCACTAAATTACTAGAGGCTGGGATTATTTATCCTATTTCTGATAGCCCCTGGGTAAGCCCTATCCAAGTTGTCCCCAAAAAGAGTGGCATGACAGTGGTTCATAATGAAAAGAATGAACTGGTTCCTACAAGAATAGTTACAGGGTGGCGTATGTGTATTGACTATAGAAGACTCAATACAGTCACCAGAAAGGATCATTTTCCTTTACCATTCATAGACCATATGCTAGAAAGACTAGCAGGTCATGATTACTACTGCTTTTTAGATGGCTATTTAGGTTACAACCAGATTGCAGTAGATCCCCATAATCAAGAGAAAACAGCATTCACATGTCCATCTGGAGTATTTGCATACAGAAGGATGCCATTTGGCCTGTGCAATACACCTGCAACTTTTCAGAGATGCATGCTCTCTATTTTCTCTGATATGGTGGAAAAATTTCTGGAAGTCTTTATGGACAACTTCTCAGTATTTGGAGACTCATTTAGCTCCTGTCTTGACCATCTGACACTTGTTCTAAAAATGTGCCAAGAGACTAACCTAGTTTTGAATTGGGAAAAATGTCACTTTATGGTGACTGAAGAAATTGTCCTTGGGTACAAAATTTTGAATAAAGAAATAGATGTGGATCAAGCTAAGGTGGAGGTAATTGAAAAATTACCACCACATGCCAATGTTAAGGCAATCAGAAGCTTTATGGGGCATGCAGGATTCTACAAAAGGTTTATAAAGGATTTTTCAAAAATTGCAAAACCTCTGAATAATCTGCTAGCTGCTGACACGTCATTTATCTTTGATAAGGAGTGTCTGCAGGCGTTTGAGACTCTGAAAGCTAAGCTGGTCATAGCACCAGTCATCACTGCACCAGACTGGACATTACCATTTGAATTAATGTGTGATGCCAGTGATCATGCCATTGGTGTAGTGTTGGGACAGAGGCATGACAAGCTTCTGCACGTCATTTATTATGCTAGTCGTGTTTTAAATGATGCACTGAAGAACTACACAACCACAGAAAAAGAGTTACTTGCAGTGGTTTACGCCATTGACAAGTTTAGATCTTATTTAGTAGGATCAAAAGTGATTGTGTACACTGACCATGCTGCTCTTAAATATCTACTCACAAAGCATGATTCAAAACCCAGACTCATAAGATGGGTGTTGCTTCTGCAAGAGTTTGATATAGAAATAAGAGACAGGAAAGGGACATAGAACCAAGTAGCAGATCACCTGTCCCGAATAGAACCAGTAGAAGGGGCGTCCCTCCTCTTACTGAGATCTCTAAAAACTTTTCGGATGAGCAACTATTTGCCATCCAGGAAGTACCATGGTTTGCAAACATTGCAAACTACAAGGCTGTGAGATTCATACCCAAAGAGTATAGTAGGCAGCAATCAAAGAAATTGATCTCGGGTGCAAAGTACTAACTGTGGGATGAACCATATCTCTTCAAGAGATGTGCAGACGGAGTAATCCGTAGATGTGTGCCTAAAAAAGAAGCATAGAAGATCCTTTGCCATTGCCATGGATCACAGTATGGAGGACATTTTGGAAGTGAGCGAACAGCCACAAGAGTCCTCCAATGTGGCTTCTACTGGCCTACTATCTATAAAGACTCCCGAGAGTTTGTACGTAATTGTGATAGTTGCCAAAGATCTGGCAATCTGCCTCACGGTTATGCCATGCCTCAACAAGGGATCTTGGAGATTGAGTTGTGTGATGTATGGGGTATTGACTTCATGGGGCCTTTCCCACCATCATACTCAAACACTTATACTCTGGTGGCAGTAGATTATGTATCCAAATGGGTGGAGGCTATTGCAACACCCACTAATGATACTAAGACAGTGCTGAAATTCCTCCAGAAACACATCTTCAACAGATTTGGTGTCCCTAGAGTACTAATCAGTGATGGGAGCGCTCATTTCTACAATAAATAGCTTTACTCTGCTATGGTTCGATATGGAGTTAGCGACACGGTGGCAACTCCATATCATCCACAGACAAATGGGCAAGCTGAAGTCTCTAATAGAGCACTTAAAAGAATCCTGGAATGGACTGTGATTAACCGTATAAGGGATTGGGCAAGAAGCTTGGATGATGCTCTGTGGGCATACAGAACAGCATTCAAGACTCCTATAGGGACCTCTCCATACCAGCTTGTGTATGGAAAAGCCTGTCACTTGCCAGTGGAACTAGAACACAAGGCCTATTGGGCAACCAGATTCCTAAACCTTGATGCCAAGTTAGCTGGAGAAAAATGATTGCTCCAGTTAAATGAGCTAGAGGAATTTAGACTCAATGCTTTCGAAAATGCAAAAATTTACAAAGAGAAAGCAAAAAGATGGCATGATAAGAAGCTATATCCAGAGTCTTTGAGCCAGGGCAGAAAGTTCTGCTGTTTAACTCTCGGCTCAGATTATTTCCCGGAAAGTTGAAATTCTGGTGGAGAGGACCATATGTGATTACAGGTGTATCACCATATGGATACATAGAGCTTCAGGATAATGACTCTAACAAAAAATTCATTGTTAATGGACAGAGAGTCAAACATTATCTTGAAAGCAATTTTGAGTAAGAATGCTCAAAACTGAGACTTGATTAAAGCTCAGTAATAGTCTAGATAAAGACAATAAAGAAGCGCTTGCAACCCAGCCATTAACAAAGCTTATTTGTTAATTAAATAATTTTACAGGTTCATATTAATTATCTTCAAGGTAAAATAGCAAATGCATGAGTTCACAGAGTCATAGAAGGATTCAGAGGATAAAACAGCAAAAAAAGCTCACTGGTGCGAAAACGCCAGTAAAAGCTGTTTTGGGCGTTAAACGCCCAAAAGAAGCATCTACTGGGCGTTCAACACCAGTAGGGATAGCCATTTGGGCGTTAAATGCCAGAATGGATACCATTCTGGGCATTTAACGCCAGATTTGCAGCATCTTGGGCATTCAGAAAAACACCCAGTGATAAAGGATTTTCTGGCGTTTAACGCCAGCCAGAAGCTACAGCTGGGCGTTAAACGCCTAGGAGAAGCTACAAATGGGCGTTAAACGCCCAAAACATGCAACAGTTGGGCGTTTAACGCCAGGATTGTGGGAAGAAGGTAACTTCGTTTTCAATTCAAATTTTTTCCATTTTTCATGTTTCAATTCATGGTTTCTTGCATAAACATGTTACAAACTCTCATCTTTCAACTTTAATTTCGAAAAATTTTTAATCCTAAACATATTTCTTAATTTTTCTTCAATATCTGTTCAAACCTTTTTCAAAACTCAATTATCTTTTTGAATTCTTTTCAAATCTTTTTAAATTCTTCTCAAATCTTTTTAAACTCATCATATCTTCTTTTCAAAATTTAGATTTATCTTTTTCAAATATCTTTCATATCTTTTCAATTTTAAATTACATCTTTTTCCTATCATACTTATCTTTTACAAATCATATTTTTTATCCTATCTTTTTTTCAAAAATTTTCAAAAATCCACCCCTCCTTCCCTTTAAATCCGCATTCGGCCTCCCTCCTCTCCTCCACAATTTGAACTTGGCTCTCCCTCTATCCCTCTCCTTTTCTTTCTTTTACTTGAGGACAAGCAAACCTCTAAGTTTGGTGTGTTTATCCGTGATCACTAAGCCAATACCCACTAAGATCATGGCTCCTAAGGGAAAACAAACCACTCCAAGAGGCAAGAAAGAGAATATTCTAAAACCACTTTGGAATCAAAAGAAGTTCTTAACCAAAGAACATTCAGACCATTACTACAAAATAATGGGTCTAAGGTCAGTGATCCCGGAAGTTAAATTCGATCTGAAAGAAGATGAATATCCAGAGATCCAAGAGCAAATTCGAAACAGGAGCTGGGAAATCCTAGCTAATCCTGAAATAAAGGTGGGAAAAAACATGGTTCAGGAATTCTACTCTAATCTGTGGCAAACAGACAGGCAGAGAAAGACTGGAACCACCTTCTATGACTATCGAACTCTGAACAGAGAGAAGATTGTTCACCTCCACCCTGACAAAATAAGAGAGATCTTCAAGCTGCCTCAACTACAAGATGACCCAGACTCCTTTAATAGGAGAATGATGAGAACAAATAAGAGCTTTGATGAAATTCTAGAGGACATATGCCTCCCTGGAACCAAGTGGACAACCAACTCAAAGGGTGTCCCAAACCAACTCAAGAGAGGAGATCTCAAACTAGTCGCCAGAGGTTGGCTAGACTTCATTGGGCGTTCTATACTGCCCACTAGTAACCGCTCTGAAGTCACCATCAAAAGAGTAGTAATGATCCATTGCATTATGTTAGGAAAAGAAGTGAAAGTTCATCAGCTGATTTCTTGTCAACTTTACATAATTGCAAACAATAACTCCAAAGATGCCAAATTGGCTTATCCAAGCTTAATCTCTATGCTATGTAAAGATGATGGGGTAAAGATAGGAGTAAATGAGTATATCTCAGTTGAGCAACCAATCACCAAAAAATCAATGGAAGGACAACAAGTGCAGGATGACCCCATCAAGAGGAAAGAACAAGAGTTCCTCTCGGAAATTCCTCAAATTGAATACTGGGAGCGTCTTGAAGCATCTGTTACCAAGTTGCAAGAAGCTATAGATCAACAAAAAGAAGAACAGAAAAATCAAAATAGCATGCTTTGCAAATTGCTTGGGAACAAGAAGAGCAAGGGCGTGAATTGAAGGAACTGAAGCGTCAGAAGCTATCTCTTGAAGGGCCAAGCACCCCACAGACTAAAGGAGCATCCACCCCCCAAAATAAAGGTTGTTGAGTCCTAATCTTAGCCTTAACTCTGTGATAATTGTTCTTACTAGGCATTTACCTTAAAAGTTATATATGAGTAGCAGTAATTAGTATCTTTATTTTGATTTTATCTCCAATTAAGCTAGAATTTTTTTTCTCATCATCATCAAACATGAATAAAATAGTAGATTTTTAGAATAAGGAGGCAATATTTTTTTCGAGTTTTTAATAAGAACGAAATTCAAATTATTTATATGTGGTGGCAATACTTTTTGTCTTTTAAATGAATGCCTGAACAGTGCATAATTTTGATGGTGGAGTTTATGAATGTTAAACATGTTGGCTCTTAAAGGAATGATGAACAAGAGAAATGTTATTGATGATCTTAAAAATCATGAAATTGATTCTTGAAGCAAGAAAAAGTAGTGAAAAAAAAGGAGAAGTAGAAAAAGCCAATAGCCCTTTAAACCAAAAGGTAAGGGGAAAAAGGATCCAAGGCTTTGAGCATCAATGGAAAGGAAGGCCTAAAAGGAATAAAATCCTGGTCTAAGCGGCTAAATCAAGCTGTCCCTAACTATGTGCTTGTGTCATGAAGGTCCAGGTGAAAAGCTTGAAATTGAGTGGTTAAAGTCGTAATCCAAAGTAAAAGAGTGTGCCTAAGAACTCTGGACACCTCTAACTGGGGACTTTAGCAAAGCTGAGTCACAATCTGAAAAGGTTCACCCAGTTATATGTCTGTGGCATTTATGTATCTGGTGGTAATATTGGAAAACAAAATGCTTAGGATCACAGCCAAGACTCATAAGTAACTGTGTTTAAGAATCAACATACTGAAATAGGAGAACCAATAACATTATTTGAATTCTGAATTCCTATGGATGCCAATCATTCTGAATTTCAAAGGATAAAGTGAGATGCCAAAACTGTTCGGAAGCAAAAAACTACTAGTCCCGCTCATCTAATTAGAATCTGAGCTTCACTTAAAACTCTGAGATATTATTGCTTCTTGATTTCTTTTTATCCTATTTTATTTATTTAGTTGCTTGGGGACAAGCAACAGTTTAAGTTTAGTGTCGTGATGAGTGAATATTTTATACGCTTTTTGGGGTATTTTAATGTAGTTTTTAGTATGTTTTAGTTAGTTTTTCGTATATTTTTATTAGTTTTTAGGCAAAATTCATATTTCTGGACTTTACTATAAGTTTGTGTGTTTTTCTGTGATTTCAGGTATTTTCTTACTGAAATTGAGGGATCTGAGCAAAAATCTGATTCAGGCTAAAAAAGGACTGCTGATGCTGTTGGATTCTGACCTCCCTGCACTCGGAATGGATTTTTTGGAGCTACAAAAGTCCAATTGGCACGCTGTTTATTGGATTGGAAATTAGACATCCAGGGCTTTCCAGTAATATATAATAGTCCATACTTTTCTCGAAGATAAACGACGTAAACTGGCGTTTAACATCAGTTCTATGTTCCATTCTGGCGTTAAATGCCAGAAACAGGTTACAAGTTGAAGTTTAACGCCCAAAATAGGTTACAGCCTGGCGTTTAACTCCAGAAATAGCCTATGCACGTGTAAAGCTCAAAGTTCAGCCCCAGCACACACCAAGTGGGCCCCAAAAGTAGATTTCTACACTGTCTATCTCAGTTTACTCATTTTCTGTAAACCTAGGTTACTAATTTAGTATTTAAACAACTTTTAGAGATTTATTTTGTATCTCATGACATTTTTAAATCTGAACTTTGTACTCTTTGACGGCATGAGTCTCTAAACTCCATTATTGGGGTGAGGAGCTCTGCAGCGTCTCGATGAATTAATGTAATTATTTTTGTTTTCCATTCAAACACGCTTGTTTCTATCTAAGATATTCACTCGCACTTCAATATGATGAATGTGATGATCCGTGACACTCATCACCATTCTCAATTTATGAATGCGTACCTGACAACCACCTCCGTTCTACCTTCGATTGAATAAGTATCTCTTGGATTCCTTAATCGGAATCTTCGTGGTATAAGCTAGAATCCATTAGCAGCATTCTTGAGAATCTGGAAAGTCTAAACCTTGTATGTGGTATTCCGAGTAGGATTCAGGGATTGAATGACTGTGATGAGCTTCAAACTCACAAGGGTTTGGCGTAGTGACAGACGCAAAAGGATCAATGGATCCTATTCCAACATGAGTGAGAACCGATAGATGATTAGCTGTGCGGTGACAGCGCATCTGGACCATTTTCATTGAGAGGACGGATGGTAGCCATTGACAACGGTGATCCACCAACACATAGCTTGCCATAGGAAGAACCTTGCGTGCATGAAGAAGAAAACAGGGGGAAAGCAGAGATTCAGAAGACAAAGCATCTCCAAAGATCCAACATATTCTCCATTACTGCATAACAAGTATTAATTAATCCATGCTTTTTATTTACTACCAATCAAAACTGAGAATTATTATTATCCTGACTAAGAGTTACAAGATAACCATAACTTGCTTCAAGCCAACAATCTCCGTGGGATTCGACCCTTACTCACGTAAGGTATTACTTGGATGACCTAGTGCACTTGCTGGTTAGTGGTACGAATTGTGAAAAGTGTGATTTACAATTTTGTGCACCACGCTCTATTCGCTATATTTGTCGGCCCTGTCGGTCCAGCCTCTAAAGTATTTGAAGGAGCAGCTGATTTGTTGAAGGTGCTTGTGATGTAGAGGGAGAAGGGATATCTCTGGTCGGGTCTGCAATCTGGTTGGTAGTGGCTGCTGGGGGTCTGATGTACTTCCCGTTGGGGATTTTCTGATCATCCCGCGGAATCGTGGCCTTGGTGTCTCCAGCTCTTTAGGAGACTCCGGCTGCTAAAACTAGATCTGAAACCAAGGCGAGAAAGGGAAGGTTACCCACAATCTGTACGTGTCCCATGACTTACCAGATGTGTCTTGGTAAGTTGAGAGGCTGCTCTGTAAGGATACATCAGATGAGAACAACCATGTCTACAGTGAAGGAGGACTCGTGAGTACTCGGGAAGACGTAGTAGGACATAATCTGTGCCCACACGCGAGCTTCCAAGGTAAGTGCTGAAGCCAATATGTCCTTAGGTTGGGATCGATGGTATCCAAAGATCCACTTGCTGCCATGTAGTGATATATTTTGAGAATGTCTTCCCAGTCAAATTGGAATTGCTGGCGCTTGAAAGAGGCTTCTTGATATGTGTCGAATCTTTTTGGAGCAGGGGGGAGATCTAAAGCTCGCTGAATGGCCCCTTCAAAGATAGAGACTTGCTTCTGACGGACATAGACAGACTACAGGTTTAGCATGTGAAAATTGGAGTAGAATTCAACTACCCATGAAAGGTTGACCTGCCTTGGCTGCCTCCGTAAGAAACCTCATTGTCTGCGCTCAATGTGGGGCTCTACAAGATCAACAATATTGTAAGGGAGGATAAGTAGGTGCTCATTGTCGTAATTCCGCTTAGCCAGGATGGAGAACATCTGCTCACAGTAGCGGTTAGTGAACCGCGCAATATCTCTTGCTGGAAAGGCTGTCTCGGTTTTATTGACATTGATAATCCTCTTGACTCGCTTTGTTGATGGCTTGACTGATGTTGAGGATGGTTCCACAGTGAGCGCACTTTTTGTTCCTCTCCTCGCCGGTGGTTTGTTAGTGGCTTTCTCTTTATCCTTTTTGGTGGCCATCCTGAAAAGGGGAAAAGAAAGGTACATGTAAGTCCAAGGGTTAGAGCAAAGAAGAGGACAGTACAAATGATAATCTTGCCAAGGTAAAGAAGGATGTCGTTAACACATGGTTGTGACTTCATGTAATTTGGACATCAATGGAAATATAGCAAGAAAGAGGAAGGCAATTAAATGTAAGATGTTTATTAGCATGCCGGCAAAGGCTTGAGTAGCATAGATCAAACATTAATTACAAAAAATGTATTATCACTCATAACAAACTACCAATCATGTTTGTATTGACAATTATATAATTAAATCTGAACCTGCAAGCAACCCAAAACAATCAATTTTAATTGTCAAATAGCTCTGAATAATCCACAAGCAGTTATAGAAGAGAATAATCACCCTATTAGATTTCTAAGACCAAGTAAAATAATGCAAAAATAGATAATGAAGAAGAGAAAGAGAGGGAAAATAGAAAGAAAGAACCTTGAGAAAAGGATGAAAAGAGAGAGATAATGGAGGATGCGAGTGAGAAATAAGTAAGAGGAGAAGAAGAAGAAGAAGATAGAAAAGATAGAGAAAGAAGAAGAAGAAGAAAGGAGGAAGAAAGAAATTAGGATTGGGAAAGAAAGAATTAGGATTTGGGAGGAAGAGAGAATGAAAAACTGGGCGGCGCACTAGGTGAGTGATACAGCGCAACTGACGCGGACGCGCACTACGTGCGTTCGCACGGGTTGCGAAAAAGGGAGGGGACGTAGATGCATCCTGTGCGCCCGCGCGTGACCAAGGCGGTGCCTCTAACGTGAGGCTAGCACCGCGCACGCGCAACTCACTGTAGCTTCCGCAGTAGAGGCAAAACTTCAATCGACACGTGCGCGGCATGTATGCGCACACGTGGATTGCCTAGTGGTGAAATGGACGCGTAGGCGCCAGGTGCGTGTACGCGTGGGTCAATTTGTGCGTCTCGCACAGTACCGGCCCCAAACTAGCGCAACACTCTGGCCAAACAAGGTTTACGTCGATTTCCACATTGACGCGGACGCGCTTCAGGCGCGGATGCGTCGGTTGCCAAGAGAGGAAGCTGCGCACATGCGTACAGTACGCGTGCGCATGGGCTGGATGGTGCCTGAGGCACGTTTCCTGCCCAGCTCCCGCGCCACTCTTTGGTCAAACTCACCCAATTCACATTCACGAAGAATGCGGACGCGCACTAGGCGCTGGCGCATCGTTCCCCCTTTTTTTTAAGAGTAAAAATGCAGTATGCATCTAATTATGCAGAAATTATGAATGGCTAATGAGAAAAACAAAGTAAAATAAAGCTAAGAATAAAAATGGAAGATCGTACCATGGTGGGTTGTCTCTCACCTAGCACTTTTCTTTAACGTCTTTAAGTTGGACGGTCTACAGCTCAGTCTTCTACTGTTGGTGGATCCTCCAAGAGGAAGATCTCTAGCTCTTTGTTTTCTTCATCTTCTCACCATGATATAGCTTTAAGCGATGTCCATTGACCTTGATGAATTCGGAGCTTGAAGGATGACTCAAGTGAAAGACTCCGTACAGCTCTGCCTTCTTTACTCTATAAGGACCTTCCCATCTTGATCTCAACTTGCCTAGCATGAGCCTCAATCTGGAGTTGTAAAGGAGGGCTAAGTCCCCAGGTTGGAACTCTCTCCTCTTGATGTGCTTATCATGCACAGCCTTTACCTTCTCCTTGTACAGCCTGGAGTTGTCATAAGCTTCTAGGCGAAGGTTTTCTAATTCTTGTAGTTGCAGCTTCATTTCGGCTCCAGCTTTCCTAAATCTCATGTTGCATTCTCTTATCGCCCAGAAAGCTTTATTTTCTACCTCAACTGGGAGGTGACAGGCCTTCCCATAAACTAAGCAGAAGGGGCTCATCCTGATTGGAGTTTTGTACGCTGTCCGATATGCTCAAAGCGCATCTTGTAGCCTAGTGCTCCAGTCCTTCCTATGAGGCTTGACTATCTTCTGCAGTATGCACTTTATCTCTCTGTTAGACACCTCGGCTTGCCCATTGGTCTGGGGATGGTAAGCTGTTGCTATCTTATGAAGGATGCCATGTTTCTTTAGTAGGCATGTTAATCTCCTATTACAAAAGTGAGTGCCTTGATCACTCACGATTGCTCGTGGTGATCCAAAGCAACAGATAATATGGTTTCTAACAAAAGAGACAATAGTGTTAGCATCATCAGTACGGGTAGGAATTTCTTCCACCCATTTAGAAACATAATCTACAGCTAACAATATATATAGGAAACCGCTAGAGTTTGGAAACGGACCCATGAAGTCAATGCCCTAGACATAAAAAATCTCAGAGAATAGCATAAGCTGTTGAGGCATCTCATCCCTCTTGGATATATTACCAAATCTTTGGCATGGGAAACAAGATTTACAAAAAGTAACAGCATCTCTAAAAAGAGTAGTGTAATTAGACTAGGCAGCGTCTAAGGTTTTTGAAGCATATGCAATTACAAAAGGATCCTTACCTGCGCGCTGGACCATCGCTGCTCCTACATCATGGTTAGAGGCATCACACATAATCTCAAAGGACTGGCTCCAGTCTGGTCCTCTCACAATTGGAGCTTGAATCAAGGCGATTTTCAGCTTATCAAATGCTTCCATGCAGTCCTCACTCAGCTCGAATTCAACATCCTTCTGCATCAGTCTGGACAAAGGTAATGCCACCTTACTGAAATCCTTGATGAATCTCCGATAAAAACCTGCATGGCCAAGGAACGAACGGACTTCCCTCACGGAGGAGGGGTAAGATAGACTAGAAATGACATCTACCTTTGCTGGATCTACAGAAATACCAGTATTAGAGACAACGTGTCCTAGAACAATACCTTGTTTGACCATAAAATAACACTTTTCAAAATTCAAAACAAGGTTTGAACTAACACACCTGTCTAATACTCGAGATAAACTATCCAAGCAAAGGCTAAAGGAATCACCGTATACGCTAAAATCATCCATGAAGACTTCCATACAGCTCTCAATAAGATCAGAGAAAAGACTCATCATGCACCTTTGAAAAGTGGCTGGTGCATTGCATAAGCCAAAAGGCATCCTCTTGTAAGCATATGTTCCAAAGGAACATGTAAAAGTAGTCTTTTCCTGATCTTCAGGAGCTATATGAATCTGGAAATAGCCTGTGTAACCATCTAAAAAGCAGTAATGCGATTTACCTGACAGGAAATCTAGCATTTGATCAATGAATGGCAGGGGGTAGTGATCCTTACGAGTGGCCTGGTTGAGGCGCCTATAGTCAATGCACACCCTCCAGGAATTCTGCACTCTAGTTGCTATGAGCTCCCCTTGCTCATTCTTTACTGTAGTGACTCCAGACTTCTTGGGCACCACTTGTACTAGGCTGACCCATTCGCTATCTGAAATGGGGTAGATGATGTCTGCCTCCAGCAGTCTGGTCACTTCCTTCTTGATAACCTCTAAGATGGTGGGATTCAGTCTTTGTTGGGGTTGACGGACAGGCCTTGCTCCCTCTTCTAAAAATATTATGTGCTCACAAACTTGAGGGCTAATTCCTATTATACCCACCAAGCTCCATCCAATTGCTGTCTTGTGTCTTCTTAGCATACTAAGCAACTGCTCTTCCTGTTGAGGTGTGAGTTCCCTTGCAATGATAACTAGGAGCTTCTGATTATCCTCAAGGTAAGCATACTTGAGGTGGGGTGGAAGGGGCTTTAACTCCAATCTCTGCTCTTGACTTGGAACTGGATCTTTTGGAGCTAGTGATAATGCCAAAGTGTCCTCATTGTGTCCGGATAGTTTCCCCACTCTTGGACCTTGCTCCATGTGCATCTCTTCCACTTCTTCTTAGTGAATTGCAGATACGGTCTCATTAATAATGTCGCACTGGAAGATGGAATGGTCTTCCGGATGGTGCTTCATAGCCTCATTCAGATTGAAGCTCATTGCTCGGCCGTCTATCTCAAAAGAATACGTTCCTGAGAATGCATCCAACTTAAATTTTGAGGTCTTCAGGAATGGTCTTCCGAGCAAGATGGATGACGGTCTTCCTGAGTCATTTTGGGGCATCTTCAAGATGTAGAAGTCAATGGAAAATGTGAGCCCCTTAATGCTCACCAGCACATCCTCAGCAATTCCAACCACGGTAATGATGCTATTATCTGCCAACACAAAACGAGCTGCCGACCTTTTTAAGGGAGGGAACCTCAAAGCACCATATATAGACAAAGGCATAATACTCACGCACGCTCCTAAGTCACACATGCAGTCAGAAAATATTACACCTCCTATGGTACAGTTAACCATGCATGGACCTGGGTCACTATATTTTTCAGAGACACCCTCTATTAAAGCAGATATGAAACTACCTAAAGAAATAGTTTCTAATTCATTAATCTTATCCTTATGCATGCACAAATCCTTTAGAAACTTCGCATATTTAGGTACTTGCTGAATAACATAAAGGAGAACAGTTACCTCAACCTTTTTGAAGATTTCTACCATTTTGGGATCGAGTTCCATCTGCTTTCTGGGCTTCCTTGCAAGGTGTGGAAATGGGATAGGGATGGCATCTCTGGTAGCTTCAGCTGTCTTAGAGGCGCTATTCTCTGGTTGAGTTGCTTCTTCCTCAACCATGTCGTGTACTTCCTCTTCCTCGTCAACATCCTCCACTTCAACCATATCCTCAGCTGAGGCGTGTTCTTGTGGGCTTAGCTCCTCCTGATTCCTCTCTTGCAGTGTAGTCCTGAACCTCAAAGTAATGGCATTGATTCCTCCTTTGGGGTTGGGTAAAGGTTGAGAAGGAAGTGTATTTGAGCTGGCTGGCTGATTGTTGGAAGTATTCATTGATCCAATCTGCGAGACGATAGCTTACAAAGTAGAATTCAGACTGTTTAAGGTAGAAGTAAGGTTGTTCTCCATGGTCTTCTGCCTTTGATCAATAGAGTGTAGCAACTCGTCATTAGAAGAGGAATGGGGGTAAGTAATCTAAGGGGTCTGCTGAGATGCTTGGGATTGTCTTAGGTGAGGTTCTCTGTAAGGCTGGTTCTAGTTCTGCTGTTGATATGAAGGATTCTGCTAATACCGGTTTTGTTGGTTGTTATGATTATTCCACCTCTGATTTCCTTGGTTGTCTCTGCCTCCTCTATTATGGTTGTCCCTCCAGCCTTGGTTGGAAGAATATCTCCACCCCTTGGTTGGAAGAATATCTCCTCTATTATGGTTGTCCCTCCAGCCTTGGTTGGACTATGTTGTGGTGAGGGGGGTTGAGACTGTTGCTGGCTCAGATGTATCTACTTCAGTGGGTTAGTCATCTCACATAGTCATTGTGTGAGAGCAGTAGTCTCACTGCTAGAGAAAATTGATAGGCAAAATTGTGATTTACACTTTTTATAACTCGAACAATTCTTAGTAATGGCTCCAAAAACCTGGTGCACACTACTATGGTTCACTCACATTCTTCACAACTTTGCACAACTAACCAACAAGTGCACTGGGTCGTCCAAGTAATAAACCTTACGTGAGTAAGGGTCGATCCCACAGAGATTGTTGGTATGAAGTAAGCTATGGTCATCTTGTAAATCTCAGTTAGGCGGATTCAAATGGTTATAAAGGTTTTCGAAAATTATAATAAATAAAGCATAAAATAAAGATAGAGATACTTATGTAAATCCTTGGTGGGAATTTCAGATAAATGTATAGAGATGCTTTGTTCCTGTTGAATCTCTACTTTCCTACTGCATTCCTTCAATCCTTCAAACTCCTTTCCATGGCAAGCTGTATGTAGGGCATCACTGTTGTCAATGGCTACTTCTCATATTCTCAGTGAAAATGGTCCAAATGCTCTGTCACAACACGGCTAATCATCTGTCGGTTCTCGATCATGTCGGAATAGAATCCATTGATTCTTTTGCGTCTGTCACTACGCCTAACAATCGCGAGTTTGATGCTCGTCACAGTCATTCAATCCCTGAATTCTACTCGGAATACCACGGACAAGGTTTAGACTTTCCGGATTCTCAAGAATGGCCGCCAATAATTCTAGCTTATACCACGAAGATTCTGATTAAGGAATCCAAGAGATACACGCTCGGTCTAAGGTAAAACGGAAGTGGTTGTCAAGCACGCGTTCATAAGGATGGATGATGATGAGTGTCACGGATCTTCACATCCATCAGGTTGAAGTGCAGTGAATATCTTAGAATAAGAATAAGCTTGAATCAAATAGAAGAACAATAGTAATTGCATTAAAACTCGAGGTACAGCAGAGCTCCACACCTTTAATCTACGGTGTGTAGAAACTCCACCGTTGAAAATACATAAGTGATGGTCCAGGCATAGCCAAATGGCCAGCCTCCAAAGTCTAAGAACTAAACGTCCAAAGATAGATACCCCAATTAAATTACAATAGTAAAAAGTCCTATTTATACTAGACTAGTTACTAGGGTTTACAGAAATAAGTCTAAATGCAGAAATCCACTTCCGGGGTCCACTTTGGTGTGTGCTTGGGCTGAGCTAGAGCTTCACACGTGCAAAGGCTTCTTTTTGAGTTAAATGCCAAGTTGTAACTTGTTTTTGGCGTTTAACTCTAGTTTGTGATGTGTTTCTGACGTTTTACTCCAGAATGCAGCATGGAACTGGCATTGAACACCAGTTTGCATCACCTAAACTCAAACAAAGTATGGACTATTATATATTTTTGGAAAGCTCTGGATGTCTACTTTCTAACGCCGTTACGAGCACACCATTTGAAGTTCTGTAGCTCCAAAAAATTTATTTCGAGTGCAGGAAGGTCAGAATCCAATAGCATCAGCAGTCCTTTTTCAGCCTGAATAAGATTTTTGCTCAGGTCCCTCAATTTCAGCCAGAAAATACCTGAAATCACAGAAAAATACACAAACTCATAATAAAGTCCAGAAATGTGAATTTTTCATAAAAAAAAATGAAAACATCCTTAAAAGTAGCTAGATCCTACTAAAAACTACCTAAAAAAGCTCAGATTCTTATTAGATGAGCGGGACTTGTAGCTTTTTGCTTCTGAACAGTTTTGGCATCTCACTTTATCTTTTGAAGTTTAGAATGATTGGCATCTCTAGGAATTCAGAGTTCAGATAGTGTTATTGATTCTCCTAGTTAAGTATGTTGATTTTTGAACACAACTACTTTTATGAGTCTTGGCCGTCGCCCTAAGCACTTTGTTTTCTAGTATTACCACCGGATACATAAATGCCACAGACATGTGACTGAGTGAACCTTTTCAGATTGTGACTCATGTTTGCTAAAGTCCCCAATTAGAGGTGTCCAGAGCTCTTAAGCACACTCTTTTTGCTTTGGATCACGACTTTAACCACTCAGTCTCAAGCTTTTCACTTGGACCTGTATGCCACAAGCACATGGTTAGGGACAGCTTGATTTAGCCGCTTAAACCTGGATTTATTTCCTTGGGCCCTCCTATCCATTGATGATCAAAGCCTTGGATCCTTTTTACCCTTGCCTTTTGGTTTTAAGGGCTATTGGCTTTTTCTGCTTGCTTTTTTTCTTTTTCTTTTATATATATTTTTTTCCGCAAGCTTTGTTTTTTTCACTGCTTTTTCTTGCTTCAAGAATCAATTTTATGATTTTTCAGATCATCAACAACATTTCTCTTTTTCATCATTCTTTCAAGAGCCAACAATTTTAACATTCATAAACAACAAGATAAAAAATATGCACTGTTCAAGCATTCATTCAGAAAACAAAAAGTATTGTCACCACATTAATATAACTAAACTAATTTCAAGGATGAATTCGAAACTCATTTACTTCTTATTCTTTTGTATTAAAAACATTTTTCATTTAAGAAAGGTGAAGGATTCATGGAATTATTCATAGCCTTAAGACATAGACACTAGACACTAATGATCATGAAGTAGAGACACAAACATAGACAAACATATAGCATAAAAATCGAAAAACAGAGAAATAAGAACAAGGAATGAGTCCACCTTAGTGATGGTGACGTCTTCTTCTTGAAGGACCAATGATGTCATTGAGCTCTTCTATGTCTCTTCCTTGCCTTTGTTGATCCTCCCTCATTGCTCTTTGATATTCTCTAATCTCATGGAGAATGATGGAGTGCTCTTGGTGCTCCACCCTTAATTGGTTCATATCATGACTCAATCCTTCTAGAGAAGTGTTGAGTTGTTTCCAATAGTTGTTTGGAGGAAAGTGCATCTCTTGAGGCATCTCAGGGATTTCTTGATGATGAGCTTCCTCGTGCATCTCTTGAGATCCATGGACGGACTCTCTTGTTTGCTCCATCCTCTTCTTAGTGATGGGCTTGTCCTCTTCAATGAGGGTGTCTCCTTCTATGACAACTCCAGCTGAGTAGCATAGATGGCAAATAAGATGAAGAAAAGCTAGCCTTGCCATGGTGGAGGAATTTTCGGCTACTTTGTAGAATTCAAGAGAGATGACTTCATGAACTTCTACTTCCTCTCCAATCATTATGCTATGGATCATGATGGCCCGATCCACAGTAACTTCGGATCGGTTGTTAGTGGGGATGATGGAGCGTTGGATAAACTCCAACCATCCTCTAGCCACAGGCTTAAGGTCCAGTCTTCTTAATTGAACTGGCTTGCCTTTTGAGTCTTTTTTCCATTGAGCTCCTTCCACACATATGTCCATAAGGACTTGGTCTAACCTTTGATCAAAGTTGACCCTTCTAGTGTAGGGGCGTGCGTTTTCTTGCATTATAGGCAAGTTGAACGCCAACCTTATATTTTCCGGACTGAAATCTAAGTATTTCCCCCGAACCAGTGTAAGATAATTCTTTGGATTCGGGTTCATACTTTGATCATGGTTCCTAGTGATCCATGCATTAGCATAGAACTCTTGAACCATTAAGATTCTGACTTGTTGAATAGAGTTGGTCAGAACTTCCCAACCTCTTCTTTGGATCTCATGTCGGATCTCCGGATACTCATTTTTCTTAAGCATGAAAGGGACCTCAGGGATCACCTTCTTCTTGGCCACAACTTCATAGAAGTGGTCTTGATGGACCTTTGAGATGAAACCCTCCATCTCCCATGACTCGGAGGTGGAAGCTTTTGTCTTTCCTTTCCTCTTTCTAGATTTTCTTCGGCCTTAGGTACCATAGATGGTTATGGAAAAACAAAAAGCTATGCTTTTAGCACACCAAACTTAGAATGTTGCTCGCCCTCGAGCAAGAGAAGAAAGAATAGAAGAAGAAGAAGAAGAAGAAGATATGGAGGAAAGGAGGAGAGATATGTATTTGGCCAAGGGAGAGAAGAGAGGGTTGTGTTGTGTGAGAATGAAAAAGGATGGAGGGGTTTATATAATGGAGGGAGAGGGTATTGTTTCGGCCATTTAGGGTGTGTTTGGGTGGGAAAGAGATTTTGAATTTTGAAGGTAGGTGGGGTTTATGGGGAAAAGAGGATGGATGTGAGTGGTGAAAAGGTGATGGGGAAGAGAGATTGAGGTGATTGGTGAAGAGTGTTTGGGGAAGAGAGTTATTGGATTGTGTGAAAAAAGAGAGAAGGTGAGTTGAGGTAGGTAGGAATCCTATGGCGTCCACAGATCCTGAGGTGATCCTGTGGGGTCCACAGATCCTGAAGTGTCAAGGATTTAACATCCCTGCACCAATTAGGCGTGTAAAACGCCATCTGAGTGCAATCCTGGCGTTTAATGCCAGACTGCAGCATGTTTCTGGCGTTAAACGCCAATTCCATGCTTATTTTGGGCGTTCAACGCCAGTTCCATGCTTGTTTCTGGCGTTTAACGCCAGCTCTCCTCAGGGTGTAATCCTGGCATTTAAACGCCAGACTGTTGCTTGTTTCTGGCATTCAACGCCAGATTCATGCTATGTTCTGGCGTTGAACGCCAGCCAGATGCTCCTTACTGGCATTTAAATGCCAGTAAGCTCTTCCTCCAGGGTGTGCTATTTCTTCTGCTGTTTTTAATTCTGTTTTTAATTTTAGTATTTGTTTTGTGACTCCACATGATCATGAACCTAATAAGACATAAAAGAACAATAAAAATATAGATAAATAAAAATTGGGTTGCCTCCCAATAAGCGCTTCTTTAATGTCAATAGCTTGACAGTGAGCTTTCATGGAGCTTCACATATGTTCAGAGCATTGTTGGGACCTCCCAACACCAAACTTGGAGTTTGATTGTGGGGGCTCTGTTTGACTCTGTATTGAGAGAAGCTTTTCATGCTTCCTCTCCATGGTTGCAGAGGAAGATCCTTGAGCTTTAAACACCAGGTAGTCCCCATTCAATTGAAGGACTAACTCTCCTCTGTCAACATCAATCACAGCTCCTGCTGTGGCTAGAAAGGGTCTTCCAAGAATAATGGATTCATTATCATCCTTCCCAGTGTCTGAGATTATGAAATCAGCAGGGATGTAAAGGCCTTTAACCTTTACCAACACGTCCTCTACCATTCTATAAGCTTGTCTTATTGACTTGTCTGTCATCTCTAATGAGAATGTGGCAGCCTGTACCTCAAAGATTTCTAGTTTCTCCATTACAGAGAGTGGCATAAGATTTATGCCTGATCCCAGGTCACACAGAGCCTTCTCAAAGGTTATGGTGCCTATGATACAGGGTATTAAGAATTTACCAGGATCTTGTTTCTTTTGAGGTAAAGTTTGCTGAACCCATGTATCTAGTTCACTAATGAACAAGGGAGGTGCATCTTCCTAAGTCTCATTACCAAACAACTTGGCATTCAGCTTCATGATAGCTCCTAGATATTGAGCAACTTGCTCTCTAGTTACATCTTCATCCTCTTCAAATGAAGAATTGTTTTCAGAGCTCATGAATGGCAGAAGGAGGTTTAAAGGAATCTCTATGGTCTCTATATGAACCTCAGGTTCCTTTAGGTCCTCAATAGGGAATTCCTTCTTGTCTGGGAGATGCCCCATGAGGTCTTCCTCATTGGGATTCACGTCCTCCCCTTCCTCTCTAGGTTCAGCCATTTTGATTATGTCAATGGCCTTGCACTCTCTTTTTGGATTCTCTTCTGTATTGCTTGGGAGAGTACTAGGAGGAGTTTCAGTGATTTTCTTGCTCAGTTGGCCCACTTGTGACTCCAAATTTCTAATGGAGGACCTTATTTCACTCATGAAACTTAAAGTGGCCTTAGACAGATCAGAGACTATATTTTCTAAGTTAGAGGAGCTCTACTCAGAATTCTCTGTCTGTTGCTGAGAAGATGATGGGAAAGGCTTGCTATTGCTGAGCCTGTTTCTTCCACCATTATTAAAGCCTTGTTGAGGCTTTTGCTGATTCTTCCATGAGAAATTTGGATGATTTATCCATGAGGAATTATAGGTGTTACCATAGGGTTCACCCATGTAATTCACCTCTACCATTGCAGGGTTCTCAGGATTATAAGCTTCTTCTTCAGAAGATGCCTCTTTAATACTGTTGGATGCATTTTGCCATCTATTCAGACTTTGAGAAATCATGTTGACTTGCTGAGTCAACATTTTGTTCTAAGCCAATATAGCCTTTAGAGCATCAATTTCAAGAACTCCCTTCTTCTGAGGTGTCCCATTACTCACAGGATTCCTCTCAGAGGTGTACATGAATTGGTTATTTGTAACCATGTCAATGAGTTCTTGAGCTTCTGCAGGCATTTTCTTTAGGTGAATAGATCCACTTGAAGAATGGTTCAGTGACATCTTAGAGAACTCAGATAGACCATAATAGAATATATCAAAAATGGTCCACTCTAAAAGCATGTCAGAAGGACACCTTTTGGTCATCTGCTTGTATCTTTCCCAAGCTTCATAGAGGGATTCACCATCTTTTTGTTTGAAGGTCTGAACATCCACTCTAAGCTTGCTCAGCTTTTGAGGAGGAAAGAACTTAGCCAAGAAGGCCGTGACCAGCTTATCCCAAGAGTCCAGGCTATCTTTAGATTGTGAGTCCAACCATGTTCTAGCTCTGTCTCTTACAGCAAAAGGGAAAAGCATGAGCCTGTAGACTTCAGGATCTACTCCATTACTCTTAACAGTCTCACAGATCTGCAAGAACTCAGTTAAAAACTGATAAGGATCTTCTGATAGAAGTCCATGAAACTTGCAGTTCTGTTGCATTAGAGCAACTAGTTGAGGCTTCAGCTC
The DNA here is from genome assembly GCF_000817695.3 of Arachis duranensis. Taxonomy (NCBI): domain Eukaryota; kingdom Viridiplantae; phylum Streptophyta; class Magnoliopsida; order Fabales; family Fabaceae; genus Arachis; species Arachis duranensis. The sequence goes on from NC_029778.3 coordinate 45,629,583, forward strand.
AAAATTGTTGGCTCCAATGGCAGGGATTGAGATGCTTCTTCCATCAAACTTGGAAGTATGTGTAGTATAATCACCAAGCATCCTCCTTGCATTATTATTTTCGGCTGCCATCTCCTCTTCCTTTTCGAAAATTTCTGTAAGGTTATCTCTGGATTGTGTAATTTAGCTTCTCTTAGTTTCCTTTTCAGAGTCCTTTCAGGTTCAGGATCTGCTTTAACAAGAATATTCTTGTCCTTGCTCCTGCTCATATGAAAAAGAAGGGAACAGAAAATAATAATAGGGATCCTCTTTACTACAGTAGAGAGATTCCTTTATGTTAGTAGAAGAAGAAAAGAATAGAAGAAGGAAAAGAGAAAAATTCGAACTCAGAGAGGAAGAGTGGGTTCGAATTTTAAGATAAAGAGAAGTGTTAGTAAATGAATGAATAAATAGAAAGAGATGAAAGATATGGGTTTTCGAAAATTAACTAAAATAAAAGAAAGATATTAAAGTTAAAATTCGAAAATTAAGAAAAGGAATAAAATAAAAGTTAAAATTTGAAACAATTAGTTAAAAAAAAGAATTTTGAAAAAGAGGGAGGTAATTTTCGAAAATTAGAGAGAGGAAAGTAGTTAGGTGGTTTTGAAAAAGATAAGAAACAAACAAAAACTCAATTATTTAGTTGAAAAATATTTGAAAATAAATTTTGAAAAGATAAGAAGTTAGAAAAGATTTTTGAAATCAGTTTTGAAAAAGATATGATTTGAAAAAGATATTTTGAAAATATATGATTGAAAAAGATATTTTGGAAAAGATTTGATTTTTAAAATTAAAATTGATTACTTGACTAACAAGAAACTAAAAGATATGACTCTAGAATTTAAAGATTGAACCTTTGTTAACAAAAAAGTAACAAACTTCAAATTTTTGAATCAATCACATTAATTGTTAGTAAAGTTTTCGAAATTTTGAAATAAAGATCAGAAAAAGATTTTGAAAATAAATTTTAAAATTTTTTTGAAAATAATTAAAAATGAAAAAGATTTTATTTTTGAAAAAGATTTTGAAAAGATAGGATTTTTAAAAATGAAATCTTGACTTGACTAACAAGAAACAACTAATTTTAAAAATTTTTGACTAAGTCAACCCAAAGATTTCAAATTTTTGAGAGAAATAAAGAAAATATATTTTTTTATTTTTTTGAATTTTTAATGATGAGAGAGAAAAAAGAAGAAAATATGTCATATTTGTGTTTTTCTTTTTTTTTATAAACAGAAAGATTGACACAAGACATGAAAAATTAATATCAAAACACATAATGCATGCAAGAACACTATGAATGTCAAGATGAACACCAAGAACACTTTGAAGATCAAGATGAACATCAAGACTTATTTTTGAAAAATTTTCAAGAGAGGAAAACATGCAAAACACCAAACTTAGAAATTTTTCATGTTTAGACACTATGAATGCAAAAATGCATATGAAAAACACCAAAAGACACAAAACAAGAAAATATGAAGATCAAACAAGAAGACTTGTCAAGAACAACTTGAAGATCATGAAGAACATCATGCATTAGTTTTCGAAAAATGCATAAATTTTAAAAACATGCAATTGACACCAAACTTAAAACTTGACACTAGACTCAAACAAGAAACACAAAATATTTTTTATTTTTATGATTTTATTAATTTTTTTTTGGTTTTTTTTGAAAATTAATTTTTGGAAAAACTAAAACAAAAAAAATTTGAAAGATTTTTGAAAACTTTTTGAAAAGAAAATTACCTAATCTGAGCAACAAGATAAACCGTCAGTTGTCCAAACTCGAACAATCCCCGGCAACGGCGCCAAAAACTTGATAGGAAAAATTGTGATTTACACTTTTTATAACTTGAACCATTCTTAGTAATGGCTCCAAAAACTTGCTGCACACTACTATGGTTCACTCACATTCTTCACAACTTCGTACAACTAACCAGCAAGTGCACTGGGTCGTCCAAGTAATAAACCTTAAGTGAGTAAGGGTCGATCCCACAGAGATTGTTGGTATGAAGCAAGCTATGGTCATCTTGTAAATCTCAGTTAGGCGGATTCAAAT
>NC_029778.3:45632648-45635839 GCF_000817695.3 Arachis duranensis
TGAGAGGATGGGAGGTAGCCACTGACAACGGTGAAACCCTTGCATAAGCTTGCCATGGAAAGGAGTAAGAAGGATTGGATGAAGACAGTAGGAAAGCAGAGAGACGGAAGGGACAAGCATCTTCATACGCTTATCTGAAATTCCTACCAATGAATTACATAAGTATCTCTATCTTTATCTTTATGTTTTTATTCGTATATCACCATACCCATTTGAGTTTGCCTGACTAAGATTTACAAGGTGACCATAGCTTGTTTCATACCAACAATCTCTGTGGGATCGACCCTTACTCGCGTAAGGTTTATTACTTGGACGACCCAGTACACTTGCTGGTTAGTTGTGCGAAGTTGTGTTTATGCCATGGTATTGAACACCAAGTTTTTGGTTTCATCACCGGGGATTATTTGAGTTGTGAAAAGTATTGATCACAATTTCGCGCTACCAGTTATAAAGGTTTTCGAAAATTATAATAAAAAAAGCATAAAATAAAGATAGAGATACTTATGTAAATCCTTGGTGGGAATTTTAGATAAGTGTATAGAGATGCTTTGTTCCTGTTGAATCTCTGCTTTCCTACTGCCTTCCTTCAATCCTTCATACTCCTTTCTATGGCAAGCTATATGTAGGGCATCACCGTTGTCAATGGCTACTTCTCATCCTCTCAGTGAAAATGGTCCAAATGCTCTGTCACAACATGGCTAATCATCTGTCGGTTCTCGATCATGTCAGAATAGAATCCATTGATTCTTTTGCGTCTGTCACTACGCCCAACAATCGCGAGTTTGAAGCTCGTCACAGTCATTCAATCCCTGAATCCGATTCGGAATACCACGGACAAGGTTTAGACTTTCCGGATTCTCAAGAATGGCCGCCAATAATTCTAGCTTATACCACGAAGATTCTGATTAAGGAATCCAAGAGATACATGCTTGGTCTAAGGTAAAACGGAAGTGGTTGTCAAGCACGCGTTCATAAGGATGGATGATGATGAGTGTCACGGATCTTCACATCCATCAGGTTGAAGTGCAGCGAATATCTTAGAATAAGAATAAGCTTGAATCGAATAGAAGAACAATAGTAATTGCATTAAAACTCGAGGTACAGCAGAGCTCCACACCCTTAATCTATGGTGTGCAGAAACTCCACCGTTGAAAATATATAAGTGATGGTCCAGGCATGGCCGAATGGCCAGCCTCCAAAGTCTAAGAACTAAACGTCCAAAGCTAGATACCCCGATTAAATTACAATAGTAAAAAGTCATATTTATACTAGATTAGTTACTAGGGTTTACAGAAATAAGTCTGAATGCAGAAATCCACTTCCGAGGCCTACTTTGGTGTGTGCTTGGGCTGAGCTTGAGATTTACATGTGCAGAGGCTTCTCTTGGAGTTAAACGCCAAGTTGTAACGTGTTTTTGGCGTTTAACTCTGGTTTGTGACGTGTTTCTGGCGTTTTACTCCAGAATGCAGCATGGAACTGGCGTTGAACGCCAGTTTGCGTCATCTAAACTCGAACAAAGTATGGACTATTATATATTACTGGAAATATCTGGATGTCTACTTTCTAACGCCATTGAGAGCGCACCATTTAGAGTTTTTTAGTTAAAGAAAATCCATTTCGAGTGCAGGGAGGTCAGAATTCAACAGCATCAGCAGTCCTTTTTCAGCCTGAATCAGATTTTTGCTCAGGTCCCTCAATTTCAGCCAAAAAATACCTGAAATTACAGAAAAATACACAAACTCATAGTAAAGTCCAAAAATGTGAATTTTGCATAAAAACTAATGAAAACATCCCTAAAAGTAGCTAGATCCTACTAAAAACTACCTAAAAATATTGCCAAAAAGCGTATAAATTATCCGCTCATCAGAAACCTCTGCAACAGCTTTGGGATGGTTGTTCCTATGCCTGGCATTCCGAGAGGATTCAGCCAGGTCGGCAATCAGTTGCCATGCTTCTTCTGTGGTCTTGTACTTTTTCAGAGAACCATTGCTCGCACCATCTAGTGTAGTCTTGTCCTGAGAATTCATGTCCTGTTTGAAGTAGCTGATCAACACTAACTTGTCAATCATGTGGTGGGGGCATGCATCTAGGAGGTTATTGAAGCGCTCCCAATACTCGTAAAGAGTCTCTAATTCGCCTTGAATAATGCAGGAAATTTTTTTCCTCAGTCTATCAGTAACCTCAGCTGGGAAGTATTTCTCTAAGAATTCTCTCCTGAGCATATCCCAGTTAGTAACAACTGCTTCAGGTTGAGTGTAGTACCACCCCTCGCCTTTCCCTCCAGAGAAAATGGAAAGGCGGTTAGCAGAATAGAAGTCTCAGTTGCATAATGATGCCGAACAGTAGAACAGGCTGTCTGGAAATCCCTGAGATGCTTTATAGGCTCCTGAGCAGGTAAGCCATAAAACATAGGTATCATGTTGATTAGTGCAGTCTTCAGTTCAAAATCTGCAGCCAGATTTGGGTGACGCACTTGATACAGTTGCAGTGTAAAGTCTGGAGCTCCATCTTTATGGAGAGTGATCCTCCTGGGCTCCGCCATATTACCTACACGTGAATCAACTGAATCAGCAGTAGAGGAGCTAGTTTCCTCCTCAAATGGCATTTCAGATTCGTTCTCAGATAAGTGATGATTGGGATTTTTTACGGTTTAGAATTTCTCAAATAAAATCTCGTCGAAGTATAGTTTCTAAACCAAGCAATAATCCTTTCATACAAAAAGTTGTTTGTCACTAAAATAAACCCCTAAATTTATAAACCGAAGTATTCAAACCTCGGGTCGTTCTCCCTAGGAATTACAATAAAGTGTCTTGTTATTGCATCCCTAAAAGTAGCTTAAACTTACTAAAAACTATATAAAAACAATGCCAAAAAGCGTATAAATTATCCGCTCATCAGATCTCCATCCTAATCACTAACCACAATATGAGAATTGGCAAGGATTAATCCCGTTAAGTCATCCTCTAATTAGTAAAGTAAAGTTAAATGAGCTATATCAATCCTAGTCCATATGTCCTAACTCTCCACTAATTCAATTAGTGAGAACTAGAGTCAATGACTCCCAATCATCAATCACTTGGACATTAGTAACTCAAGAGTTCCTAAGTTACCTTTCCAAGCCAAGAACATAAAATTCTACTCTAAAATCCAACCAAACATTTCATCAAACACTTGGAAGGCATGAAAGGAAA
>NC_029778.3:45644254-45644910 GCF_000817695.3 Arachis duranensis
AAGGGACTCTTAGAGGAACAGGATCTACCCAACCAAGACCACTTGGAATCTTGGTCGACATCGCTTGAAGAACCTTTCGAGACATAAAATTCTTGCCTACAAAGAAGAATACAACAGCAAGCAAAAATCACATAAAAGCAGACAGCGAAAACCCGTTCAGCAAAAGCAAGAAACAAAGATCTTTTAGAAGAAAATACAGCAACCCGGAGCAAGATACCAGAGAACAAAAAAGAGTCCCCCCCATGTACAAACGAACAAAACAATGGCGGCGCCTCTTTTCGGGGCAACCCAGGCATAGAGAAAAAGAAACAAACAAAGAGCCACACAAAAGAAACAGAAGCATATGTGCACAAGAAAAGAGATGAGAACAAACCTGGAAGAAAGAAACGAGGACGACGAGCTCCGAAGCAAGGAGAACGGAACGACGGCGCAGAGGAAACCCCGGAAAGACACGAGGAAGGATTCGGGGAAGAAGAACGAAGAAAAAGGAAGCGGTGCTCAAAAAAAAGGGGAGATGGCGAACACTCAGAAAACAAGAAGGGAACAGAATAAACGAAGAAAAGGAGGAAAGGGGCAAATAAATAATGCCTTCACAAAACCTAAACGGAAATCGAGGAGAAACGGTAAAAAGCAATAAATGCAGGAACGGCCATTTT
>NC_029778.3:45645224-45645856 GCF_000817695.3 Arachis duranensis
AAAGAAGAACAATTATTATGAATTACCTCTTATTGAATTGAAAGAAAATGGAAGGAACAATAGTAGATCTACAACAAAATATAAGAACAAAATAAAGGAAATTACAATAAAAGAATGGAAGAAGAATGAATGTAACAACAAGGAATTGAGAAGATAGAAGTAGAAGAAGATGAATTAAAATCTAGATCTAAGAACTAAACCTAATCCTAATCCTAATCCTAGAGAGAGGTGAGAGCTTCTCTCTCTAGAAACTACTTCTAAAACTAAACTATGACTAATGGTAACTAACTTCTAGAGTATGAGAGTATGTTCATTCCCCCCTTCAATCCTTGGCTTAAATAGCATCAGAAATGAGTTGGATTGGGCCCACAAGGCTTCTAAAATTGCTGGCCACGTTTTGCTTTAAGTGAACCAGGTGGCAGCAACGGTGCGTGCGCGTACTATGCGTGTGCGCGCCACCATACGTGTAGCAACTATGACAAATCTTATATTGTTTCGAAGCCCCAGATGTTAGCTTTCTAACCCAACTAGAATCGTATCATTTGGACCTTTGTAGCTCAAGTTATGGTCGTTTAAGTGCGAAGAGGTCGGCTTGACAGCTTTCCGGTTCTTTCATTTCTTCATGAGTTCTC
>NC_029778.3:45645951-45647423 GCF_000817695.3 Arachis duranensis
AAATCACTTAACAAACATATCAAGGCATCTAATGGAATCAAGGAGAATTAGATTTAGCTATTTTAAGTCCTAAAAAGCATGTTTTCACTCTTAAGCACAACTAAGGGAGAAGTTATAAAACCATGCTATTTCATTGAATAAATGTGGGTAAAAGGTCATAAAATCCCCTAAAATGAATACAAGATAAACCCTACAAATGGGGTTTATCAACCTCCCCACACTTAAACCAAGCATGTCCTCATGCTTAAAACCAAGAATGAAATAAGGGTATGGCATTTATTCAATGGGAACTAACTAAATACAATCTACCTATATGCAACTATCTAAATGAATACAATTTGCTTAGTCAAAATAAATTAATTCCCAAGAAGCATATATAAGCACAAGGGCAAAAGGTATTAACAACCATGCCAAACCACAATTGAATTGAGCTATTAAATATTTTTACAAACTTGCATGAAAGGAGATGATCATTGGTGGAAACATGTAATTGAGCATCAAACCCTCACCGGATGTATTTGCACTCTATTCGCTCGGTGTTTGGGGTTGATTCTCTCAATTCTCCCCTAATCATGCTTTCCAAGATTTGTTCTTCTTCTAACAATCAACATATATTTCATGCATGCATACATCTATCATGAGGTCTTTTCTTTGGTTGTAATGGGGCTAGGGTCAAGATAGGATGCATATTTGGTCAAGTGAGCTTGAAATTTGAATCTTTGATAAGCTTAAACTTCCCACCTAACCTATGACATCCTATACAATTAAGTTCTAATCTAACTACCCATTCCTCACTTTTTCACATACTCATGCAATTTCTTTTCATTTCACAACACTTATGCATTGATTTTATTGGACTATACTTTGATTTGGGGCATTTTGTCCCCTTTTTATTCCTTTCTTTTTTTTTCTTTTTCTTTCTTTTTTTTCTTTCTTTTTCTATATTTTTTTTCCATATTATATTTTTTCTTTTTCTTTTGTTTTTCTCATTTTTTTTATATACAAGAATCTCAATGCATAAGAGGGTTTTACAATTGATCAATACATGAGTATGTACCCAATTCCCAATATTTTTAACAATACAAAATTACCCTTTTATTCACCCAATGTCCCAAGATTCCCACACTTGAATGGTACTCACACACACTAGGCTAAGCTAATCAAAGATCCAAATTAAGGACATTTATTGTTTTCCGCTTTAGGCTTGTAATGTGCTAAAATAAGAACAAGTGGGTTAAGCGTAGGCTCAAATTGGCTAACAAAGGAATATAAAAGGTTGGCCATTTGGATAAGTGAGCTAATGAAATGATGGCCTCAATCATATAAATGCATGAATACTGATGAGCGGATAATTTGTATGCTTTTTGGCATTGTTTTTAGTATGTTTTTAGTATGATTTAGTTAGTTTTTAGTATATTTTTATTAGTTTTTAGTTAAAATTCACTTTTCTGGACTTTACTATGAGTTTGTGT
>NC_029778.3:45651580-45652038 GCF_000817695.3 Arachis duranensis
AATGAACTGGTTCCTACAAGGACAGTCAGAGGGTGGCGCATGTGTATTGACTACAGAAGGCTCAATACAGCCACCAGAAAGGATCATTTTCCTTTACCATTCATAGACCAAATGCTAGAAAGACTAGCTGGCCATAATTATTACTGCTTTTTGGATGGCTATTCAGGCTACAACCAAATTGCAGTAGACCCCCAGGACCAAGAGAAAACAGCATTCACCTGCCCTTCAGGCGTGTTTGCCTATAGGACTATGCCTTTTGGTCTGTGCAATGCACCTGCAACCTTTCAGAGGTGCATGCTCTCTATCTTTTCAGATATGGTAGAGAAATTTCTGGAAGTCTTCATGGATGACTTTTCAGTATATGGAGACTCTTTTATCTCCTGTCTTAATCACCTAGCACTTGTCTTGAAAAGGTGCCAAGAGACTAACCTGGTTTTAAACTGGGAGAAATGTCACTT
>NC_029778.3:45652138-45653307 GCF_000817695.3 Arachis duranensis
GTAGAAGCAATTGCTACACCCACTAATGATACTAAGACTGTACTGAAATTCCTCTAGAAGAACATTTTCAGCAGATTTGGCGTGCCCAGAGTGCTAATCAGTGATGGGGGCACTCATTTCTGCAATAAACAGCTACACCTTGCTATGGTTAGATATGGAATTAGCCACAAGGTGGAAACTCCGTATCATCCACAGACAAATGGGCAAGGTGAGGTCTCTAATAGAGAACTAAAGAGGATCCTGGAAAGGACTGTAATGGCCCGTAGAAAGGATTGGGCAAAAAGCTTTGATGATGCTCTGTGGGCATACAGAACAGCATTCAAGATTCCTATAGGAACTTCTCCATACCAACTTGTGTATGGTAAGGCCTATCATTTGCCCATGGAATTGGAACACAAGGCCTACTAGGCAACCAGATTCATAAACCTTGATGCTAAATTAGCTGTAGAGAAAAGAAAGAGCCAATAAGTCATAGAGTGAAAGAGAATTTGAGAATAAAAAAGAAATTTGATTTAATTACACTGAAATGTACAAATATTTTTATCTAGTTACTGCTTTAGTTTGTCCGCTCTCAATTCCCTCCGTTAATGTCTATTCTCTTCACTCTTTGTGCTTCCTTCAATCTTCTGCGATTTCTAGATTTGTTGTTTGTTGATTTTCATTCCGTGCTTCGGCTTCATTTCTTTTTTGTCGCTCTTACAGATTTTACCACACAAGAGAGTTCCCGTCCGTCTGAAGATATATTCATATTGTTCATGTGTTTAGTAAAATGATGATCATCTTTCAATCAACAAAAATATTAACTATCCTTCCGGTAAGTTTTTTTATTTTGGTTCTTTTTTCTGAAGAAGTTTCGGTTCGGTGGGTTGTTGCATTTTAATTGACTTGTTTAACAAACACATGCTTGTGATTCTGCAAAAATTTTTTGCTCAAAATTTTTTGCTCCAGTTGAATAAACTAGAGGAGTTCAGGCTCAATGCTTTTGAAAATACAAAAATTTACAAGGAGAAAGCAAAAAGATGGCATGACAAGAAATTGTCATCCAGAGTCTTTGAACCAGGACAAAAGGTCCTGCTATTCAACTCTAGACTCAGATTATTCCCTGGGAAATTAAAATCCCGGTGGAGGGGACCATATGTGATTACAAGTGTGTCACCATATGGATATGT
>NC_029778.3:45657801-45658547 GCF_000817695.3 Arachis duranensis
TGTGTTCAAGAATCATCATACTTAACTAGGAGAATCAATAACACTATTTGGATTCTGAGTTCCTATAGAAGCCCATCATTCTGAATTTCAAAGGATAAAGTGAGATGCCAAAACTGTTCAGAGGCAAAAAGCTAAAAGCCCCGCTCATCTAATTAATACTGATCTTCATAGATGTTTTTGGAATTCATTGCATATTCTCTTCTTTTTATCTTATTTGATCTTCAGTTGCTTAAGGAACAGCAACAATTTAAGTTTGGTGTTGTGATGAGCGGATAATTTATACGCTTTTTGGCATTGTTTTTAGTATGTTTTTAGTATGTTTTAGTTAGTTTTTATTATATTTTTATTAGTTTTTAGTTAAAATTCACTTTTCTGGACTTTACAATGAGTTTGTGTGTTTTTCTATGATTTCAGGTATTTTCTGCCTGAAATTGAGGGATCTGAGCAAAAATCTGATCTAGAGGCTGAAAAGGACTGCAGATGCTGTTGGATTCTGACCTCCCTACACTCGAAGTAGATTTTCTGGAGCTACAGAAGCCTAATTGGCTCGCTCTCAACTGCGTTGGAAAGTAGACATCCTGGGCTTTCCAGCAATGTATAATAGTTTATACTTTGCCTGAGTTTTGATGGCCCAAACTGGAGTTCCAAATCAGCTCAAAACTGCCCGGCGTTAAATGCCGGAACTGGCACAAGAATGGGAGTTAAACGCCCAAACTGGCACAAAAGCTAGCGTTTAACTCCAAGAA
>NC_029778.3:45658883-45689577 GCF_000817695.3 Arachis duranensis
CAATGATTGAATGACTGTGACGAGCTTCAAACTCGCGATTGTGGGGCGTTAGTGACAGACGCAAAAGAATCACTGGATTCTGTTCCGACTTGATCGAGAATCGACAGCTGAATAGCCGTGCTGTGACAGAGCACGTTGAATATTTTCACTGAGAGGAGGGGACTGTAGCCATTGACAATGGTGATGCCCAACATACAGCTTGCCATGGAAAGGAGTAAGAAGGATTGGATGAAGACAGTAGGAAAGCAGAGAGACGGAAGGGACAAAGCATCTCCATACGCTTATCTGAAATTCTCACCAATGAATTACATAAGTATCTCTATCTTTATTTTATGCTTTATTCATAAATCACCTATAACCATTTAAATCTGCCTGACTGAGATTTACAAGATGACCATAGCTTGATTCATACCAACAATCTCCGTGGGATCGACCCTTACTCGCATAAGGTTTATTACTTGGATGACCCAGTGCACTTGCTGGTTAGTTGTGCGAAGTTGTGATAAGGAGTTGAGATTGCAATTGAGCGTACCATGTTGATGGCGCCATTTATGATCACAATTTCGTGCACCACAATTCTAAACAAATCTAGCTATCCATTCTTTACTTTTTCACATACTCATGCATTCCCTTTTGATCACCACACATATGCATTGACTCTTATTGAACTTCACTTTGGGGGATTTTGTCCCCTTTTTATTGCTTTTCTTTTTTCTTTCTTTTTTATATATTTTTTTGTTTTTCTCATTTTTTTCTTTTTTTCAAACTAAAATATATACAAGAACATCAATGCATATGGTTTACACATGATTAATACATGAGTATGTACCCAATTTCTCAAAATTTTGACAAAATGCAAAAATACACTTTCATCCCAACCACTGTTCCCAACTCTCCCAAACTTGAATGATAAGCACTCTCACTAGCCTAAGCTAATCAAAGATCCAAACAAGGGACATTTATTGTTTTTCGCCTTAGGCTTGCAATGTGCTAAAATTGAGAACAAATGGGTTAAGCATAGGCTCAAAATTGGCTAACAATGGTTGATGAAAGGTAGGATATTTGGGTAAGTGAGCCAAATGAAATGATGGTCTCAATCATATAAATACATGTATACATGGAATAATGGACATAAAGAATCAAACAAACCAAAGATCACAATCATAAGAAGAGAATAATGCACACAAGAATGAAAATAAATGGTTATGTATGATGTAACCACACAATTAGGCTCAAATTTCACATGCTTGTGTTCTTAGCTCAAGAATATGATTGACAAAATATATAATTCAAGCAAGTTCTAAAATTTTTTTCAATCAATTGGGGTGTCCTATAGGTAAAATCCTTGAAAAATATCATGATTCTGACTAAGCTTAATATATACATATGTAATGCAACCAAAAATCCTAAGAGACCTAAAAGTGAAATGCAAAAGTGTTGGGATTAGAAACTTGTTACCCAAAAACGCTGAGTGGTCAGACGACCTCCCCATACTTAAAAGTTTACACCGTCCTCGGTGCACTCAAAGATGATCAAGGGGGGTATGGCGACCTTTCTAGTTGCCACCTCCAGCTGGTGGGTCAACCGGTTGCTACATGTCCTTTTCCTGCTTCCATTGTTGCTTATGATGACTTATCTTGAAAATAAAAAACAGGAGATAATAAGACAAGTAAATGCACAAGCAAAATAGAAAACAGGATAGTAAGAAAAGTGAATGCGCAAGCAAGGAAGCATAAATTATTGGAATGAGGTAATTCACTAGAATTGAGTGAGTGAGTTAATGTGACATTGATGAAAAATAGGCGTGTGGGTCCTAACTTGCATGCGGTTTAGAACTCACACCCTAGTATTTAAAAGCCATGTCACAATTACACAAAAGAAGTATGCACTTCACTCATTCTAGTGTGCTTGAAGTACTTCAAGAGACTTGTAAGTTAAGTCAATCAAACAAGTAGTGAAGAGGCATGGAAGCATTCAAGCAATTAATCAAGCAATTATGAGATTGGATAATGCATGGACATTGATTGATGTGTAAGTAGACTTAGTGAACAAAATGGTATATGAAACTTACACAACAATCAATGACACATATTGAAGTTGTTGCAACACCTAAGTGACATAGAGGTGAAACACATGGGTGCTATGGAACTTAGGAAAAAGAAGATAGAAGTGGAAATCCATCACATAGCAAGCATGGTCCACAAAGCTAAGAAAGCTAAAAAATATGTCACTAGGTAAGTTTTCGATCCAATTTCATAATTCTACAATCTCAATGCATGAAACAAGTGATGTGCATAAAGGTAAACCACAAACAAGCATCACCTAAAACAAATGCAATGATAATATACAATTGCCTAGCAATGGATGACGAATGCATAGTGACCAAAACATGCAATTCAAAAGAGTTAAGAAGCTTAAAGGCAATGTAACATTCACTTGGTTTTCACAAACATTAAGCATTAAGAACCCAAAACCAAGTGACAAAATATAACCTCAACAATGAAATCCAACAATGACAATTAACAACAATGATGTTAAGATAGCATCCTATTAATAATGAGCAACAATAAACAGTAAACAATATTAATAATCCAACACTTATAAAGGAAAACAAAAATTAAACTAACTAACTAACTAAAAGAGTGGTGTTACATGATATTTGGTAGTGTTGGATGATGTTTGAAGGGTGGAAAGAAAAGAAGAGAAGAGAGAAGAAGGGAAAAAATGGAAAGAAGAGAAGAAAAGAAGGTGGGTGAAACAGGGGCAATCCACGCGTGCGCGTCATGTGCGCGTAAGCGTGGAACGGTGAAATGGACACGACGCGTACGTGCAAGGTATGCGTGTGCGTCGATGGGTTATTTGGAGCGGCGACGCGTACGCGTGAGGTACGCGTGCGCGTGCCTTGGGCACAAAGTTGGCATACTTCAGGCACAACTCTCGGGTGAATGTATGGAGGGGTGGAACTTCTGGATCCACGCGTACGCGTCATGTACGCATGCGCGTGGATGATCGAAAATGCTTGGGGCACATGTACGCGTGAGTGACGCGTGCGCGTGGGTTGGTGCTCTGTTTTTCAAAATTTTTCTATGTTTTTGCACCAAACCAAGCATTCCAAACCTCCAAACAACTACCAAAATATCAATAAAACCTTATTTAACATACTAAACTCCCAAATAAACATATCTAACCAAACAAAATATAAAATTAAACTAATTATTAGATATATTTACAAAAAGGAAAAAGGAAAGATGTTACCATGGTGGGGTGTCTCCCACCTAGCACTTTTGTTTATTGTCCTTAAGTTGGACTTATGCGGAGCTCTTATCAAGGTGGCTTGTGCTTGAATCCATCCTTGAACATCCACCAATGCTTGGACTTCCATTGTGATTCATCATTCAAAGTTACTATTTCCAAACTTTGATAGAGTTCTTCACAAACCATAGGCTCCCAAAGTTGATCTTCTTTGTGCGATCCGGGATCCCACACTTTGTTTTCACACCCGTCTTTGAGTTGATCATGGTGATTTCCTCCGGATGGCAAGAGAGATGAATTCTCATAGAAGCACCAAACTACCCTCCTAGACCCATCCAATTAAGCACTAGTCCAATCCATGCTCCTCAATTTTGAGCTTCCAACCATAATGAGCCTAGACTTTCAACGCCAACCACTAAACATCCTCTTCTTACGCTTAATTCCACAAAGCGCCCTAAGTTGGCCATCCATCTCAAGCAAACCAAATTCGAGTGGGATAATAGAGCTAAGAGTTAGAAGTTTTACCCACTCAAATGAAGGATTAGATGACAACCTAGGTAGAGGAATTCCCAATGATCTTGACAAGGCACGCTCTACTCCCGTCCATCCTCTTCCAGAGGCTTCCACCACTTGGCAAGGTTTTCAAGTTCCTCCTCTTGCCAAGCTTCCTCAAGTTCAAGCTCTTCTTCACCAATTTCTTCAAGCTCTTCCCCATGACTCAAATCATAAATAGGAGGTTGAGTGAAGTCTACCTCTTCATCAATTCCGAGCATAGTGGGGAAGGATTCTTCAAGCTCAAAAGGATCATATGTTAGTATGGAATCATCATAAATAGCAGGGCCTATTACTTGGAACACTTCTTCCAATTCTTTAATCACATTGTGCCTTGGAGGTTGTGCACTCTCCTCCTCAACATCAACTTTAAACTCCATGGAAGAAGGCTCTTCAACTTGTGATTCCTCTATGTACTCAACATATCCTAAGGTGCCAACCACTACTTCCATTGGTTCAATCATCTCTACCTTCTCCTCTTGTTGCACTTCTTGCTTTAACTCCTCTTCTTTACCTTTGAGCTTTAAGTTCACTCCCTCACTAAGCTCCTTGGTTGCTTCTCCACATTCAACAATGGGAGTGCCTTGATCGCATAGGCTTAGGCGGGATGAGACTATGTTGCCAATGACTTCTACCATGATAACTGTTCATACCCTGGGTCAAGCTGTCCGACCCGGGATGCTTAGCGACAAGCTGACCGACCTCTTCAGGTCAGACTATCCGACCTCTTCTCAAAGAGCTCGGCCAAATGCCCGACCTCTTCTCAAAGAGCTCGGCCAAATGCCCGACCTCTTCTCAAAGAGCTCGGCCAAATGCCCGACCTCTTCTCAAAGAGCTCGGCCATCTCGCCAAAGGAGCCCAAAGCAGGCCCAAACGAAGGAACACAGCCCAACCTAAAGGCAGCTAAAGCCCAGAAAGATAATGGCGGTTCCCTTGAAGATAAGATGACCTCACTTAAAGATAAGGTAAAGATAAGATAAGATAACTAACTTATCTTATCCACAAGAGGCCACATCTCACCATTATAAATACACTGGAGCACCCAGGTATAACTCATACTCTGATTCTACTCAATACCTGTTTAATACCCATGCTAACTTAAGCATCGGAGTCTCTTGCAGGTACCCCCCACCCTTCGGTGATGAAGGATCAGCAGTGCAGCCAGTCCAACAAGGCGGACATGACAGTTCCGGCAGTCTCCCACCGGCCGGACACGTTAGCACCAACCAGTACAGAAGATCTCGTCCGAGATCGACCTCTAGTTTCAGGTAACCCTCGGAACATTGGCGCCGTTGCCGGGGACCTGGAAGTCATCCCAACACCATGGCGGACGACCATGACAACGACCATGATCCAGATCTAGAGGATAGAACGTCGCATAAAAATGCGGACGCCACCCCCAAAAGCACACCCCAAAACGGGAGAGATAAGTAACCTCCAAAACACAGAAATCATGGAAGCACTACAAGATTCAACAAAATATATCTGGACATACAAAGTCTGCCAACAGAAGCAGCTATCAGGGGTCTCATCAATGGTCTATGAGAAGGACCTTTTAGCCACTTAATATCCAAGAAGCACCCAAACATCTCAGAATGAGGTACAGGAACGAGCAGAGAAATACATCAACATGGAGGAGAACTCTCGACTAGGAGAGAGCTCAAAACTCGGATTCTCCTAATCCACCACAGGACAAGGATGAAAAAACCAGGAAGAAAGAAGACTAACCAATTGAGAAACCTATCTCTTGTGGATGTTTAACGAGAAATACGCAACACTGAGAAAATCTCACCACCTCTCCCAATCAAAAGCAGAAAGGCCAAAGAGGTCGGACAAGTCGAAGGTCAGACTTCACACCAAAGAGGTCGAACAAGTTGAAGGTGTACCTCACACCAAAGAGGTCGGACAAGTTGAAGATCCACCTCACAACAAAGAGGTCGGACGTGTTGAAGGTCCACCTCACACCAAAGAGGTCGGGTGAGTTGAAGGTCCACCTCAGACCAAAGAGGTCGGACGAATTAAAGGTCTACCTCAGACCAAAGAGGTCGGGCAAAAGTCCACCTCACACCAAAGAGGTTGGACAAAGGTCCACCTCACACCAAAGAGGTCGGACAAAGGTCCCCCTCACACCAAAGAGGTCGGACAAGTTGAAGGAAGAGGTCGGACGAGTTAAATGTCCACCTCACAACAAAGAAGTCGGACGAGTTAAAAGTCCACCTCACACCAAAGAGGTCGGGTGAGTTGAAGGTCCACCTCAGACCAAAGAGGTCGGACGAATTAAAGGTCTACCTCAGACCAAAGAGGTCGGGCAAAGGTCCACCTCAGACCAAAGAGGTCGGGCAAAAGTCCACCTCACACCAAAGAGGTTGGACGAAGGTCCACCTCACACCAAAGAGGTCGGACAAGTTGAAGGAAGAGGTCGGACGAGTTAAATGTCCACCTCACAACAAAGAAGTCGGATAAGAAGGGAGGGATCTCCTAGAAACTTCTTTGTGTCGAGATAAGGGGGCTCTCCCCAGTTTTCTTCTAACACACTCACCAAGGCCTACTCTAACTCGCTCAAGCTCTCCTAAGAATACTTAACTACTATTGGATCCTTTTGCCAGGACAAAGGAAAGGTGGGTTCATTATTTTCATCCAAAAAGAAGGGCCGAGCTCCCTCAGCAGCTTGGATCTTAAAATAATAGTTTTTGAAGTCATGAAAGCACTCATTGTACATCGAAAACACTTTTTTCCCCTGAGTAGCTCGAAAAGAGATCCAAGAGGCTTTCTTTTTAGCTACCCCGGGCTTAGTCAACACGAAAAGATAGAGAAAAAGGGTTTGAGTAGGTCGGACACCCAACTCTTGGCACAATAGTTGGAAGATTTTTATAAATCCCCACGAGTTTGGATGTAGTTGAAAAGGGGCTACGTTACAAGAAAACAACAGGTCAGTCTCAAAGTCAGTAAAAGGGATGGTGATATTCAACTGACTGAAAATATAGTCATAAGCGTAGAAAAAGGGCCTTTCACCTGGGGTCGAGGTCATAAAGCTAACCCTCTCCTCAGGGTCCGGCGACACCAACTCATAATTCTTCTCCTCATCCCTATCCCTACAAATTCTATGGAACCTCCTAAGTCGCACACAGTACTCATGGTCAGCCACAGTAACACGCATTAAAACTATGAAATCCAGCTAATCAGACATGCTGTCCGAGATCTTAGTAGACATCTCAAAGACATAGGTCGACTATGGGATTACTACCAAACACCTCAAGCAAATCAGGAAACAACTCGGACAATAACAGCAAAACATCAAGTGACAGACATGGTAGTAAAAGGGAAACCCCAGGACTCACACGAAAGTCCAGGGGCACCCTTTGGAGGCAACAATAGGGCAGGAACACAGAAAAAAGAAGTCGACAATCTATACCCGAACAGTCTGAACACCTCTCAAACAAAAGGCCAAAACAAAAGCTAGAACTTTTGTACAAAAGGAGTCAAGCAACGATGAAAAGAAATAGGAACAGCAACCAAACCCTAAGCAAAGCACACATTCTTCTCAAAGGCGAATAAAAAAAAAAGAAAAGTGACAACAAACGATCAACCAAAGTTCTTCAGAGCAAATACCAAGTCAAAGCTTTACATCAAAGCATGCCAACTTCCCTATAGCCCCACCTGAAGAGCTCCCACAAGTCCCATGGGCATATCGGACAACCCCACACTCTACTACAAAGGAATCACCCTTCCGATTAGCTTACGGAATGAAGGCAATAATCCCAGTGGAGGTAGAAGAGGGATCGCCCAAAGTGATCCACTACAGTGAAGAGGCCAACTCCCAACTTCAAAAGGAAGAACTCGACCTACTTCCAGAAACCCGAGAAAGAGCTCGGATCAAGGAAGAGGCGTTAAAGCGTCAAATGGCCTCAAGATATAATCGGAAGGTAATCTAGCAACAACGATCTCATCCTAATCCGAAATGACATCGGAACAAGTCGACCGGGAGAAGAGAAGCTAGCAGCCAAAAGACCATACCAAGTTGTTTAGAAGAATTGGGAAAGGTTGCTACAAAGTGTCCAACCTCGAAGGGCAAGAGCTACCAAGGTCATGGCATGCTTGCAATCTAAAAAGGGCGCCAGGCCGAGATCCAAAAAGATTTTCCGACCTAAAAAGGTAAGCACTAAGATGTACACACTCTTATCTTCATTTTATTGTTTAAAAGATTGCAGATTCCCTAAAAAGTTTCCTACCAAGACGCCCGACTACGGCAGGTCGGCAAAGGTGAACACCAAATTCACCGCCCGATCATGACAAAGTCGGCAAAGATGAAAACCAAATTCATCGTCCGATTACTTTAACTTAGAAGGGCCCGACATGACAGAGACGACCCAAAATGAAAAGTTATAAAAGTAATCCCTGAAAGAGGTCTGACAAAGATCCAAGAAAGAGGATTACAAAAATAACTTAGAAGAGACCGACATAACGAAGTCGGACTCCTACTACCAAAGAGTTATAAAAGTAATCCCTGAAAGAGACCTGACAAAGGTCCAAGAAAGAGGATTACGAAATAACTTAGAAGAGATTGACATAAAGAAGTCGGTCTCCTACAACGGACAATTTATAAAAGTAATCCCTGAAAGAGACCTGACAAAGGTTCAAGAAAGAGGATTACAAAAATAACTTAGAAGGGCCCGACATGAAGAAGTCAACCCGAGCCAATTAAAGCGACAGATTGGACCGACGAGAAGAAGTCGGACCAACAAAAGCTACAGCTTGGACCGACAAGAAGAAGTGGACTAACAAAAAACGTGCGCTAAACGGACATAGCTCCGGCCAAAAAGCCACAGCTCCACGACAAAGCTATCAAAAATTGTTCAAAGTGACTAAAAAGTGTTCTATGAGAACACTAAAAAAAGTCGTCGGACAAGTTAGCCCCAAGGACCACCTCGACCAAGCAGAAAGTAGACAAAACCAGAAGTGATCAAAAGAGGTCGGATAACAAAGTACCGACACTCTACAAGGATCCACAAAGGGGACAAAGACATCTCGCAAACAGCCAAGGAAAGGTCAAAAGACCAAAGCCAGAAGTGCTTCGCTGAAAAGTACGAAGTCTTGAAAAAAGACACTACTTAAAAAGCGAAAAGCACGGCCTCAAAGACGGCGCTAAAAAGTCATCCAAACAAACTATAAAAAGTTGTCGGATTATGACTAAAAAGCCCGAGCAGTGAAGACAAACAAGTCGGAAGAAGGCTGAAAAGACCTCTCAACAAACTAAAAAGGGGCAACACCAAACTCGCACAAGGAGAAACTACTCAAGATCGACCAAAGTCAGGATGCTTGAGCACGACTTCCTCAAAGAGATCAAAAATCTGAAAGCACGATCTCACGGAAGGTTGTCAACACAAACTTAAAGCAAGGCGTGATCCAGAAGGCAAGGGTAGAAAACCCACGCTACCACTCAAAAGAGGTTGGGCTGTGAAGCACCAAACCTCTAGAAAATCTACAAAGATTGCAAAGCAATGAAGAAACAAGCCAGACAGATGCTTGAGCACGACTTCCAAAGAGATTGACGCTCTGAAAAGCATGATCTCATGAAAAGATCGAACTCAAGCAGGGGCACTGTTCATACCCTGGGTCAAGCTGTCCGACCCGGGATGCTTAGCGACAAGCTGACCGACCTCTTCAGGTCAGACTATCCGACCTCTTCTCAAAGAGCTCGGCCAAAATGCCCGACCTCTTCTCAAAGAGCTCGGCCAAATGCCCGACCTCTTCTCAAAGAGCTCGGCCAACTCGCCAAAGGAGCCCAAAGCAGGCCCAAACGAAGGAACACAGCCCAACCTAAAGGCAGCTAAAGCCCAGAAAGATAATGGCGGTTCCCTTGAAGATAAGATGACCTCACTTAAAGATAAGATAAGATAACTAACTTATCTTATCCACAAGAGGCCACATCTCACCATTATAAATACACTGGAGCACCCAGGTATAACTCATACTCTGATTCTACTCAATACCTGTTTAATACCCATGCTAACTTAAGCATCGGAGTCTCTTGCAGGTACCCCCCACCCTTCGGTGATGAAGGATCAGCAGTGCAGCCAGTCCAACAAGGCGGACATGACAGTTCCGACAGTCTCCCACCGGCCGGACACGTTAGCACCAACCAGTACAGAAGATCTCGTCCGAGATCGACCTCCAGTTTCAGGTAACCCTCGGAACAATAACCATTTTTGCTCTTAACTCCTCAAACTTCTTTTCATCCTCCTCGTGTCGCCTTAAGATATGAAATTCAAGATCTCTCAATTCTAGGATGAGGGCTTCATCGGGAGGTGATGATGGAAGAGAGGGTTCATTGTTTGAGGGAAGGTTGTTGTAATTAGAAGGTGGTTCATATTGGTGAAATTCTTGAGATGGTGTGAGTGGACTTTGTGGTCCATGGGAGTATTGGTATTGGAAAGGTGGTGGCTCTAGATATGGTTGATAAGGTGGTTGGTATGGTGGATATGGGTTGGGATCATACGGTGGTGAATGGTGGTATGAGGCTTATGAGTATGGTGAAGGGCTATATTAAGGAGGGGGTTCATATGCATATGATGATTGTGGTTGACAACCACAATGAGGGTCATCACATACATTAGATTGGTATGCATCAAGATTTGAATTGTACCCATAAGAAGCCGGAGGAGGTTGTTACCAAGAAAGTTGTCCATAAGCTTGGGGCTCCTCCCACCTTTGATCTCTAAATCCTTGATGCATGTTGTCATTGTAATTTCCATCTCGTACAACATAGTTAGAACCACACTCATAGCCAAAGTCATAATAATTCATAGTGAAAGAGAAAATAAAAACAAAAGCTAACAAGAAACAAAGAGAACAAAATCCTAAAACTAGCAAAAACTAACAAACAAACCAAAAATCAAGATATTCACAATATATACAATAGCTAATAACATAACACCATTGTAATCCCCGGCAACGGCGCCATTAATTTGATGGACGAGAATTGCGTTGGTTAGAAATTTCTCTTATAGAAAGAAGAATTTCGTTGTAAGCATAGCTCCAAATCAACAAACAACTCTCGCATCAAATTAAATTGAGTTGTCACATGTACAAACCCCAAATAAGAATTAACCGGGGTATCTGGACTCCGAATCGTCTCACAAGAATTGCAATGAAGTGTATGCTTATTGGCTATGAAGGAACATGGGGGTTTGGTTTTCTATTTTTGCAAGAAAATAAATGGCAAGAAAAGCAAATCAAGCAAGTAATTAAGGGAAGCAAGTAATAAGGAGAGACATTCATGGCAAAGATTGAGCATATAGACTTTCTATCCTAGTCATACAATGATTAATTCATTTTATTTAGTCAACTCCAACACATAGGGAGAAAGTCAAACGAGATTAATCAATCATATCACAATAATAAACAAGAATTTATCTTATTTCATCATCTCCAACATTGGAAGAAGGTGTAAGTTATCTTCCATGAGAAAAAGTCAAACAAGACTAGCTAATCTCAATGCAAATGTCCTAATCACCCACTAATTGAATTAGCAAGAGATTAGAGTCAATGGAAATCATACTAGCTAACAACTCTAGATCACCAACATAAGTTGGGTTTTCATGACTCAAGATTGCCTAATTACTCTTTCCAAGCCAAGAAGGCTCAAAATCTACTCTAACATCCAACCAAACATTTTGTCAAACACTTGGAAGGCATAAAAGGAAAGTATAATAAATGACAAGAAATAGTAAAATCTAACAACTACCAATTGCAAGGAAACAAGATCAACAACTCAAATCAACGATGAAGAGAACATCAAACATTAAATTGCATTGAAGAAAAATCCAAATCCAATAAGAGTTCATCATCACAAAAGATAGCAAAAAGGGAAATTAACATGAAAACTAAGAGGAATAAAGAATAGAAACATGAAATAGAGAAAACAAGATGAGAACATGAAATTGGAACTAGATTTAAGATGAAATTAACCTAATCTACCCTAATTCTAGAAAGAAGAGAGAACTTCTCTCTCTAGAAACTACACTACATGATGCTAATGCTACAAACAATTGCTCCCCCTTTGCCCTAACTTGAATTCTGCATGAAATAGCATTAGAAATGAGTTGGATTGGGTCCAAAATGCTCCACAAATCGCTGGCCACGAGTTACTTTTAGTAAATCACTTGCACCAATCGGCGCACATGCGTACAGTGCATGTGCGTGTCCCTAGACGTCAGTCAACTATAGCTAATTTTATATCATTTTGAAGCCCCAGATGTTAGCTTTTCAACACAACTGGAACTGCCTCATTTGGACCTCTGTAGCTCAAGTTATGGTCGATTGAGTGAGAAGAGGTCAGGCTTGACAACTTTACGGTTCCTTCATTTCTTCAGGAATTCTCCCACTTTGCATGCTTTTTCTTCATTCCTTCAATCCAATCTTTGTCTTCTAGACCTGAAATCACTTAACAAACATATCAAGGCATCGAATGGAATTCAAGAGAGTTAAAATTAGCTATTTTAAGGCCTAAAAAGCTTGTTTTCACATTTGAGCACAAATCAAGAAAAAATTGTAAAACCATGCTATTTCATTGAATAAATGTGGGAAAAGGTGATAAAATTCCCCAAATTAAGCACAAGATAAACCACAAAATTAGGGTTTATCAACTTGGTATGCACAAAATTATGCATGAAAAACTCAAAACCAAGTAACAAATTATAACCTCAATAAAAGATTCCAACAATGAATATTAACAACAATGATGCTAGGATAGCATCTCATGGGTAATCAGCAGCAATTAACATCAAAATCAGCAAATTAAATCAATAATCCAACACTTAGCACCAAAACAGAAAATTGAAGTAACTAACTAACTAACTAACTTACTAACTATAGGAGAAGATGGTGGATGGTGAATGATAGTGGTGGGTGATGGTTGGAGGAGGAAAATAAAAGAAAAGAAGAGAGAAGAAGAAAAGAAATGGAAAGAAGAGAAGAAAAGAAATAGAATGGAGCACGGTTCCACGCGTATGCATGGTGTGACGCATAAGCGTGGTGAGGTGAAAGGGGTGTGACGCGTACGCGTGGGTCATGCATGCGCGTGATGGTCAAATCAGAGAAAGGAGACGCGTACGCGTAGGGTGACGCGTACACGTGGGAGGATTTTATGCTAGAGGCACAATTCCAGTCCAAAATGCGTGCAACTCTCTGAAAAAAAATATTACCATGGTAGGGTGTTTCCTACCTAGCTCTTTTATTTATTGTCCTTAAGTTGGACTTATGGAGAGCTCTCATCAAGGTGGCTTGTGCTTGAATTCATCTTGGAACTTCCACCAATGCTTGAATTTCCAATAAGCTCCATCATTCAAAATTAATAACTCCATGCCTTGATAGAGTTCTTCACAAACTAAGGGCTCCCAAAATCGATCCTCATGTATTCCCGGATCCCAAATCTTGTTTCTACACCCATCTTCATGTTGATCATCAATTATCCATCCAGGTGGCAAGCAATCTGAATTCTCAATCAAGCCTCTAAACAACTCCCTAGACCCATTCAAAGTAGCATGTCTCCAACCTTTGCAATTCAACCTTGACCTTTCAACCACAATAAACTTCGAATGTTGTTTCTAACCATTAACCCTCTCTCTTTTACTCTTAAAGCCACAAAGAGCGCTAAGTTGTCCATCTGTCTCAAGCAAATCATATTCAAGTGAGATTATAAAGCTTAGAGATAAGAGGTTTACCCACTTGAATGAAAGGATAGATGGTGATGGCTTGGGGAGAGGTGTTTTCAATGGCCTTACAAGCTCCACTCTCTTGTGTTCTTCCTTGATTATTTCCACCTCTAGGCAAGTTTTTTCAACTTCCACCTCTTCCTCTTGCTTGACAACTTCTTTAAAACTTTCTTCTTGGTAGCTTTCTTCCAATTCAATTTCTTCTTCATCATTTACCAAGGGTTTTAGAGGTTGTGCATCTTCTTCTTTGATCTCTATTTCAAGTCCAATGGGAGAGGATTCAATTGTAGGTAAGAATTCATCAATGATTAAATCCATCTCTTGATCAACCTCTTCAAAGTCTCCAACTATAATATGCCTTGGAGGTTGTACACCCTCCTCAACATCAATTTCAAGCTTCTTGGAGGGAGGTTATTGAGATTCCCATGATGGTTCTGCATCTCCTAAGTCTTCAACCATTTCTTCCTTTTCTTCAACAATCATGGCTTCCTTCAATTGCTCCAATACAAAATTCCACTCCTTGTTCTCCATCGGAGTTTCTAATCTCTCTTTCATGCTACACTCTTCTATTAATTCTCCACAATTGGCAATGAGAATGCCTTAAGTGCATGAGTATCAAGAGGTTAAAGTGTTTACTACCTTGGTCAAGGTAGCCACGAATTCTAGTGTCTCCCTTTGCATTTCTCTTTGCCCTTGAAGTAACAAAGTGAGAAAATCATCCATTGGGACTTGGGGTGGATAGGAGAGTTCATTATTTGGGAGGAAGGGCTCATAATAGGAAGGTGGTTCTTCTTGGTGAGGGTATAGATATGGTGTGTATTGAGGTGATTCTTGGGAGTAATTGTGATGGAGTTGTGGTGGTTCTATGGGTTTTCGCTCATAATGGTCACAAGGATGTGGTAGAGGAGGTTGGTAATATGATGGAGGTGGATCATAGGAAGGTATGTGGTAGAATAGGGCTTGTGAGTATGGTGGTTGATGGCTATATTGAGGAGGGGGTTCATAGATATATGGTGGTGGTTGTTGATTATCACAAAGAGGTCCACCATAACAATTGTCTTGGTATGCATCATTGAATGGTTGTTGCTCATAGTGCATTGGAGGGGGTTGTTGCCAAGAAGGGTGATAAAATCCTTGAGACTCCTCCCATCTTTGATTGTTCCATCCTTGATGCATGTTGTCATTGTAATTCTCATCTCCTACAACATAGTAGAATCAAACTCATAGCCAAATGTGTGAGAATTCATAGTGAAAAGAGAAAATAAAACAAAAACTAATAAGAAACAAGAGAAACAAAATTCTACAACTAGCAAATAAAGCAAAAATCACACTATTCACAATATTTACATATGAACAATAGCCAATAACGTAACACCATTGCAATTCCCCGGCAACGGCGCCAAAAACTTGACGGAGGAAAGATGTCGGTAAAGATTTTCACAAAAATATCGCGTTGTAAGTATAGTTCTAAACTGACACAGATTTTCTGGGCTGGTTTTGGCCCAGTTCCTAGCCCAAAAACACATATTAGAGGCTGCAGAGTGGGGAAATTAATCATTCACACTTCATTCATACAATTTTAGGTTTTAGATGTAGTTTTCTAGAGAGAGATGCTCTCTCCTCTCTCTAGGTTTTAGGGTTTCTACTCCAATTTCTTCTTAGATTTAGATTTAGTTTCTGTTTTTATTTACAATTCCTTGTAATTTATTGTTCTAGCACCCTTGTTCTTCAATTCTACTAGTTATCTCCTTCTGTTGATTTCTTTCACTTTGTTGCATTCATGTTATGCACTCTTTCTATCCTTTGATTTAGATTAATGCAATTCATATTTTATGTCATTGTTCTTTCTTTAATTATTGGTTATTGTTGTCTTGCAATTGGGTATCTTAGATTTTATTATCTCTTTTAATTTTCTATGCTTTTATTTTATACCTTCCAAGTGTTTGATAAAATGCTCAGGTGGATTTTAAATTAGATTTTTATGTTCTTGACTTGGATTGATTAATTAGAGATGTTTTGAGTTGTCAAATTCTTTTGTTGATTGGTGATTGAGACTTGCTAGTTGGCTTAGACTTCACTAAATCTAGTCTTTGATTAGGACTTGTGAACTTATGTTGATTTTGCTCACTTGACTTTCCTTCATTGTTAGAGGTTAACTAAGTGAGAGCAAAAGACAATTACCATCACAATTGATGATGATAATGAGGATATGAATTCTAATTCTCAATCCTTGTTATGACTTTTCTTAGTTGTTTTTTATTTCCTTGTTATTTACATTACTTGTTCCTTATTTCAAAACCCAAAAATATGCTTTCCCATAACCAATTATAAGTACACTTCCCTGCAATTCCTTGAGAGATGACCCAAGGTTTAATACTTCGGTTAATTTTATTGGGTTTGCTAAATTGACAAACAATTTAAATATTGATTGAGGTTTAATTGTCGGTTTAAAACTATATTTGCAACGCGATATTTTGTGAAAATCTTCACTGACATTTTTCCTCTGTAAAATCTTTGGCGCCATTGCCAAGGAATTGTAAATGTGTGCCTTATTATTGGTTATTGTGAATATATTTTCCTTTTTGTTTCTTTGTTAGTTGTTTCTAGTTTAGGAGTTTATTTTCATTATTTCTTATTAGTTTTTGTTTTTATTTTCTCTCTTGTTACTATGAATTCTCACCCCTTTGGCTATGAGTTTGGTTTAAATTATGTTTTAGGGAATGGACGCTACAATGAGAACATGCATCAAGGATGGGACAATCAAAGGTGGGAGGAACCTCAAGCTTATGATCAACAATTTTGGCAACAACCTCCACCAACGTACTATGAGCAAGATCTATTCCGTGATGCATATGAAGACAATACCTATGGTGGACAAACACCCCCATATGACCCCAATCCTTACCCACCATACCAAGAGCCTTATGAGCCATACGAGCCATACATAGAACCACCATAATTTCAACCCAATTACTCCCAAGATCCACCACCTCAATATACACCACCTCCAATGTATAGAAATTTTCAACCACAAGATGAATTTTCTTTTCCACCACAACCCTCTATAGAGAAATGTACATATCCATCAACCCAAGAGTAATATGATCGTAATTATGTTAGGCAAGTGGAACAAGAGTCAAAGGATCATCTTAAGGAAGCAATGGATCAACTTCAAGCAAGCATCCGTCAAAAGTTCGACCCATGGGACTCATGCAATGAATAAAGCATTTCCACGGATGAGTGTGTTGTGCAACAAGTAGAAAAGATAGAGAGTGTTGAACCGCTACATCCATATCATTATGAACCACCCTCTTATCATGAACCTTTTCTCTCAAGCAATGAACCCTCATATCCACTCCAATCTCCAATGGATGACACCCTTAGTGTTCTTCTTCAAGAGCAAAGAAAGATGCAAAGGGAGGTACTAGAATTCACGGATGCCTTGATCGAGATAGTAAGTCAATTAGCTTTCCAACGTTTGGACACTTAAGGAACCCCCATGGCTACATGTGGAGAATCTAATGAAGAATGTAGCATGAAGGAGAGACTAGGAACTCCGGTGGAAAATGAGGAATGTGATTTTGTACTAGAACAATTGGAGAAAGCCGTAATTCTCAGAGGAAGAAGTGGTTGAAGACTTAGGAGATGCTGAACCTCCATGGGAATCTAGAGTTGTAGAGTATTCCTCCAAGAAGCTTGAAATTGATGTTGAGGAGGCTAGTGCACAACCTCCAAGGCATGTTCCCTATGAATAATTGGATGGAATAGATCAAGAAGCAAGTTCCCTTGGTGATGATGATCATGAATCAAGCCCTCCTAGTGATAAATGTGCATCCGCAAATGAACTCCTTGAGTTTGAAGAACCTTCTCAAATTGGGTTGAAGAATGATATGGAGATGGAAGTCTTTCGAAAGGGATGGACGGGAGTTGAATATGGTTTGTCAAGATCGTTGGAGACTTCTCTACCTAGGTCACCATCAAATCCTTCATTTGAGTGGGTAAAACTTATCTCTATTAACTTTACTGTCCCACTTGAGTATGGTACTCTTGAAACGGATGGCCAACTTAGGAGGCTTTGTGGCATAAGCGTAAGAGAAGGATGTTTAGTGGTTGGAGTTGCAAATCAAGACTCATCAAAATTGCGATTTCAAGAGCTGGATGCAAGGGTCGGGCTAGTGATCAATTGGTTGGATCTAAGAGAAGAGTTTGGTACTTCATTGAGAATTCAGATTGCTTACCACTCGGCTGGAACAATGATGATCAACTTAAAGACGAGTGTGGAAACAAGATTTGGGATCTCGGCATACAAGAGGATCAACTTTGGGAGCTCAAAAATTGTGAAGAACTTCATCAAGGTTTGGTGAATTCACTTAGAAATGTTGGAGCTTATTGGAAGTCCAAAAGTTGGTGTAAGTTTCAAGATGAGTTCAAGCACAAGCCATATTGACAAGGAGCTCACCAAATGTCCAACTTAAGGACTTTAAATAAAAGTGCTAGGTGGCAGACACGCCACCATGCTAAACTCTTCCTATTTTCTCTTTTATTTATATTGGTAATAAATTGAATTTTTATTTTTAGTTAGGATTATTTGGTTTAAGTTGTGGTTTTACTGGTTTACTAATGTTTGGCATTAATTTGATAGCTTGTTGATTTAAAAAAAAATTGTCCCACGCGTGCGCGTAGCCGACGCACACGCGTCATATTGGATTTTGCTCTCTGGTGCATTTTTCCAAGAGTTGTGCTGGAATTGTGTGGGTGGTGAGCTTGGTGCACAACCCACCCCACGCGTACGCGTGACCCACCCGTATGCGTCACCCAACCATTTTATCTTTTCACGTGTACGCGTGAGTGACGCTTACGCGTCGTATTCTCAACCTGCAACCCATGCATACGCTTGGGCGACGCTTACGCGTTGCTTCCTGTTTTCCCATTCTTCTTCTTTCTTCTCTCCTTTTTTCTTCTCTCTTCTTCCTTTTTTACTTTCTTCTTTTCCCTCTCTTAAAAAAATAAATAAATAAATAATAAAAATAAAAAAATGAGAAAGAAAAAATTTTCACTTTTTTTCTCATCTTTCATTTTCTTTTGTTTATTGCATTTGCATAATTTTATTCATTGCATTTTAATTTTGTTTTTATAACTTGTTCTTATGTTCTTTTCTAAGTTTCTTATTTCAATATTGGTGTTGAATTCTCCTACTCAATTGTTGAGAATTTCTTGGATTATTTTGGTGCTTCTTGACTTGTTTGGTATTGTTGGGTGATGAAATTTTTAGGTCAATGCTTAATCTTTGATGACTTTTGTATCCTTTATGCATTGACATGAACTTTTAATGTCTTTCATGACCCACTCTCTCTTGTTTGAACTTGATGCTCAACATGCTCTTCATGGCATTTACTTATGTTTTGATTTTACTCTTGCATCAAGTGTGAGTTGATATGTCTTAACTTATATTGTTTTCTCACTTACATGTTGTAGCTACCATGTAGTTGAGAACCATATTCTTATTTGGCGTTAGCCTCCGCCTATGTTCTATTTTCTTTGATATCTTTGTTGTAGGCTTAATTTTCTTTCTTTTTCTCTCCTTTTAGGCTGGCCACCAAGAAGGAAAGAAAAAGCTTCAAAATGGAGCAACAAGCAAGTCCTTCTGCACAAGCTTTTGAAGGAACTCCGCAGTTGTAGCAGCCCGTCCACTTGCACATCTTTGCATGCACCGAGGACGGTGCAATCTTTAAGTGTGGGGAGGTCGATACCAACTTCCGTGGGTTAGTTACTTTCTTTTCAACACCAATGTTTAGTTTTCTTTGTTAATGAGTTGATTGCATGATAGATTGCATGTGTAGTTAGTTACTTGCATTTAAGTGCTACTTGGTTGAAGTAATAATTTCTTTTCCAAGAAACTATTTTAAACATTTTACTAATTTGAATTAAATTTTTTTGTTAAACTTGTTTGAAGATATTTAATTTGGAACATGATTTTAGAGCTCGAACACACAAAACCAGTGAGATTTTGAACCTATTTGATTGGTTGCATTTTGTCAACCAATATTTTATTTTTGTGTGTCTTGTTTTCTCTAAAATTGTGGTCATTGTCTTGCTCGATTCTATATTTCCATTGTTTGATGTATGTATGCACTTATGTGATTGAGGCCCTTGTTTCACTGAGCTTACATACACATACGGCCTTACCCTTTCATTATCCTTTGCAAACCAATGTTGAGCCTATTTTACCCCTTTTGTTCTTTACTTTAGCACATCATTAACTCTAAGTGGAAAATAATAATGTCATTAATTTGAATCCTTGGTTAGTTTAGACTAGTGAGAGTGCTCATGAACTAAGTGTAGGAAAATTGGGTTTGGAAATGTTTGGTTTGGGAATTTAGTGTTGTATATTCTAGTGAAAATGTGGAAGAAATAGTTGAGCATATATTCTTGCATTCAATACCTTAATCATATACATTGAGAAAAATAAAAGAAAAGAAAAAAATAAAAAAAAAGAGAGAAAAACAAAAGAAAAAGAGCAAATAAATAAAAAGGGGACAAAATGCCCCAAAATAAATGGTGGTAGCAATGCATATGAGTTGTACTCAAATTCGATGCATGAATATGTGGGAAACATAGTTAATGGGTAGTTAGATTTTATATTCTGATTACATGGATTGTCTTAAGTTAGGTGAAAAGTTTAGGTTAATCAAGGATTCGAATTTCAGTCCACTTGACCAAATACAATCCTACATTTACCATAACCCCATTACAACCCTTAAAAGACCTCTTAATATGTGTATTTGTGCATTAAATTTTTGTTGATTGGTAAAAGGAGAGCAAGTCTTAGAAAGAAAGATTAGTAGAGAATTGAGAGAATCGAACCTTGAACACCTGAGCGATTAGAGTGTATACACTTCCAATGAGGGTTCGATGCTCGATTCTTTGTTCCCGACTTTCATGAGCTATCTTCTTCTTACAAGTCTATTTGCACTTCATTTTATGATTTGAATTAGTGGAATCTAGTTCATATTCGTTCTTAAAGGATTTATTTACTTTTAACCAAGTAGGTAGAAGCATTTCACATTTAGTTGCATTCATATAGATAGGTTGCATTTCATGAATTCTACTATTCCTCTTCACCTCCTTTATAGCTTCTCTTGAGCTTAGCATGAGGACATGCTAATGTTTAAGTGTGGGGAGATTGATAAACCGCTATTTACGGTTTATTTTGAACTAAATTGAGTGGATTTTATCCATTATTCTCACACTTATTCATAGAATTTGCATGTTTTACATTTTCCTTCCTAATTTTGTGCTATGATTGAAAACATGCTTCTTTGGCCTTAAATTTGCTAATTTTAATCTTCTCTTATTATCATTCGATGCCGTGACATGTTTGTTAACTGTTTTCAAGGTTTATAGGGCAGGAATAGCTTAGAGGATGGAAAGGAAGCATGGAAAAGTGGAAAGAACACAAGAAATTAAAGGAATTGTTAAGCTGTCAATCCTGACCTCTTCGTATTAAATCGCTCATAACTTGAGCTACACAGATCCGAATGAGGCAGTTCTAGTTGCATTGGAAAGTTAACATCCGGGGCTTCAAAATGATATATAATTTGCCATAGTTGCCTTGCAGTTAGGTGAAGCGTACGTGTGGGCTATGCATATGCGTGACCAGTGCAGCAGGCAAGCGACGCATATGCGTGAGCGACACGTACGCGTGACCAGGAACTTGCGCAGCAACGCGCACGCATGGCCAACATGCACACGTGGCCGACGCATACATGTGACATAGCATCACGTGCTGCAGATATCAGAATTAGCTGGGTGTGATTTCTGGTCTCTTTTTGGCCCAGTTTCAGACCCGAAAATGAAGATTAGAGGCTGCAGAGTGGAGCTGGAAGGGGGGAATTCAATCATTCAACATTCATTCACATAATTTTAGGTTTAGATGTAGTTTTCTAGAGAGAGAGAAGTCTCTAGGTTTTAGGATTTTTAGGTTTATTTCTTCTCAAATTCAGATTTCTACCTTGCTTTAATTTAGGTTTCTTCTACTTTTATTTGTTCTAGCACTTTAGTTATTTACTTCTCTTATTGATTCCTTTATTTTGCTAATTTAGTTTATGAACTCGTGTGTTACTCTCAATTTTCATTAATGCAATTTATGTTTCACGTTTTCTTATTGTTCAATTGTCTTACTATTGCTATTTTCTTGCTTTGGTTAGTCTTAGATTTTGCTATGTCTTGTTAGTTTTTCTCTGTTTTTATGTTGTGCCTTCCAAGTGTTTGATAAAATACTTGGGTAGATTTTAATTTAAATTTTTATGTTCTTAATTTGGATTGATCAATTAGAGACTCTTGAGTTATCAAATTTCTTCTGTTGATTGGTGATTGAAAATTGCTAGTTGGCTTAGACTTCTCTAAATCTAATCTTTGATTAGAACTTGTGAACTCAAGTTGATTTTGCTCACTTGACTTTTCTTCATTGTTAGAGGTTAACTAAGTGAGAGCAAAAGGCAGTTAACATCA
This sequence comes from Arachis duranensis, assembly GCF_000817695.3. Lineage (NCBI taxonomy): Eukaryota > Viridiplantae > Streptophyta > Magnoliopsida > Fabales > Fabaceae > Arachis > Arachis duranensis. The sequence continues at coordinate 45,680,912 of NC_029778.3, forward strand.
CAATTGATGATGATAATGAGGATAGGAATTCCAATTCTCAATCCTTGTTAGGACTTTTCTTAGTTGTTATTTTATTTCCTTGTTATTTTACTTTCTTGTTCCTTATTCCAAAACCCAAAAATATACTTTCCCATAACCAATAATAACTACACTTTCCTGCAATTCCTTTAGAGACAACTCGAGGTTTAAATACTTCAGTTAATTTTATTGGGTTAGGTTAAGTGACGAACAATTCAAATTTCGATGTGAGGATTCATTGTTTGTTTAGAACTATACTTGCAACGTAACAATTATTTTTGTGAAATTCTTTACCGATAATTTTCCTACATCACCCCTCTAAAACCAAAACAGTAAATGATGAGGGAAAAATAAAATCTAACAACTCAACTTATAAACAGAATCTTCTATGTTTTTGTAACCTTCGCACCTGTAGCTGAAAGGGGTGGAAATAGGGGATAAGAATTGGGGATTTCTTAGTAGGGTCAGGGTGTAGAGTTATATTCATTTTATATATATTTGGTTTGCAATAACAGTCAACAAAGTACAATCTAATTCAATAATTATAGAACATAGAATCCAATCACAAGCACACACAATCATAGAAAACACAATCACAAACAAGTATGCGCAAACAAGTATGTCTATCCCTAGTGCAGGTAATGAGCTCATCTGTCGGTTTTCACCTGCTCCCGACGTAACTCAGCAACCTTTGTCTAAGTTTGGTTTCTAGTGTCATAACCTTTGTAAGCAACCTCTGTCTTACAGGTGCGACTCTCTTGAGTTGATGTATGCAAACATAACCTCTGTAAGCAACTTCTGTCTTACAGGTGAGGCTTTCTCTAGCCAATGTATGTAGCGATAACCACTGTAAGCAACCTCTGTCTTACAGGTGTGACCATCCCTTAGATTGGCCGATGTATCTCTAGAAAGCAAATCTCGGTGGACTAACTACCATATCTTTGCTTGTTTTCAGCAGGTAAACAATCATCTCTACTTCTCTCCTTTTCTTTTTGTTCTTTCTTTTTTTTTCTTTTCTATTCTCTGCTCTACCGTGGCAGAGGTTCTTTAGATTCTTTTAATCTTTTAACTCTCAGCTCTCCTTTGGCAGAGATTCTTTAAATTCTTTTCCTTTCTTTTCTTTTCTCGTCATTCTTTTAATTCCTTACTTTTAACATAAAAAACTATCTTCACACTCTTCCTTTATCTTTTCCTAAATATTTTATGAAGATGGGATCATGAAATCCTTAGCTTAGATTTGTCTTTCTAAAGTTTTTAGAAAATCTTGTATGTATACCACTCTCTGTTTTATTTTTCATAATATATACAATAATATTCTTATAAAATAATATCCTGATGAATAATAATTTATAATAATAATTTACTCTAATGTAAATGAATATTTTTAAACAAATTTAAAATAATATTTATAATACTCTTAAAACTTATTTTATAAAACCTTATTTTCAAACTTTTATTAATTACTTTTTAAACCACTAATTCTTTAATATTTTTTTGACTTTAATATTTTATAAAATTATATTTAAACATTTGCTTTGTTTTATATTTATATAAATAATCCTGAATTTTTATAAAATATCCATTTCAACCCCTGAACTTTATTTATTATCCAAAATACTCGAAAAACTTATATAATTATAATATTAAACTCAATCTTTTCATAAAAATACAAGTATATTTCCTCAAAAATAATTCTTCTTGACTTATTCTTCTCTTCACCAAGAACCGAAATCCTCCTTATTTTCTTTTTAAAATATACATTTAAATCTTAATCTGTTTTTGAGTTTTATGGTTACCAATTTTTCACAGCTTTTAATTTAATTCATCGGCCATTAAACCTTACCCACTTTATTCAAAAACTAATGCAAAGAACCCAAATCAGTCTCATTATCACAGTTTGGGCAGCACAAACATGACCAAATCATAAGTTTAATCACATATAACAATATATCAACAAAATTTAATATAAAGTCAATCAAACTCCATCAATAATCAATCATAACAACCATTCATTTATCTAATACAAATTTAATCGGTGAGAATTTACTGAAATTTTACTTCCGTATGAAATCAAAATACTCGAGACTAAAGAGAAGCTTTCTGATCAAGCTGCCGAAGAAAAAAATATCAGAAATCGTCTTTATCTCCTAGAACTTCAGTTGGTCGAACTCAAGGGATAGGAAAACTACGTCATTGTCAACTTCTACCAATCAAAAATAGCACCAACATATAGAGATGGAGAATACGAATATTTTTACTAGATTAGATTTTTTATTAGAGTTATAAATAAAAAAAATCATGAAAGAAAACTTCACGGTTCCAAGGTCTCTCGTCTCACTCTCTCTCGGCTTCTCTTCCTTCTTTCTTTTCTTAAGTTCATTCAGTGCATGAGGAGTGATAAAGAGTGAAGCAGAGAGGAGATTGCAAAGAGGATCAATGTTGTGAGAGAAGAGTGGCAGAGAGAAGAAGTTCACAAAGTGAAAGATTTCTTGCTGAAGATAATGGAGAGGCACAAAACTTGTAATGAAGTTACAGTGTAGTTTATATACAATTAGTAATATTTTGCTAAACCACTAAGTCAACCACAGTTAGTCCTATTAGAATTCTAACTCTAGTAACTTAACTAGTCTCTAACTAACTTCTTTATTATAAATATCTAAGCTGAGCTGGCACCTATATCAGCTAACATCCTCCCTCAAACTAGGAGTGTTAGGACTGTGAATGTCCAACAACCCTAGTTTGGAACAGCATGAATTGAAGGGCCCTGGAGCTAGTGTTTTAGTCAATAGATCAGCTGTTTGATTGCTAGAGGTCACAGGAAGCAGTTTGATGATACCCTCATGAGCTTTGTCGCGAACTATATGGCAGTCCGCTTCTATGTGTTTTGTACGCTCGTGCAGAACAGGGTTGGCTGCCATGGCCAAGGCAGATTGGCTATCACTATAGAGGGTGAGAGGTTCTTCATGATTAACTCCAAACACTTGCAGTAGTCAAAGTAACCAGAGGCCTTCACATGTTGCATTTGCTAAGGCTCAGTATTCGGCTTCAGATGAGGACCTTGATACTGTCAGTTGCTTACTACTCTTCCATGAAATCAATGTTGTGCCAAAAAAGAAACAGTATCCAGAAACTGACCGTCGGGTGTCGGGGTATGTTGCCCAATCAGCGTCTACAAAACCTGAAAGTTTAAAATCTGTAGCAATAGGGAAGAATAGAAAAGTAGAAGGAGCATTTTTTAAGTATCTCAAAATTCGCAGAGCTGCTTTGAGTGTTCATTGGTGGGAGACTCCAAATATTGACTTAATTTTCCAACCGCAAAGGCTATGTCGGGTCTTGTGTTGGTAAGGTATTGCAACTTACTAATGAGTTTTCTATACAAAGTAGGTTCAGATAGGGATTCCCCTGAAGTCTTAGAAAGGGGAATGGAATAGTCCATCGGCGTCGAAGCTGGTTTTACCTCTAGTAACCCAAATTCCTCCAAGAGATCCGTAGTGTACTTCTTTTGATATAAGGCAAGTCCATGTTTGTTATAAGCAACCTCCATGCCAGGAAATATTTGAGCTTTCCTAAATTCTTGATGCTGAATCTGGCATCTAGAACAGATTTGATGCTCTCAATTTCTTTAGCATCATCCCCTGCCAACACGAGATCGTCCACATAGGCTAGAATCGCAGTAAAACCTGAAGTTGTTCGCTTGGTGAACAATGAATAGTCAGACTTTGATTGTGTGTATCCAGATTCTGCAAGGACTGAAACAAGCTTGGTGTTCCACTGCCGGCTCGCTTGCTTCAAACCATATAGCGACTTGTTTAGTTTACAAACCGAACCAAGAGGTGCTTGCAAACCCTGAGGAACCTTCATATAGACCTCTTCAGGTAGATCCCCATGGAGAAAAGCAGTATTAACGTCCAATTGTTGTAGAAACCATCTCTTTGGGACAGCAATGGACAATATGACAAACTCCAATTTGACGGTTTGTTTTGTATTAAATTTAGAGTGTCTTGATAACCTTTTGTCACATTTAGCCTATGAATTAGCATGGTTTTGTCATCTCTTCCATATTCGTGCTTAAGTGTAAAAACATGCTTTTTGAGCCTTATTTTGATGAATTCTAGTTTCTCTTTGATTCCATAAGATGCCTTGATGTGTTTGTTAGTAATCTCAGGTTGAAATAGGCTAGGCATGGATCAAAGGAAGCAAGGAAGGAAGCATACAAGTGGAGGGAAGCACAAAAAGCCAAAGAATTGATCCAGGCCATGTACGCGCACGCGCACAAGGCGCTCGCGCGCACATTGCTAAACAGGCCAAGGACGCGCACGCGTACCGTGCGCTCACGCGCCGATGGTGGCACATGACCTCATTAATGTAACACGTGCCTGGCGATTTTGGAAGGTTTTCAGCAACCAACTTTGGCGCCAAAATGCATATAAGAGCCAAGGATTGAAGGGGATTGACATACATTCACACCCATAGACTAATTAGGGGACCATTAGCCATAGTTTAGTAGTTAGAATTAGTTTCTAGAGAGAGAAGCTCTCACTTCTCTCTAGGATTAGGATTAGGATTAGGTTTAGTTCTTAGATCTAGATTTTAATTCATCTTCTTTTACTTCTATCTTCTCAATTCCTTGTTGTTACATTCATTCTTCTTCCATTCCCTTATTGTAATTTCCTTTATGTTGTTCTTATATTTTGTTGTAGATCTACTATTGTTCCTTCCATTTTCTTTCAATTCAATAAGAGGTAATTCATAATAATTGTTCTTCTTTGCTTTTCTATTGTTGATCTCTTGCTTTTGTAATTAGATCTCTCTTTAATTCTTGCATTTAATAATGTTTACTTCCATTGCACCCTATGTGTTTGTTGAAATGTCTCTTTTAATTTTAGTGTAGATTTTGTTCCTCTTGGCCTAGGTAGAGTAATTAGTGACACTTGAGTTATCTAATTCCTTTGTTGATTGGTAATTGGAGAGATTGCTAATTGGTTTGGAGTGCACTAAAGCTAGTCTTTCCTTGGGAGTTGGCTAGGACTTGTGGCTCAAGTCAATTCATCCACTTGACTTTCCTTTATTAACAAGGGTTAACTAAGTGGTAGCAATGAACAATTCTCATCACAATTGAGAAGGATAACTAGGATAGAACTTCTAGTTCTCATACCTTACCAAGAGCCTTTTATAGTTGTTAGTTTATTTTCATTGCCATTTACTTTTCATGCTTCTTATCCTAAAAACCCCAAATATAACTCACAACCAATAACAAGACACTTTATTGTAATTCCTAGGGAGAACGACCCGAGGTTCAATACTTCGGTTTATAAATTTAGGGGTTTGTTACTTGTGACAAACAATCTTTTGTATGAAAGGATTATTGCTTGGTTTAGAAACTATACTTGCAACGAGAATTCATTTGTGCATTTCATGTTGCCTGAATGCTATATCACTGTCACTTTGCCTAATTGATGTTGTTTTCTATGCTTCTTGTGCTAATCTGCTATCCGGGAACGTCCAATTTTAAGCGGGAATGCTGCCCGATTTTCAAGGAAATTAGTTTCATTTTGGTCTTCATTTTAATCTTGGGCAAATTTCCGTTTCCCTTTTGACTTCCCGGATTTGCACAATCCTTGTGAACATGAACCATATCTTTTCTTTTCATTACGCATAAATATCATCATATCACTAATCCACTTTTCTAACTCACTAATTCCTTTAACCATCTAACTTCCGCTCACCTTTAACAATTCTTTCAAAAATATGATGCTATTATTGCCTTTTGAATATGAGTTGTTGATTTTAATGAAGCTTGCTTCCTTGGTTTACTTGTTCACTTTTGCTTATTCATTGCAACATCATGATTATTCTTTGATAATTGTATCCTGAACATGCCTTCTTTGTTACATGCTAAATGTTCCATATATTCTGCCATATTTTTTTAAAGGAAAGGTGAATTAAAGCATGAATTAAACCTAGATCTAAGAAGAGAGATTAACCTAAACCTAATCCTAATTCTAGAGAGAAGTGAGAGCTTCTCTCTCTAGAAACTAACTCTAAACTAATCCTAGTGAGTGTGTATTATTGCCTAGTTGATTCAGTTACCTTCTACCAATCCAGACAAATTCCCCAATCTCTACTGTGAGCTCCGGTTTTCTAAATATCGAACTACAAAGCTGAACATTGAGAAAAAGTTGCTCCTCCCTACTGATGTGAGACGGTCTATTACCGGTCAGATCCTTGAGTTGGGTATTGACTTTGTTGACCGTGATTTGGGGGATATCAATGTATCTTGGGTGAAGGAATTCTACTGCAACTTCTTCCGTCCGACATTGGATTCAGTTCAGGTGAGGGGTAGAGAGATTATGATTACTGAGACTGCGATTGAGGAGGCATTACATTGCCGGCATGTCCCGGATGAGCTGTGTGCCCATCAGCAGGCTGAGTTAGCCATACACAGCATGACTTTTGATTATGAGGCACTCAGGAGTGTTATTGGGTTACCGGATGCCACATGGATTATGGATGCGAACAATAATTGGGTTACCAGATGCCACATGGGTTATGGATGCAAACAATACGAAGCCGAAATGGATGCTCTTTACTCATCTGACTCGTGAGGCCAAGACTTGGCAGATGATATTCGCTTGCTATGTCCTACCCACCACCCACTTCTCTGAGATTCCTATGGAGATGCTTCTACTTATTGGGTGTGTCATGGAGGGGAAGGAGGTCTCCTTCCCTAGGCTTATCAGACAGTGCATGTGGCGGGCGCATATTCGTGGCCTACTCCCATTCCCTACATTGGTCACGAGTATGGCGGCCCTAGCTGAGGTCCCATGGCTGGATGATGATGTGCGACCACCGCCCCCTGATGCTGATGACAGGGAGGTTACTATCCCCTGGGGTGGTTGGGTGCACGAGAGACCACCTGCTAGACACCGCTCTCGGGCTAGAGCTGTCATGGGGACACCTTCACCATCAGCCCCTACAGCTGCCCCATCATCCTCTACAGCTGCAGCTCCTTCATCATCTACTGATCCACCAGCAGTCCCTGAGCCTACTTATCTCCTGGGCCAGCGTCTTTTCTGATTCTTAGAGCGTGAGAGACGCCATGTCAGACGCCGTTTAGACAGGATGGACCAGGCATTGATTTCTTTGGGTGCTGAGCTACCTCTGCTCCCCGATTCTCCGGCCTCCGATGAGCAGGATCATCAGGAGGAGGCCGCGGAGGTGCAGACTCAGCATGATGCCCCTCCAGCTGCCCCAGCCACCACCGACACCACACAGACTGACACTACAGAGCCACCACAGACTCAGGAGGAGCCGGTTCCACAGCCAGAGCCAGAGCCTATCGTTGTACCTCCCACTGATCCTCCGGTTTAGCATCGAGGACGATGCTTGGTTTTAAGTGTGGGGAGGGCACTGGTAGCATTATTTGGGAACCGGTGAACTTTTCAGCCTAGTTATCTTATTTTGCATATTTTTGTATATATTTTGATGCATTTCTAGTTTGCTTTGGATACTTTTATTGCTTATTTTGGATTTTAGATATTTTGATGCTTTTGGTTATTTTTAGATGCTTTGGATGATAGATTTCGTACTTTTAGTTGGATTCTTCTTTATACATTTTGTTTATCCTTGTCTTTTAGTTTGTAGTTGTGATTAGAAATCATACTTTGGATTGCAAATATTTAGTCACCCTTTTTGCATAATATTTTGGTTTTAAGTGAAAAAAAAAAGAAAAGGGTGAACTAAGAAAATTGTTGGAACTTTGCAATCACAACAATGCTTAGTCAAATATTGAAAGTTTCCAAGAAGTTTAAATATAGGGCATTTACCCAATTGATTGAAAGAAAATTTTTGGTACAACTTGCTTGAATTTCATACTTTGTGAATCATGTATTGAACTAAGAACACAAGCTTGTGAGACTTGAGCCTATTGATGTGATTACATTTCATGTATTGAATTAAGAACACAAGCTTGTGAGACTTGAGCCTATTGATTTATTTTCCATTCTTGTGTGAAATTGTTCTCTTTTTATGATTGTAATCCTTGATTTGCTTGATTCTATATGTCCATTTGTTTCTTGTATTTATGCATTTATATGATTGAGGCCATTACTTCATTAGCCCACTTACCCAAATAGCCAACCTTTTATTCTCCATTGTTAGCCAATTTTGAGCCTATGCTTAACCAACTTGTTCTTATTTTAGCACATTACAAGCCAAGGCAGAAAACCAATAAAAGTCCTTGTTTGGATCTTTGATTAGCCTAGGCTAGTGAGAGTGTTTATTATTCAAAGTTGGTGAGGCTTGGGAACATTGGATGGGATAAAAGGGGTAGTACACTTTCATGTTTAGGAATTGGGTACATACTCATGTATTGATCAAATGAATAGACCTTATGCATTGATACTCTTGTATATAGTTTGACAAAAGAAAAAGAAATGAAAAGAAAAGAAAAAAAAAAAGAGAGAAATAAAAGTGAAAATGAGAAAAACAAAAGAAAAAAAAAGAGAATAGAAAAAAAGAAAGAAAAAGAAGAAAAAGATAGAAAATAATAAAAATGGGACAAATTACCCCAAAGTGAAGTCAATAAAAAGAAATCAATGCATAGGTGTATTGAATCAAATAAGGATGCATGAATGTGTAAGAAAAAA
>NC_029778.3:45690430-45699579 GCF_000817695.3 Arachis duranensis
AATCTTTGTTTTCTTCTACTTCTACATCTCAATTCCTTGTTGTTGGATTCATTCTTCTTCTATTCTTTTGTTGTAATTTCCTTTATGTTGTTCTTGTATTTTGTTGTAGATCTAGTATTGTTCCTTCCATTTTCTTTCAATTCAATAAGAGGTAATTCATAATAATTGTTCTTCTTTGCTTTTCTATTGTTGATCTCTTGCTTTTGTAGTTAGATCTCTTTTTAATTCTTGCATTTAATAATGTTTACTTCTATTGCACTCTATGTGTTTGTTGAAATGTCTCTTTTAGTTTTAGTGTAGATTTTGTTCCTCTTGGCCTAGGTAGAGTAATTAGTGACACTTGAGTTATCTAATTCCTTTGTTGATTGGTAATTGGAGAGATTGCTAATTGGTTTGGAGTGCACTAAAGCTAGTCTTTCCTTGGGAGTTGGCTAGGACTTGTGGCTCAAGTCAATTCATCCACTTGACTTTCCTTTATTAACAAGGGTTAACTAAGTGGTAGCAATGAACAATTCTCATCACAATTGAGAAGGATAACTAGGATAGAACTTCTAGTTCTCATACCTTACCAAGAGCCTTTTATAGTTGTTAGTTTATTTTCATTGCCATTTACTTTTCATGCTTCTTATCCTAAAAACCCCAAATATAACTCACAACCAATAACAAGACACTTTATTGTAATTCCTAGGGAGAACGACCCGAGGTTCAATACTTCGGTTTATAAATTTAGGGGTTTGTTACTTGTGACAAACAATCTTTTGTATGAAAGGATTATTGCTTGGTTTAGAAACTATACTTGCAACGAGAATTCATTTGTGAAATTCTAAATCGTCAAAAATCCAATCGTCAAAATAGAACTCTCAGAGTAGTCATACGTACCACAGGACTAAATGTGTCGAAATAGTCAAAACCGGCTGTTTGGGTGAACCTTTGCAACTAATCTTGCTTTGTGTCTTTCTACAGTTTCATCGGCATTAAACTTCACCTTAAAGACCCATTTTGTACCGATAACATTCTTCCCAGGAGGTAGGCTAGTAATAGTCCATGTTCTATTATTCTCAAGAGCTCGAAGCTCGTCATTGATTGCATTTTGCCAACAATTCAGTTTCACAGCTTCATCAAAGGTTTTGGGTTCTGAGATGGCTGCTATGGCTAGTGAGAAATTTTTAAATTTCGGGGACAGCCTATTGTAAGAAACATATTTTGAAAAAGGATACTTATTGGCAGATGAAAATGCTAATGTAGCTGGAATGGTGGAGCATTGGTAATCCTGTAAGTATGCAGAGGGTTTCTTAATTCTAGATGATTTCCTAGGAGCCAGATGTTGAGTCATGGAAGATGATGATGCAGTGTTTTGATGATCAAGGGATGCATTGTTATCATTAAATGATGCAGGGGTATTATGCAAATTCGGAGAGTCAGGGATGACTTCCTCGAGATGCCCATGAGATGGTGTGATGTGTAAGGGATCACCATGATGCTTGGATGCATAATACAGTTCACAATTCAAAGAATCATCATATTGATGCATATTAAAACTTTTCTTATTTGTGTCATTGTCATTAGATGAGTTCAATGCTTGACAACAATCAGGAATAGCATTAATATAAAAGGGAACTACATTCTCATAGAATTGAACATGCCTAGATATAAACAATTCCCGTGTATATAAGTCATGCAAAACAAAACCTTTTGTGTTATGCTTATAGCCTAAGAAAACACATTTTCTTCCTCTTTTGTCAAATTTCTTTCTATAAGTGGTTAGTGTAGTGGCATAGGCTAGACACCCGAAGATCTTCAATTCCATTATACTTGGAGATTTTTCAAATAAAATCTCATAAGGGGATTTGTTCATTAGATTTGAGCTGGGTATTCTATTTATGAGATGGGTAGCGTGCCCAACTGCATATGTCCAGAAGCATTTTGGAATTGAAGAGTGAAACAATAAAGCTCTAGCCATGCCCAAGAGGTGCTGATGCTTTCTCTCAACCACCCCATTTTGTTGGGGTGTTTCCACACATGATTTTTGATGTATGATGCCATTATCATTGAAAAATTCGTGCAAGTTGAATTCAGTCCCGTTATCTGTTCTAAAACACTTTACTGTTGTGTTAAATTGGGTTTTCACATAGGCCACAAATTGTTTTATCAAGGTTTGGACTTCAGACTTGAGTTTCATAAAACAGAGCCAAGTGAACTTGCTCTTGTCATCAACGACAGTTAGAAAATATTTATGTCCAACAGTTGAAGGAGTGGCTATTGGGCCCCAAACATCAAGGTGCACTAAATAAAAAATTTTATTAGATTTTGTAGTACTATTTACAAAAGGCAGTTTCTTTTGCTTGGCAAAGTGACAAAAATCACATGGTTTCATATTTTCTGTATATTCTATGAGAGGGTAACTCCTCTTTATTACATGCATTCTATCTATAGGAATATGCCCAAGTCTGAAATGCCATAAAGTTGTAATGTCTTTTGCACTATCAGCTATATGCAATGTGGATGAGCCACTAGTAGTGTGGGTGATGTGTCCAGCAACTGTGCTTGTGTGCTTGGGATGAGATGATGTTAATGCAGTGCTATTTGATGACTGTGGTATTAATTCAGGAATAGTCAATGTGTATAAGCCTCCATTCTCATTAGCATACCCAATCATCTTCCAAGTACTCCTGTCTTGTACCTCACAAGTAGTGTCAGAAATTGAAAAATGACATTTCAATTGTTTGGCAGCTTTAGAAACTGATAACAAATTGAAAGTAAAGCATGGAATGTACAGCACTCCTGTGAGATACAACTTATTTGAAAATATTACTATCCCAGCAATATTAGTAATTGTTTGATGTCCATTTGGCAGTTTAACAAGAATAGGTTTGATATGTTGGTAACTGTAAAAATTAGCTAAAGAGAATGACACATGATCGGTTGCACCACTGTCAATGACCCAAGTATGTGGTGAAAAAGTTTTAGTGAACAAAATATGTGACATTTGAGAGCTCATTGTTAAAGTGTATGTTGAAATACCTGGTTGTAGTGAGGGATTTGGGTTGGTGATTTGATTAGGCTGTAAAGTATTGTCTTGTTGGAGAAGTGCAAGCAGTGTGTCTTTTTGCTCTTAAGATAAAAGAAGATGTGATGTCTTACTATCTCCTTTCTGAGTTGAAGTTTGCAGTGCCTCACTGGATTCTTCACTGTCCTTTCCAGATAAGATGGCTGCACAGTTTATTGTCCTCTGCATCTGCCTCATGTGCGGAGGAGGTCCATACTTCTTGTAGCAGCTGTCCACTAAGTGTCCAGTTTTATGACAATACGAACAGAGTTTAGGAGGTCCTCTTCCTCCTCTACCAGATCTACCTTTTCCAAAACGACCTCTACCTCCTCTGAAGCTATTTGCATTTGAGTATTGTTGTTGTCCTCGTTCACTCTTAATCAAATCTGAGGAACTCATTAGAGCTCTTGCATCATTGATCTCAGGCGAGTGCAACTGCCTCTCTTATTGGGTTAAGAGTGAAAATGCTGTGTTGACGTCAGGTAAAGACTTCATAAGCATCAATTGAGATCTGACATTGGTATATTCATCATTAAGACCTCTCAACAATCTCACCAATTGCCTCACTTTCCTGTATTTTCTTACTATTCCCAGACCACAAATGCATTCTGAACCACATAGACACTTCAGAATCGGTTGAAAGGTTTCTAACTCCTCCCAAATAGTTCTTAATTTTGTAAAATAGGCAGTCACAGAAAGGTCCCCTTGCCTAGCAGCATACATTTCTTCTTCTAATTCAGCAACCCTAAAAATGTCTCCTTGGTGGTACCTATGCTCTAAGTCATTCCACATATCGCATGCATTCTCATTCCAAATCACACTTTGAGAGATTTCACTACTTAATGACAAGTTTAGCCAGGCTATCACATATGTATTACATTTTTCCCAAGCAAGAAAGTTCATGTCTGATTCTTCAGGTTTGGGGAGAGATCCGTCAATAAACGACAATTTATTCTTCGACTTGAGTGCAAGTCTCATTGCTCTAGCCCAAGAATGATAATTCGAAGCGTTAAGAGTCACATTCACCATTGAGATTCCAGGATTCTCACCTGGATGTAGATAATAAGGGCTGCTTAGATCCAACATCACGTTTGCATTGCTTGAGGATGAACGATCAGATCTGTTCTGAAAATTTTAAAAATTGGAAAATTGATTCAGAAGTCTTACAAGATTCTGAATGTCGCTCAAAGAGAATATGTCTTCCATGTTCGAACTTGGATTCTCCAAACTTTCTTCATTCGCCATAGTTGGGCTGAATCGGGAAGCTTCAACAACAATCTCTTTCTTCTCTCTTTGCTAACTCGGATTCTCGTCACTTTCGCAACCTCCACGCTCACCGCACCATGATAAAGAGTGAAACAGAGAGGAGATTGCAAAGAGGATCAATGTTGTGAGAGAAGAGTGGCAAGAGAGAAGAAGTTCACAAAGTGAAAGATTTTTTGCTGAAGATAATGGAGAGTCGCAAAACTTGTAATAAAGTTACATTGTAGTTTATATACAATTAGTAATATTTTTCTAAACTACTAAGTCAACCACAGTTAGTCCTATTAGAATTCTAACTCTACTAACTTAACTAGTCTCTAACTAACTTCTTTATTATAAATATCTAAGCTGAGCTGGCACCTATATTAACTAACAAAGAGAGAAAAAGATAATTAAGGATCCAGCGGTTACTAATAACCGCTGCTAAAGGTTTAGCCGCACACTATCTTTCAGCGGTTTTATCAACCGCTGCTATCTGCCGGATGTGGTGTAGTGATAAAATTTAATTTAATTATTTTTAAAAAAATAATTTTTTAAATAAAATTTTTAATAAATAAATAAATTATGAATAATTTATTATTTATTTTTTAAAAATTCGAATTATTATACCACTTACCCACTATCTCTAACTCAATTTTTTTCACGTGAGTCATTTTTTTTATGCAACAATTCAATAATAACTACAATCATTATAAAAATTTTAAATTAAGGTGATTTTTTAATAGTCACCTCCAAACCCCACACATCACATAAAACTTCACTTCACTATTTCAAAATAATCACACTTCAATAGAGTGAATTGAAGAAATCCAATTTCAGAAACAAAAAACACCACACCTCAACCGTCGAGAACAAAATTGAAAAGTATCAAACATTAGAGAGGAAATTGATTATCAAGAACATAGACTTAATGTAGGTCTTGTACCAAGAGAACCCAATCCTAACCTTCACCAAATGATTCAAATTCAAATCGAACTTTCTTGGGTACAAATGAGTCCTCCATATGTGTCGCTGTAGGTTGATTCCAACACTAATTTCTCAAGAACAGGGCACCTAGCGAAAAGCATCACTATATACTCATGACACAAAAAAAAATCCTATTCCCAACGTGCAGTACCTTCAGCGAAAGGAGGGACACAACGAAGGGAGCCCCGAGCTCCGTCGACTAAGTGTCGCACGTTCTCTGGACCTCTTCGCCGGCGACAACGACAACGACCCCAACGAACGGAGTTTCTAACACCTCGTGACTTTGACCTGTTGCCATCCCCTGACGAAGCAACTGTTGACGTCTCTTTACCGCAGAAGGCTGCCCTCTTTTCCGCCGTCGCCTCCCTGTCTCCTTGCCGTAGAAAGCCGCCCTCTTCTCCGCCGTCACCTCCCTTTTCTTTTTCCTTTTCTTTTCTTTTTTCTCCCTCTTTTGTTTCTTTTTTTTTTTTCGTTTCAGTTTGTCTGTTTTAGGTGCAGTGAAAAGGGGTGGGGGTAATGGGTGAGTGAGACTGGGGTAATTAGTAATAATAGAAAAAGGATATTTGTGTCATTTTAAAAATTATTATGTTTAAAAGGATGACTTTATAACGTTTTGTAACGTTAAGAATGATTTTAATAACAAAAAAAATCGGAAACGATTTTGATTTTGTCCTCAGACATTAAAGACAAAAATAGTACTTAACCCTTTTAAAAATATACCACAACAATTCTATTATTTAATGAAAAATTTAATTTTTATATAATAAAATAGATAAATACTTTGTTTTTTAAAAATTAGCTTCAAACCAACACATAAGCCGAACCAAGTCTTCTGGTCTTTCCATTGTGCCCTTACATGGGTGTAAGTGCCGCTTCCATACTCAACCAGCTCCTCCACGCAAAGAACCTCAAGCCTCAACCACGCTCCACCGCAACCAACACCACCAAGGCGGCCATCACAACCATCCTCTCCCACGTCAACGCCGGTCACATCTGTAAAGCCGCCTCCGTCCTCTTCGCATTCCCGGCGCCCTTCCCATACTCCCTCTACGCCCATCTCTTCCAACACTGCACCTCCCCACGCGCAGTCGTTGGCCTCCGCAAGGCCGAGTCCCACCTCCTCACCTTCTCCCCCAACCCACCCATCTTCCTTCTCAACCGAGCAATTGAGGCTTATGGAAGATGTGACTCTCTTCGGGATGCACGTGAATTGTTCGATGAAATGCCGCAGCCAGACGGTGGCTCTTGGAATGCGCTCATCAACGCTTATTCCCAGAGAGGTTTCTCGGATGAGGTTTTCAAGCTGTTTTTGAAGATGAATAGGTGTGGTGTTTATCCCAATCAGATAACTTTGGCTGGTGTTCTTGGGTCGTGTGCTGTGGCTTCTGAGATTGTTTTGGCCAAGCAGGCTCATGTGACTGTTGTGAAATTTGGGTTTTGTCGCAATGTGATTCTCGGGAGTTCCCTTGTTAATGTCTATGGAAAATGTGGGCTCATGGTTGATGCTCGTAGAATGTTTCAAGAGATTCCAAGTCCCAATGCTGTCACTTGGAATGTCATTGTGAGGAGGTATCTTGATGCTGGCGATGCGAGGGAGGCCATTGTCTTGTTTTCGCGGATGTTTTTGGTGAAGGTTCGACCATTGCATTTCACATTTTCAGCTGCTCTTGTTGCTTGTGCGAGTATCTCTCGGCTGGAAGAGGGGATGCAGATACATGGGGTGGTTGTGAAGTTAGGTCTTCACGAGGATAATGTTGTTTCAAGCTCACTTATTAACATGTATATGAAGTGTGGTAAGCTTGAGGATGGCCATGAGATTTTTGATCAGATTGGTTCCAAAGATTTGGTGTCTTGGACCTCGATTGTATCTGGGTATGCAATGTGTGGGAAAATATGGGAAGCAAGGAAGATTTTTGATGAGATGCCTGAGCGAAATGTGATCTCATGGAATGCAATGTTGGCAGGGTATGCTAGATTTTGTGATTGGCACGAAGCATTAGACTTTATATATCTGATGCTTGGTAAAATTAAAGATGTTGATCATGTAACACTTAGTCTGATGTTAAATGTCTCTGCAGGTCTTTCAGATCAGGAGATGGGTAAACAAGTACATGGTTATATATATCGACATGGTTTCCACTCAAACCTGAGTGCCGGCAATGCTCTTCTTGATATGTATGGTAAATGTGGGAACTTAAACAGTGCCACAGTTTGGTTTGACCAGATGAGTAATCGGCGTGACTGGGTTTCTTGGAATGCTTTGTTGGCTAGCTATGATCATCATCAGTTGGGTGAACAAGCACTAACAAAATTTTTGGAGATGCAGTGGGAGACAAAACCAACAAAGTATACCTTTGGAACTCTCTTGGCAGCATGTGCAAATAGTTCTTCTCTTAACTTTGGAAAACAGATTCATGGATTCATCATTAGACATGGATTTGAAATGGATATTATAATCAGAACTGCTTTGGTCAACATGTATTCTCGATGTCGATGCCTTGAGTATGCTATCGAGGTTCTCAAGGGAGCAATTTCCAGAGATATAGTCATTTGGAATACCATCATTTTTGGATGTTGCCACAATCATAGGGGTAAAAAGGCGCTTGAACTTTTTCAACTGATGGAAGCAGAAGGCATCAATCCAGACCAAGTGACGTTTCAGGGAATTCTGCTGGCTTGTGTTGAAGAAGGCTTTGTTGATGTAGGTACTGACTGCTTTAGATCAATGAGCAATGAATACTATGTCCTGCCCTGGCTGGAGCACTATGATTGCATGATTGAACTATATAGTCGGCATGGATATATGGACGAGCTAGAGAACTTTCTCAAAACAATGCCAATAGAGCCCACTCTTTCAATGTTGAGAAGGGCCTTTGAAGCATCTCAGAAAAATAGATACTCAAGACTAGGAGAATGGATTACACATAAACTTAATGAATTTGAACACTAATTAATTTCAACCAACTGCATGTGTGATTATAGCAGAGATCTGATCTCTGTTTCAGATTCTAGCTTTGATTTGCCGCTATGGACGACTTATACATGCAACTGCAGTGAGCACGAGGTTGTTTGGATTTGCTGAAAGAACATGATCATTGCTATTGTGCAACTGAAACCACAAAGAAAAATCCTTGTCCATATAAAAGTGGCAGATTTTAAGGTATACAAAGAGAAGCAAGTTTCACAGTGCAAGCACATGCAAAGAGAAAGGAAAGCTACATTGTTACAGAATATGATCAAATGATAATCTCTTTAGCGTTATGAAGCATTATCAAAGTTGGAATTGAAGATTCAATTTGGGAATCAGATGACAGTAAAGGCATTTGCTGGAGGTATCATCCTAGAGGCTGCCTAATCCTTATTTGTAGAACAGAATTGCAGAAGAAAGTTGTTTCTGCATTCATACCAATTATGTATCTCCTGATGAAGGTAGGTTTAGAAGTACAAGTATGCACCACCACCAGGTACCAACAACAAAGTATTGTTCTAATGGAAGGTGAATGATATAGTGGTCCCAAGATGTTTGGTGTTTCAATGATGCATAAAAGTTTGAACTGTATATTAAAAGTTCCAACTGTCGCCACTTCACTGTCTCTGCCTCCATCATGTTCAATCTTCTCTCCTTTATCTTTCAACTTTTTCCAACAACACCACGGTTGCCGCCGCCACGTTACCATCAACACCATTGACCATCAGCATCCACCACTCTCAATCTTCAACCACCATAAAGAATGTCAAAGTTCTTGAAATCTTGACATAAAGTTCACTTTCAGCATTGCCATGGCCACTCCCATAAAAGTCTCAAATGAACGACATCATCTCATGCATCAAAGAGGACAATGAGGTATCCTCCTCCTCAACTTGAGTCCTACCA
>NC_029778.3:45699679-45700063 GCF_000817695.3 Arachis duranensis
GAGGTCTCCCCTCTTGAGTTGGTTTGGGACACCCTTTGAATTGGTTATCCACTTAGTCCCAGGGAGGCATATGTCCTCTAGCACTTGATCCAACCCTTTATCTACTCTCACCATCCTCCTATTGAAGGAATCAGGATCATCTTGTAATTGAGGTAGTTTGAAGATTTCTCTTATTTTGTCCAGATGGAAGTACATAACTTTCCCTCTGACCATGGTTCTGTGGGTATGGTAAGCGGTTCCAGTCATTCTTTGCTTATCTGTTAGCCACAGATTTGAGTAGAATTCCTGAACCATGTTCCTTCCAACCTTTGTCTCAGGATTGGTCAGAACTTCCCAACCCCTGTTTCGAATTTGCTCTTGGATCTCCGGATATTCATCTTCTTT
>NC_029778.3:45700693-45704060 GCF_000817695.3 Arachis duranensis
TCAATTTCAGCCAGAAAATACCTGAAATCACAGAAAAACACACAAACTCATAGTAAAGTCCAGAAAAGTGAATTTTAACTAAAAACTAATAAAAATATACTAAAAACTAACTAAATCATACTAAAAACACACTAAAAACAATGCCAAAAAGCATACAAATTATCCGCTCATCATGGAGTGCTTGAGCTCCTCAATGTCTCTTCCTTGCCTTTGTTGCTCCTCTCTCATGACTCTTTGATCTTCTCTAATTTCATGGAGGAGAATGGAATGTTCTTGGTGCTCCACCCTTAGTTGTCCCATGTTGGAACTCAATTCTCCTAGGGAGGTGTTGATTTGCTCCCAATAGTTTTGTGGAGGAAAGTGCATCCCTTGAGATGAATCTCTCCATCTCCCATGACTCGGAGGTGGAGGCTTTTGCCTTCCCTTTCCTCTTTCTAGAGGTTTCTCCGGCCTTAGATGCCATAAATGGTTATAGAAAAACAAAAAGTAATGCTTTTACCACACCAAACTTAGAAGGTTTGCTCGTCTTCGAGCAAAAGAAGAAAGAATAGAGTAGAAGAAGAAGAAGAAATAGCAGAGATGGAGGTGGCTTTGTGGTTCGGCCAAGGAGGAGAAGTAGTGTTTAGGTTGTGTGAAAATAAAGGAGTGAAAATAGGTGTATATAGGAGTGGAGAGGGGTTGTATGGTTCGGCCATTATGGGTGGGTTTGGGAGGGAAAGTGGTTTGAATTTGAATGGTGAGATTTGATAGGTGAGGTTTTTTTTTGGGAAGAGGTGTTGAGGTGATTGGTGAATAGGTGAAGAAGAGAGAGAGTGGTGGGGTAGGTGGGGATTCTGTGGGGTCCACAGATCCTGAGGTGTCAAGGAAAATTCATCCCTGCACTAAGTGGCAAGCAAAAATGCTCCCTTATGCCAATTCTGGCGTTAAACGCCGGGCTGGTGCCCATTTCTAGCGTTTAACGCCAGCTTCTTGCCCTTTCCTGGCGTTTAACGCCAGTCTGGTGCCTCTTTCTGGCGTTAAACGCCCAGAATGGTGCCAGACTGGGCGTTAAACGCCCATTTGCTGCCCCTACTGGCGTTTAAACGCCAGCAAGTTTTCCTCCAGGGTGTGCTGTTTTTCTTTCTGTTTTTCATTCTGTTTTTGCTTTTTCAATTAATTTTGTGACTTCACATGATCATCAACCTACAGAAAACATAAAATAACAAAGGAAATATAGATAAATATAACATTGTGTTGCCTCCCAACAAGCACTTCTTTAATGTCAGTAGCTTGACAGTGGGCTCTCATGGAGCCTCACAGATACTCAGAGTAATGTTGGAACCTCCCAACACCAAACTTAGAGTTTGAACGTGGGGTTCAACACCAAACTTAGAAGGTGGTTGTGGCCTCCCAACACCAAACTTAGAGTTTGACTGTGGGGGCTTTGTTTGACTCTGTTTTGAGAGAAGCTCTTCATGCTTCCTCTCCATGGTTACAGAGGGATATCCTTGAGCCTTAAACACAAGGGATTCTTCATTCACTTGAATGATCAATTCTCCTCTGTCAACATCAATCACAGCCTTTGCTGTGGCTAGGAAGGGTCTGCCAAGGATGATGGATTCATCCATGCACTTCCCAGTCTCTAGGACTATGAAATCAGTAGGGATGTAATAGTCTTCAACTTTTACCAGAACATCCTCTACAAGTCTATAAGCTTGTTTTCTTGAATTGTCTGTCATCTCTTGTGAGATTCTTGTAGCTTGTACCTCAAAGATCCCTAGCTTCTCCATTACAGAGAGAGGCATGAGGTTTATGCTTGACCCTAGGTCACACAGAGCCTTCTTGAAGGTCATGGTGCCTATTGTACAAGGTATTGAGAACTTCCCAGCGTCCTGTCTCTTTTGAGGTAATCTCTGCCTAGTCAAGTCATCCAGTTCTTTGGTGAGAAAATGGGGTTCATCCTTCCAAGTCTCATTACCAAATAACTTGTCATTTAGCTTCATGATTGCTCCAAGGTACTTAGCAACTTGCTTTTCAGTGACATCTTCATCCTCTTCAGAGGAAGAATACTCATCAGAGCTCATGAATGGCAGAAGTAAATCCAATGAAATCTCTATGGTCTCAGTGTGAGCCTCAGATTCCCATGGTTCCTCATTAGGGAACTCATTGGAGGCCAGTGGACGTCCATTGAGGTCTTCCTCAGTGGCGATCACTGCCTCTTCCTCTTCTCCAAATTTGGCCATGTTGATGGCCTTACACTCTCCTTTTGGATTCTCTTCTGTATTGCTTAGAAGAGTACTAGGAGGGAGTTCAGTAACTTTCTTACTCAGCTGACCCACTTGTGCCTCCAAGTTCCTAAATGAGGATCTTGTTTCAGTCATGAAA
Organism: Arachis duranensis; assembly: GCF_000817695.3. Taxonomy (NCBI): domain Eukaryota; kingdom Viridiplantae; phylum Streptophyta; class Magnoliopsida; order Fabales; family Fabaceae; genus Arachis; species Arachis duranensis. The sequence goes on from NC_029778.3 coordinate 45,703,058, forward strand.
CTTTGAGTGGTTTTGATTAGATCAGAGACCATGGTTGCTAAGTCAGAATGGCTATGCTTAGGATTCTCTGTCTGTTGCTGAGAAGATGATGGAAAAGGCTTGCCATTGCTAAACCTGTTTCTTCCACCATTATTGTTGTTGAAACCTTGATGAGGTCTTTGTTGATCCTTCCATGAGAGATTTGGGTGATTTCTCCATGAAGGATTATAGGTGTTTCCATAGGGTTCTCCCATGTAATTCACCTCTTCCATTAAAGGGTTCTCAGGATCATAAGCTTCTTCCTTAGATGAAGCATCCTTAGTACTGCCTGGTGCAGCTTGCATTCCAGACAGACTTTGAGAAATCATATTGACTTGCTAAGTCAATATTTTGTTCTGAGCCAGTATGGCATTTAGAGTGTCAATCTCAAGAACTCCTTTCTTCTGATTCGTCCCATTGTTCACAGGATTCCTTTCAGAAGTGTACATGAATTGGTTATTTGCAACCATTTCAATGAGTTCTTGAGCTTCTGCAGGCGTCTTCTTCAGATGAAAAGATCCTCCGGCAGAGCTATCCAATGACATCTTGGGCAGTTCAGACAGACCATCATAGAAGATACCTATGATGCTCCATTCAGAAAGCATGTCAGACGGATATTTTCTGATCAATTGTTTGTATCTTTCCCAAGCTTCATAGAGGGATTCACCTTCCTTCTGTCTGAAGGTTTGGACTTCCACTCTAAGCTTACTCAAATTTTGAGGTGGAAAGAACTTCGTCAAGAAGGCATTGACTAGCTTTTTCCAAGAGTTCAGGCTTTCTTTAGGTTGTGAGTCCAACCATATCCTAGCTCTGTCTCTTATAGTAAAAGGGAATAGCATAAGTCTGTAGACCTCAGGGTTAACCCCATTGGTCTTGACAGTGTCACAGATTTGCAAGAATTCAGCTAAAAACTGATGAGGATCTTCCAATGGAAGTCCATGGAACTTGCAATTCTGTTGCATTAGAGAAACTAATTGAGGCTTAA
>NC_029778.3:45704141-45706514 GCF_000817695.3 Arachis duranensis
ATCGGGAGTAGGTGCAGTAAAGTCACCCAGCACCTTCCTTGCATTGTTGTTGTGTTCGGCTGCCATGGGTTCTTCTTCTTTGAAGATCTCTGTTAGGTCCTCTACAGAGAGTTGTGCTTTAGCTTCTCTTAGCTTTCGCTTCAAGGTCCTCTCAGGTTCATGGTCAGCCTCAACAAGAATGCTTTTGTCTTTGCTCCTGCTCATATGAAAGAGAAGAGAACAAGAAAATATGGAATCCTCTATATCACAGTATAGAGATTCCTTGAGGTGTCAGAGGAAAAGAAAAGTAGAAGGAAGAGGTAGAAGAATTTGAACTTAGAAAGATAGAGTTCGAATTGTACATGTTAGTCCATAAATAGAAGGATGTGAGAAGAGGGGAAGAAATTTTCGAAAATAAATTAAAAAGATTTTAAAAACATTTTGAAAAATTGAAGAATGATTTTCGAAAAATATGATTGGGAAAGAAGTAAAGTGATTTTTGAAAAAGATTTTGAAATTAGAAATCAAAAAGATATGATTGAAAACTATTTTTGAAAAAGATGTGATTAAAAAGATATGATTGAAAAACAATTTAAAAAGATTTGATTTTTTAAAATCAATGACTTGGCCACAAGAAAAGATATGATTCAAACATTAAACCTTTCTCAACAGAAAAGGCAACATACTTGAAATGTTGAATCAAATCATTAATTGTTAGCAAGTATTTTTGAAAATGGAAAGAAATTGATTTTGAAAAGATATGATTGAAAAGATATGATTTGAAAAAGATTTGATTTTGAAAAATTATGGAAACTTGAAAAAATTTGCATTAAAAACAAAATCTTCCCTCTTGTGCCATCCTGGAGTTAAACGCCCAGAATGGTATACATTCTGGCGTTTAACGCCCAAAATGCTACCCTTTTGGGCGTTAAACGCCCAGCCAGGTACCCTGGCTGGCGTTTAAACACCAGTTTTCCTTCTTCACTTGGTGTTTTGAACGCCCAACTTTTTCTGTGTAATTCCTCTGCTGTATGTTCTGAATCTTCAATTCTCTGCATTATTGACTTGAAAAGACACAAATTAAAAAATTTTTTTGGATCTTTAATGATGAGGAAAAATCAAAATGCAACTAAAATCAAATAAACAATGCATGCAAGACACCAAACTTAGAAGTTTGTATACTACTGACACTAACAAATTGAGAATGCATATGAGAAACAACAAAACACACAAAACGAGAGAATTTAAAGATCAGAGCAAGTAAATCATCAAGAACAACTTGAAGATCTATGAAGACACATGATAAATGCAAGAAGAACAGAAACATGCAATTGACACCAAACATAAAATGAGACACTAGACTCAAACAAGAAATATTTTTGGTTTTTATGATTTTGTAATATTTTTTGGTTTTTTTTTTCGAAAATTATATGGAGAAGAAAATAAAGAGATTCAAAAATTTTAATAAGAATTCCAGGAATCATGCAATGTTAGTCTAAAGCTTCAGTCTAAAGAAAGCCTCAATCCAAAAGGATTTGGATATGGCTTTACAGCTAGTCAGGCTTCAACATGTTACTATGAAACTCTAGAATTTATTCTTAAAAATTTTGGAATAATTTTCGAAAACAAAGGGAAAAATTTTGAAAAATATTTTTGAAAACTTTTTAAAAAGAAAATAAAAAAGAAAATTACCTAATCCTGAGCAACAAGATGAACCGTCAGTTGTCCAAACACAAACAATCCTCGGCAACGGCGTCAAAAACTTGGTGTTGTTGCCGGATCAAAACTTGGCACTGTTATTCCAGGGAACAAATGCGAAACTGTAGTTAGGACATTTAATTCCCCGACAACGGCGCCAAAAACTTGGTGCACGAAATTGTGATCATCAATGGCGCCATCAACATGGTACGCTCAATTGCAATCTCAACTCCTTATCAAAACTTTGCACAACTAACCAGCAAGTGCACTGGGTCATCCAAGTAATAAACCTTACGCGAGTAAGGGTCGATCCCACGGAGATTGTTGGTATGAAGCAAGCTATGGTCATCTTGTAAATCTTAGTCAGGCAGATTCAAATGGTTATAGGTGATTTATGAATAAAGCATAAAATAAAGATAGAGATACTTATGTAATTCATTGGTGAGAATTTCAGATAAGCGTATGGAGATGCTTTGTCCCTTCCGTCTCTCTGCTTTCCTACTGTCTTCATCCAATCCTTCTTACTCCTTTCCATGGCAAGCTGTATGTTGGGCATCACCATTGTCAATGGCTACAGTCCCGTCCTCTCAGTGAAAATGTTCAACGTGCTCTGTCACAGCACGGCTATTCAACTGTCGGTTCTCGATCATGTCGGAATAAAATCCAGTGATTCTTTTGCGTCTGTCACTAACGCCC
>NC_029778.3:45706562-45716994 GCF_000817695.3 Arachis duranensis
ATACTCGAGGTACAGCAGAGCTCCACACCTTAATCTATGGTGTGTAGAAACTCCACCGTTGAAAATACATAAGAACAAGGTCTAGGTATGGCCGGGAGGCCAGCCCCCATAATCTAAGAACTTAGATGTCCAAAGATGATCTTAAGGATCTAAAGTGATCAGAAGATGTAAATACAATAGCAAAAGGTCCTACTTATAGAGAACTAGTAGCAAGGGTTTACAGAAATGAGTAAATGACATAAAAATCCACTTCCGAGCCCACTTGGTGTGTGCTTGGGCTGAGCATTGAAGCATTTTCGTGTAGAGACTCTTCTTGGAGTTAAACGCCAGCTTTTGTGCCAGTTTGGGCGTTTAACTCCCATTCTTGTGCCAGTTCTGGCGTTTTACGCCAAAATTCTTGAGCTGACTTGAAACGCCTATTTGGGCCATCAAATCTCGGGCAAAGTATGGACTATTATACATTGCTGGAAAGCCCAGGATGTCTACTTTCCAACGCAGTTGAGAGCGCGCCAATTGGGCTTTTGTAGCTCCAGAAAATCCACTTCGAGTGTAGGGAGGTCAGAATCCAACAGCATCTGCAGTCCTTTTCAGCCTCTGTATCAGATTTTTGCTCAGGTCCCTCAATTTCAGGCAGAAAATACCTGAAATCACAGAAAAACACACAAACTCATTGTAAAGTCCAGAAAAGTGAATTTTAACTAAAAAATAATAAAAATATAATAAAAACTAACTAAAACATACTAAAAACAATGCCAAAAAGCGCATAAATTATCCGCTCATCAAATTGTATAGGTTGTCATAGGTTAGGTGGAAAGTTTAAATTAATCAAAGATCCAAATTCTAGTCCACTTAACCATATGCATCCTTACCTTAACCCTAGCTCCATTACAACCTATGGGAAAGACCTCATGATATTTGTATGCATGCATGAAATAATTGTTGATTGTTAGATGAAAAATAAATCTTGGAAAGCATGATTAAGGGAGAATCGAGTGAATCAACCTCATACACTTGAGTACCTAGAGCAGATACACATCCGGTGAGGGTTCGATCGCTCAATTACATGTTTCCACCTATGATCATCTTTTCTTGCAAGTTTGTAAAATCTTTCAATGATTCAATTCAATTGTGGGTTTGCTTTGATTGATATGCTTTAGCCCTTGTACTTATATGTATTCTTGGAAGTTGACTTATTTTGACCAAGTAGTTGCATTCATTTAGATAGATTGCATTTAGTTAGTTTGTATTGAATAAATGTTGATACCCTTTGCTTCTTTCTTAATTTTAGCATGAGGACATGCTTAGTTTAAGTGTGGGGAGATTCAATAAATTCCAATTTTGTGTTTTATCTTGTGCTTAATTTGGGGGATTTTATCACCTTTTTCCACATTTATTCAATGAAATAGCATGGTTTTGCAATTCTCCCTTGATTTGTGCTCAAATGTGAAAACATGCTTTTTAGGCCTTAAAATAGCTAATTTTAACTCACTTTAATTCCATTTGATGCCTTGATATGTTTGTTAAGAGGTTTCAGGTCTAAAAGGCAAAGATTGGATTGAAAGAATGAAGAAAAAGCATGCAAAGTGGGAGAACTCGTGAAGAAATGAAGGAACCGTAAAGCTGTCAAGCCTGACCTCTTCGCACTCAATCGACCATAACTGGAGCTACAAAGGTCCAAATGAGGCGGTTCTAGTTGCGTTGAAAAGCTAACATTTGGGGCTTCAAAATGATATAAAATTTACCATAGTTTCCTGACATCTAAGGACATGCACGTGCACTATACGCATGCACGCCGATTGGTGCACGTGATTTACTAAAAGCAACTCATGGCCAGCGATTTGTGGAGCATTTTGGGCCCAATCCAACTCATTAATGCTATTTCATTCAGAATTCAAGCTTGGGCAAAGAGAAAGCAATTGTTTGTAGCATTAGCATCATGTAGTGTTGTTTCTAGAGAGAGAAGCTCCCTCTTCTCTCTAGAATTAGGGTAGATTAGGTTAATTTCATCTTAAATCTAGTTCCAATTTTATGTTCTCATCTTGTTTTCTCTATAATTTCATGTTTCTATTCTTGATTCCTCTTAGTTTTCATGTTAATTCCCCTTTTTGCTATCTTTTGTGATGATTAACTCTTATTGGATTTGGATTTTTCTTCAATGCAATTTAATGTTTGATGTTCTCTTCATCGTTGATTTGAGTTGTTGATCTTGTTTCCTTGCAATTGGTAGTTGTTAGATTTTACTATTTCTTGTCATTTATTATGCTTTTCTTTTATGCCTTCCAAGTGTTTGACAAAATGCTTGGTTGGATGTTAGAGTAGATTTTGAGCCTTATTGGCTTGGAAAGAGTAATTAGGCAATCTTGAGTCATGAAAACCCAACTTGTGTTGGTGATCTAGAGTTGTTAGCTACTATGATTTCCATCGACTCTAATCTCTTGCTAATTCAATTAGTGGGTGATTAGGACATTTGGATTGAGATTAGCTAGTCTTGTTTGACTTTCTCTCATGGAAGATAACTTACACCTTCTTCCAATGTTGGGGATGACGAAATAAGATAAATTCTTGTTTATTATTGTGATATGATTGATTAATCTCGTTTGACTTTCTCCCTATGTGTTGGAGTTGACTAAATAAGATGAATTAATCATTGTATGACTAGGATAGAAAGCCTATATGCTCAATCTTTGCCATGAATGTCTCTCCTTATTACTTGCTTCCCTTAATTACTTGCTTGATTTGCTTTTCTTGCCATTTATTTCTTGCAAAAATACAAAACCAAACCCATATGTTCCTTCATAGCCAATAAGCATACACTTCATTGCAATCCTTGTGAGACGACCCGGAGTCCAAATACTCCGGTTAATTCTTATTTGGGGTGTGTACATGTGACAACTCAATTTAATTTGATGCGAGAGTTGTTTGTTGGTTTGGAGCTATGCTTACAACGAAATTCTTCTTTCTATAAGAGAAATTCCTAACCAACGCAATCCTCGTCCATCACAAGTGCATGAGAATTTCCTTTCAAGCATTCTAAATCTTTTGAATTGCATGTTGTAGCTAGCCACATGTTATTGGAACTCTTTACTTTGACTAGGCAATTTCTTGATGTTGGATGTTGTGTATTTATCTCAATACATTGTGTTGCTTGATCATAAGCATCCATATGTTATGCTTATGCCTTAAGGACATGTTGACCCTCAATTGTTTAACTATGTGCTCTACACATACGTGAAACTAGTCATTTTGGCATAATGCCCCAATTGTGAATTTGGATTGTGAGCTCACCTAGTGACATCTTTTTGAAATTGTCAAGCTATATGGACCTTACTTGCTATGTGATTGATTTCACCTCTAGTCTCTTTTACTACTTTTTATAGCAACCATGTGTTCTATTTTATGTCCACTAGGTAATGGGAACCGAAATTCAAAGTGTGTTATTAGTTGATGTGTGATTTTCATTGTTCCTTTATCATTAAAGTCTCCTTGCACATCAACCAATGTCCCCTCATCTTCCATTTCACAATTGTTTGATTATTGCTTGAATGCTTTCATGCTTCTTTATGACTTGTTTGTTGGTCTTAACTTACAAGTTTTCTTTGAAGCATCTCAAGCACACTTGAATGATTGAAGTGCATGTTCCTTTTTGTGTAACTGTGACATAGCTTTTTATGTTAGTGTGTGTTCTAAATCACGCGCAACTTAGAATGCACACTTACTTTTATCCATGTCACACATTGGGTCACTCACTTCATTCTAGTGATTATTGCCTCATTCCAACAATATATGCTTCCTTGATTTTGCATTTACTTGTTTTCTTATCTAGTTTTCTATTTTTCATAGAAGATACACCATAAGCAACAAGGGAAGCGAAAGAAAGAACATGTAGCAACCGGTTGATCGACCAGCTAAAGGTGGCAATCCGGAAAGTCACCATATCCCCCCTGCTCATCTTTGAATGCACCGAGGACGGTGCAAACTTTTAAGTGTGGGGAGGTCATCCGACCGAAATGGTCATTTTTAGGTGACAAATTTCTAATCCTAACACTTCCACATTTTATTTTTCTTTTATTATTAGGTCTTTTAGAATTTTTAGATGCATTTTCTAGGTTTGCATATATGTATAATAAGCTTAGCAAAAATAATAAAATTCTCCAAGAAAAACATTCTTAATAGGGCATTGGCATCCCAATTGATTTGAGTAAAAATTTTTCATTGAACTTGCTTGAATTATACATTATGGAACATATTTTTGAGCTAAGAACACACAACTTGTGAGTTTTGAGCCTAATTGTGTGGTTACATCATATAACCACTATTTTCCTTCTTATGTGTGATTATTCTCTTTCTATGATTGTAATATTTGATTTGTTTGATTCTTTATGTCCATTATTCCATGTGTACATGCATTTATAGGATTGAGACTATCATTTCATTTAGCTCACTTACCCAAATAGCATACCTTTCATCAATCATTGTTAGCCAATTTTGAGCTTATTTTAATCACCTATTGTTCTTAATTTTAGCACACTACGAGCCTTAAAGCGAAAAACAATAAATGTCCTTAATTTGGATCTTTGATTAGCTTAGACTAGTGAGTGTGTGTATCATTCAAGTGTGGGAAAACTTGAGACATTGGTTGAGGTAAAAGTATATTTTGTATTTTCATTGAAGATCTTGAGAATTGGGTACATACTCATGCATTAAATGTTAAACCATATGCATTGATGCTCTTGTATATATTTTTAGTTTGAAAAGAAAAAAATAAAAGAAAAAGAAAAAAATATACACATATAAAAAAAATGAATGAAAAAGAAAAGAAAAGAAAAGAAAGCAATAAAAAGGGGACAAAAATGCCCCAAAGTAAAGTAATAATAACAATGCATATGTGTTGTAATAAAAAAGAGAATGCAGGAGTGTGTGAAAAAGTGAAGAATGGGTAGTTAGGTTTGTATTTGAATTGTATAGGTTGTAGGTTAGGTGAGAGCTTAAGTTAATCAAAGATTCAAATTTCAAGCTCACTGAGCCATATATAACCTTCTGTTCCGAGGGTTACCTGAAACTGAAGGTCGATCTCGGACGAGATCTTCTGTGCTGATTGGTGCTGCTGTGTCCGACCTGGTAGAGTTGGAGATGCTGCTGTTCCTTCGTCACCGAAGGGTGGTGGTACCTGCAAGAGACTCCGATGCTTTAAGTTAACACGTGCTTTAGGCAGGTTTTTATGTAGAATCAAAGTATTTATAGTAGTATAGAGTGACCTTTCTTGAGATAAGTTAGTTATCCTATCTTATCTTTGAGCGAAGTCACCTTATCTTTCAGGCCAGCCACCTTTACAGTGGGCTACGTCCTTTTGTTTGGGCCTACATGGGCCTCTATGGTGATTTGGCCGACCTCTTTAAGAAGAGGTCAGTTGCGAGCCAACCTTTATGGGAGGTCGGTCGCTCTGACGTCGTCCAACCATGGTAATACACCTCGATCCAGAGTATGAACAGTGCCCCTGCTTGAGTTCGGACCTTTCCATAAGATCGTGCTTTTTAGAGCTTCGATCTCTTTGGGGAAGTCATGCTCAAGCATCTTGGATCAATCTGTTCTTCCGTTTGCGAGTTTTTTAAATGCGAAGCATTCTGTTTTTCAGGTCCTTTATCGTCGCATTCGTTCCTCGAGGGGGTTACTTTCTTGGAAACATGCACGTGCTTTTAATGCTACTTGATGGTGCTTTTACTTCGCCGTTTCTTTTTCCTTCTTTTCTTTGAGATCAGAAGAATTTTGAATTTCAACCCTTTCTTCTTCTTTTGCTTACTTTATTTCTGAAAAAGAATTTTTGTCCCAAGCTTTTTCTTCTTTCTCTGGAGTTTTTTCCTCCTGGTCCATTCGTGTATTTCGCTTGCTCAGTGGAAAAAAGCTTATTTTCTCCTTGCCTCCTGACCCAAGATTGCCTCTTTCAGATTTTTTCCTTTTGGTAGCAGCTGTGTCTTGCTGCTTCGTGCATTTCGTCTTTCTGCCTTCTTCTTTTTCAAGTTCGTTCTTTCATTCTGAACTTCTTTGTATTACTTTCCAATTCTGTTTTACTTCTGATGATGATTGTTGCATGTGTTGTTTTTTGTTACATGCCTATCTTTTTCATGTAAAGCTTTTATCTTTATTGAGTTTTCTTTGAAAAGGATAAACCTTTTTGGAAAGATTGCATGTCCTTATTTTGCCTCAAAATTGTGTTCTTCTGTTGCTTTGTTTTGGGGAAACGTAGGAGCTTAGGTTTCTATTGTTACCTCTACCTTTTTTGCGAGATCTAAGGTTTTTGATTTGTCACATTTCTGCATTCTGTGTTTAGTGCCTCTAAAGGGCGCCCCTGGACTTTTGGTGCTGATTAAATTTTTCCCTATGAATCCCGGGGTGCCCTTTTGTTGCCATACCTGCTGTTTGTTTGGTTGTTTCTTGTTTTTTTGCCTTTGTCCGAGTTGTTTTGGTAGTGACTTTTTATTTTTCTTACTTGTAGGGATAGTTGGTCTATGTCTTCACGTAAAAATATTATCGAGATGTCCTCCAAAGTTCCTGCTGGTATGACTCATTGGCTAGACTCAATAGTTCTGATGTATGTGACTGTGGCTGATCCCGAGTACTGTGAGAGGCTTAGAAGATTCCATAGGATATGTAGTAATAGGGATGACGAAAAAAATTACGAGCTTGTGTCACCTGACCCTGAGGAGAGGGTTAGCTTCCCTCCCTTATCTCGGGCAGAACGTCCTTTTTTCTATACTTACGATTACTTCTTTAGCCAGTTAGGTATTACTCTTCCTTTCACTGCTTTTGAGACCGACCTCTTGTGGTCCTATAATGTGGCCCCTTCTCAGCTTCATCCGAATTCATGGGGTTTCATAAAGATTTTTCAACTGTTGTGTCAAGAACTGGGTGTCCGACCTACTAAAACTCCTTTTCTTTACCTTTTCGTGTTGACCAAACCCGGGGTGTCCGAGAAGAAAGCTTCTTGGATTTTCTTCCGAGCTACTCAAGGGAAGAAGGTGTTTTCTATGTTTGATGAGTCCTTTCGGGACTTTAAGAATTACTATTTCAAAGTCCGGGCTGTTGAGGGTGCTCGTCCTTTTTTCTTGGATGAGAATGATGAGCACACCTTCCCTTTATGGTGGCAAGAAAATGTAGTAGTAGTCAAATATCCTTGGGAGAGTCTGAGTGAAGTAGAACAAGCTTTGGTAGGCATTTTAGAGGAGCATTGAGGGGAGCCTCCTTACTAGGATATAAAGAAGTTTCTAGGTGATCCTTCCCTCCTTCGTGCTAAACTAGGTAACATCCGACTTCTTTTAAATAGTTTTCTTCTATTTATTTTTGTGAATTTATCCCTTTATGTTATTGTAACTTGTTTTCCTGGCTTCTTTTTTCAGAGATGGTGAAATCTTTCGATTCCATGAAGGCCTTCTGGAGGGCCAAAAAGGCGACGGTTGCCCAAAACTTGACGGCGAAGACCTCAGGGGAAGGGTCTTCTCAGGTGCCCCCGAAGAAGCCGACCTCTGACTCTCAGGGCCCGAGAAAGATCATCTCGATCCCTAGAGTTCAAGCAATTCCATCTGATCCATCTCAGGCAACTTCTGGTCCTGCCTCATCCCCTAGTGCTGCTAGTCCACCTCCCAAGCGCCAAAAGACTATTGGGACGTATAATCTTGATGACAAAGAATTTGATGGTGTGCCATTTTCCACAGAATTGATTGCTCCACATGATGAAGTCCCTCTGGATGACGTCTCAATCCTTCATCACCTTGACTTTATAACAAGCAATAGCATTCGGATGGCCAATGTTGGCGCGACCTTATCTAGGGTTGTTAGGAAGTCCCCTATCCGTGCTATCAAGGCTTTTCTGGAGGATGCCGAGGCTGAATTTGATAGGGTAAAAGGTCTGAAGGATGAGCTGGACGTTAGGGTTGCCAAATTGGAGATTGATGTGGAGAAGGAGAAGGAACGTGCCACTATGGCGGAGGCAGCTGCTAGCTTGGCTGAGGAGATTGCAAAAAAGTATAAGGAGAGCTATACTCGGACCTACAGTGAGTTGCTAAAAACTAAGGAAAGGCTTTAATCTGCCCAAGATGATTATGCCGAGCATCAGGGACACATGGTGAATAGTATGACCGATATGTTCGAGATCCTAAAGTCTCAGGTCCGAGTTCTTGCTCCAGAGGCCGATCTTTCCTTGTTCAGCATGAATAATATGGTGGAGGATGGCAAGATTGTGCATGCCCTGATGATGATGAGGGTCCTCCTCTTATGCCACCAGCCAAGGCTTCTGCGGCCTCAACTTCTTCGACTCCTTCTACCGAGGTGGTCCTTCCAGAGCCTGACCCTGACGTGCAGATTCTAAACGGGCCAGATGGAGTTGTCAATGCTACCCCTATCTCGACCATGCCTCCTCCTCTTCCTCGGGATGTTGCTACTGGGGCAAATTTGGATCCCCTATGACTTTTTATGCTTGTGTACTGTTATAGTCTGACTTGTGGACTTTTGAACTTGTTTATGTTTTTGTAAGTCTTTTGTAGTTGACTCCTCTGACATTCGGTTGCTTCTTAGCAAGTTTTGTTTTGAAAAACAAACACTTTAAACTCTTAGGCTTCCTTTTAGGTGGCCTTTGAGTCTTTAATGTTTTACTTTGATGGACGCATTTTGCTAATATGTTAATCATACCTTTGATGCTTGGAGGTTTACCTCTGCAACCCTTGCGAATTTTATAGAGGTTTCGTATTTCCCTATCACACCTCTTTTGAGTTGTAGTATGGGTTTTCTACCCTTGCCTTTTGGATCATGCCTTGCTTTGAGTTCGTGTTTGTTTATCCTTTGACTTGGCGAACTGATCCCTAGGCTTGGTAACTTGTCCGACAACTTTTTAGTGTTTTTTACATAGAACCTTTTTAGTTTCTTCGAACAACTTTTGTAGCCCTATTTTGAGATCGTGCCTTCTTTTGAGCGAGTTTGCACTCTTTTAGCTAAGTACTTTTGAGCCTTAAGTTGTTTTTCAACCTTTTTGGCTTTTTCTTTTCTTGAGGTTGTACTTGTGCCTCTTTTTTGTTGACGTCAACCCGTACAAATTTGTTATGCAAGCTTTTTAGTCATATTCTAACAACTTTTTAGGTAGTGTTCCGGTGAGAAACCTTTTCTTTATAGTTTGTTTGGATGACTTTCTAGCGCTATGTCGACTTGTGCCTTGCTTTTTAAGTAGTATCTTTTTCAAGACTTCGTACCTTTCAGCAAATCATTCCTGGCCTTTCTTTGGCCTTTTTTAACCTTTCTTTGGCCTTTGTGAGGTGTCTTTATCCCTTTTCAGTGATCCTTTTATTGGTCTGACTTCTCTGTCGGACCTTCTTAAGTTATTTTTAGTAATTCCATTTCTAGTCAGACCTCGTCAGGTCACTTTATATGGGTTACTTTTTATAACTTCTTGCATTATCTTGCTTCTATCGCTTTACCTTGCCGACTTCTTTTAATCGGACAATGAATTTCGCGTTTTATGAGCTTAAATTAATGCGTCTTGGTAGAAAACTTTTTAGGAAATTGATGATTTTTATTCAAATAAAAATATAAGTAAAAAGCATAAGTAAAAGTATGTACATGTGAGTGCTTACCGTTCTAGGTCGGGCAGATCTCAGCCTGGTGGTGCGCGAAATTGTGAACAATACTTTTTCACAACTCTCATAATCCCCGGTAATGGCTCCAAAAACTTGGTGGCTCAATACCATGGCATTACACAACTTCGCACAACTAACCAGCAAGTGCACTGGGTCGTCCAAGTAATAAACCTTACGCGAGTAAGGGTCGATCCCACGGAGATTGTTAGTATTGAAGCAAGCTATGGTCATCTTGTAAATCTTAGTCAGGCAAACTCAAATGGATATAGTGATGAACGAAAATAACACAAAGGTAAAGATAGAGATACTTATGTAATTCATTGGTAGGAACTTCAGATAAGCGTATGAAGACGCCTTCCCTTCCGTCTCTCTGCTTTCCTACTGCCTTCATCCAATTCTTCTTACTCCTTTCCATGGCAAGCTCGTGTAGGGTTTCACTGTTGTCAGCAGCTACCTCCCATCCTCGCAGTGAAAACTAATGCTCATACACTCTGTCACAGTGCAGCTAATCACCGGTTTGGTTCCCTCCCCTACCGGAATAGAATCACTCTTTTGCGTCCGTCACTAACGCCCAGTAGGTTACAGGGTTGAAGCACGTCACAGTCATTCAATCATTGAATCCTACCCAGAATACCACAGACAAGGTTTAGACCTACCGGATTCTCTTGAATGCCGCCATCAGCTCCTGCCTATACCACGAAGACTCTGATCTCACGGAATGGTTGGCTCGTTTGTCAGGCGAGCACTCGGTTGTCAGGCGATCAACCATGCATCGTGCAATCAGGAATCCAAGAGATATTCACTAGAGCCTCGAA
>NC_029778.3:45722663-45722951 GCF_000817695.3 Arachis duranensis
TTAGAGATGCTTCTCCCATAGAAGTCGGGAGTAGGTGCAGTAAAGTCACCCAGCACCTTCCTTGCATTGTTGGCATTGTTGTTGTTTTCGGCTGCCATTTGTTCTTCTTCCTTGAAGAACTCGGTCAGGTGCTCTAAAGAGAGTTGTGCTTTGGCTTCTCTTAGCTTTCTCTTCAAGGTCCTTTCAGGTTCAGGATCAGCCTCAACGAGAATGCCTTTGTCTTTGCTCCTACTCATAAGAAAGAGAAGAGAACAAGAAAATGTGGAATCCTCTATGTCACAGTATAGA
>NC_029778.3:45725804-45752300 GCF_000817695.3 Arachis duranensis
TTTCCAACGCCGTTGAGAGCGCGCCAATTGGGCTTCTGTAGCTCCAGAAAATCCACTTCGAGTGCAGGGAGGTCAGAATCCAACAGCATCTGCAGTCCTTTTTGGTCTCTGAATCAGATTTTTGCTCAGGTCCCTCAATTTCAGCCAGAAAATACCTGAAATCACAGAAAAACACACAAACTCATAGTAAAGTCCAGAAAAGAGAATTTTAACTAAAAACTAATAAAAATATACTAAAAACTAACTATATCATACCAAAAACATACTAAAAACAATGCCAAAAAGTATACAAATTATCCGCTCATCACCTGGCACCTCATCAAAAAATCTTTTTTTAGGAAAAAGAGTGTGCCTTGACCTAAGATCTTTACTATTTTCTAGTTATAGTACCTTCTTAGGTTACAGGCATGCCATGACCTTGGTAGCTCTTGCCCTTCGAGGTCGGACACCTTATAGTAGCCTTTTCCTAGTACTTCTGCAACTTGTTAAGGTCCTTTCCAGTTGGCTGCTAGCTTTCCTTCTCCTAACCGACCTGCTCCGATATCATTTCAGATTAAGATGAGATCGTTGGGGGAGAAGCTTAGTTGGACTACCTTTCGATTATACCTTAAAGCCATTCAACGCTTTAGCGCTTTCTCTCTAATCCGAGCTCGTTCTCGGACTTCTAGAAGTAGGTTGAGCTCTTCCCTTTGAGCTTGGGAGTTGGTATTTTCATTGTAGAGAATCATTCTAGGAGATCCTTCTTCTATTTCCACAGGAATCACTGCCTCAATTTCGTAAGCAAGTCGAAAGGGTGATTCTCCAATGGTGGAATGTGGTGTTGTCCGATATGCCTATAGGACTTGTAGGAACTCTTCAGCCCAAGCTCCTTTTGCGTCCTGTAACCTCCATTTTAACCCGGCTAATATGACTTTATTGGCAGCCTCTGCCTATCCATTGGCCTGTCAGTGTTCTACAGAGGTGAATTGGTGCTTTATTTTTAGGTCGGCTACCAAATTCTTGAATCCCGTGCCAGTAAACTGGGTGCCATTATCTGTGGTGATGGAGTGAGAAACCCCAAACCTTGCGATAATATTTCTATATAGAAATTTCTGACTTCTTTGGGCGGTGGCCATGGCTAAAGGTTCAGGCTCAATCCATTTTGTAGAGTAGTCTATTCTTACAATGAGGAACTTGACTTGCCCTGATCCCTGGGAGAAGGGTCCGAGGAGGTCGAGCGCCCACTTTGCAAATGGCCAGGGTGATGTGACACAGATGAGCTCTTCAGGTGGAGCTATATGGAAGTTGGCAAGCTTCTGGCATGGTGGGCATTTCTTGACGAACTCTGTTACTTTCTTTTGTAAGGTCGGCCAATAGAAACCAGCTCGGAGTACCTTTTTGGAAAGCGCTCGTGCTCCCAGGTGGTTACCACACATACCACTGTGTACTTCTTTCGGGACTTCCCTTGTATCGGAGGTTGGCACACATTTTAGGAGGGGTGTTGAAATCCCTCTCCTATATAGGATGTTGCCCATTATGGTGTAGTACTGTGCTTCTCATACTAGCCTTTTTACCTCTTTTTTATCTGTGTGGAGTATTTTAGACTTGAGATAATTGATTATGGGGGTCATTCATCCTTAATCCTGTCCTGATATAGTTAGGAGCTTTTCTTTCTCCGAGATTGATGGACTTTGCAGTGTTTCTTGGATGAGGCTTCTATTATTACCCCCTGGTTTGGTGCTGGCTAGTTTTGAAAGTGCATCAGCTCGAGTATTCTGTTCCTGAGGTATATGTCGGACCTCATATCCCCCGAATTGTCCGAGCTGTTCTCTGGTTTTGTCCAGGTATTTTTTCATAGTGGAATCCTTAGCTTGATAGCTCCCTTCTGTTTGTGAGTCACTGAAGATGGTGAGCTTCTGAACTCCCACCTCCCTAGCCAGCCTCAAACCGGCCAATAGTGCCTCATACTCAGTTTAATTATTTGATGCAGGAAATTCAAACTTTAATGAGAGCTCGATTTGGGTTCCTTGATCACTTTCTATAATTACCCCTACGCCACTCCCGGCTTTGTTTGAGGAGCCGTCCACGTAGAGATTCTATTTTGTGGGAGTACCCGGGGTGTTAATAGACTCGGCAATGAAGTTGCCAGATATTGTGATTTGATGGATGTCCAAGCTTTATATTGAAGATCGAATTCGGATAACTCAATTGCGCACTGTAGGATTCTTTCAGCTAAGTCTGTTTTTTGTAAGATTCCTCTTATGGGTTGGTTGGTCCATATTCTGATAGTGTAAGCCTGAAAGTATGGGCGGAGTCATCGAGAAGTGAGTATAAGGTCATAGGCGAATTTTTTTATCTTTTGATGGTTTAGTTCAGCCCCTTGTAGAGCCTTGCTGATGAAGTAAATGGGTTGTTGCCCACTTTCATCTTCTCTGAATAGTGTTGATGCTATTGCCCGACTTCCTATGGCGAGATATAATATGAGTTCTTCACCATCTCGTGGTTGGGTAAGGATGGGTGGTTGCCCTAGAAATTTCTTGAAATCTTGGAAGGCTTGTTCTCACTCTGGAGTCTATTCAAACCTCTTTCCTTTCCTTAGTGTTGCGTAAAAGGGGAGAGATCTTATAGCTGATTCGGCTAGAAATCTGGATAGGGCTGTTAATCTTCCGTTGAGTTATTATACCTCTTTGACGCAGGTCGGACTTTTCATGTCGAGTATAGCCTGGCATTTATCTGGGTTTACCTCAATTCCTCTCTGGGTGAGTCATGATGCCTTTTTGTCGCATCCCATGCTTTCTTATGGTGTCAAACATTTTGCTGAGGTCAGATAACAACGATTCCTCACTTTGCGTTTTTACCAGTATGTCATCTACATAAACCTCCATTAGCTTTCCTATGTGATCAGCAAAGACTTTGTTCATCAATCTTTGATATGTAGCTCCTACATTTTTGAGTCCGAAAGGCATGAGTATATAGCACTAGTTCGCTTTTGGGGTTAGGAACGAGGTCTTTTCTTGGTCGGGTGGATACATTGGAATTTGGTTGTATCCTGAATAAGCATCCATAAAGGAGAGGTATTTGTATCCAGAAGAGGCATCCACTAGAGTGTCTATACTTGGGAGCGGGTAGGGGTCTTTTGGGCAGGCCTTATTGAGGTCGGTGTAATCGGTACACATCTGCCAATTTCCATTTGACTTCTTTACCAAGACGACGTTGGCTAGCCACAATGGGTACTCGACCTCCCTTATGAACCTTGCCTCGAGTAAAGCTTGTACCTATTCTTGCAGCTCGGGATCTATGTCGGGCATGTCTGCGGCCTTCCATGCAAAGAGATCGGCATTATCCGTTAGGAACTGTATCAGTAGCTCTTTTAGGTCTCCCTTTAGGGCTGCCCCTATGTTTGTTATTTTATCCCGGGCATCCCCGATCTGGACTTCTTCAGTCTCACCTTCAGGTTGTGGACGAAGTTCTTCGCGAGCTCGAACTCTCCGAGTTTGATGGTGTTGATTTCCTCTCCTCTGGGGTTGCCTTTAAGGTTCAGAATTTTGTTGTAACAGCATCGCACGAGTTTCTAGTCTCCTTTTATCGTGGCGATCCCTTATGGAGTTGGGAACTTCATACACAGATGTGGAGTGGAGACTACTGCGGCGAGCTGGTTCAAGGTTGTCCGACCTATTAGGGCATTATATGCTAAGCTCACGTTGACTATAATGTAGTCTATGCTTAGTGTCCTTGACTGAGTTCCTTTTCTAAAGGTTGTATGCAGTGAGATGTATCCTAGTGGTTGAATTGGGGTATCTCCGAGTTCGAACAAGCTATACGGATATGCTCTGAGCTCTTTTTCTTGTAGGCCGAGTTTGTCAAAGGTGGATTTAAACAATAGAGAAAAACCTAAAATAGCCCCTGACAATTACCTCAAAAGACAACGAGGCCCTTGACAAAAAAAATACCAACCCGGCCCCTAAGATTTGCTTTTATAGGACTGATTAGCCCATGTGCCAAAAAAAGTTAATGTTGTTTTTTTTTTGCATAGGGGCTAATCAGTCCCAAAAAAATATTAGGGGCCGGGTTGGGTGTTTTTTTTCTTGAGGGCCTCGTTGTCCTTTCGAGATAATTGTCAGGGGCTAGGTGGGGTATTCACTCTAAACAATATATCTGCAGAGCTTCCTTGGTCTACCAACGTTCGGTTGAGATTAGCGTTGGCGAGTATAATGCCTGTTACGTCTTCTTGGGTAAAGGTAATAGTGGGGAGGTCGGGTGACCTGTCCCCTTCTCCGACATGATATACGTCTTTAAGGTGTCTTTTGCGAGATGATTTAGAGATCCCTCCTCCTGCGAATCCTCCATTTATCATATGAACATGTCTCTCAGGGGTGTGAGGTGGACGTTCAACTCGTCCGACCTCTTCATCCCTTCTTCTCTTTCTTGGTTCATCCGCTTTATTGGCTAAGAACCGATCTAGTCGCCCTTCTCGTGCCAATTTTTCTATGACATTCTTTAGGTCGAAGCACTCGTTGGTAGAATGTCCGCAGATTCGGTGGTATTCGCAATACTCTGTCCGACTTCCTCTTTTTTTGTGTTTTATCGGGCGAGGCGGTGGGATCTTTTCAGTGTTGCATATCTCTCGGTAGACATCCACAAGAGACACCCGAAGAGGGGTGTAGTTGTGGTATTTTCTAGGTTTCTCAGTGGGTTAGTCTTCTTTCTTCCTGGATTCTTTATCCTTGTCGCGAGGTGGGTAGGAGAATCCGGCTTTTAAGCTATCTCCCAATCAAGAGTTCTCCTCTATGTTGATATATTTTTCCGCCCTTTCTTGAACCTCATTTAGAGTTGTTGGGTGCTTCTTGGATATTGAGTGGCTAAAAGGTCCTTCTCTTAGGCCATTGATGAGCCTCATGATGGCAACTTCTGTTGGAAGACTTTGTATGTCAAGGCATGCTTTGTTGAATCTTTCCATATAGCTACGAAGGCTTTCCCGATCACCTTGTTTGATTCCCAGCAAGCTTGGAGCATGCTTGGCATTATCCTTTAGGATGGAGAACCTGGTGAGGAACTTTTTAGCAAGGTCGTCAAAGCTTGTGATTGATCTTGGAGGCAAACTGTCGAACCACTTTATTGCCATTTTAGTTAGAGTAGTTGGGAAAGTTTTGCATTAAATGGCATCTGAGACATCTGTGAGATACATCCTACTTCTGAAATTGCTGAGATGATGGCTTGGATCAGATGTATCGTCGTATGGGGTCATGTCAGGAGCTTTGAAGTCCTTTGGGACTTTAGCTTTCATGATTTCTTTGGTGAATGGGTCTTGGTCCTTGTGGGGGCTATCTTTGTGACTAGATTGAGTGGTTTTAGTTTTGAGGTCGGCCTCGAGCTTTAGGAGCTTATCCTCTATTTTTCGGCGCCGTCTTGTTTCTCTCCGGAGGTCTCTCTCGGCTTTCTGCTGATGCTCACCCACTTTTTCGAGCTGTTTTAGATGATCATACTGTTCTTGGAGAGCATCTAAAATTTCTGTGTTTGGGGTTGCTTATCCCCCCGTTTTGAGGTGTGTCTTTGGAGGTGGCATCCGTGTTTTTGTTTGGTGTTTTATCCACTGTTCCGAGGGTTACCTAAAACTATAGGTCGATCTCGGTCGAGATCCTCTGTACTAGTCGGAGCTGTTGTGTCCGCCTTGATGGACTTGGTGGTGGAGCTGGTCCTTCGTCCCCAGAGGATGGGGGTACCTGCAAGGGACTCCGATGCTTAAGTTAGCAAGGGTATTAAGCAGGTATGGAGTAGAATCAGAGTATGAGTTATACCTGGGTGCTCCAGTGTATTTATAATAGTGTAGAGTGACCTTCTTAGATAAGATAAGTTAGTTATCTTTATCTTTTGAGTGAGGTCATCTTATCTTCAAAGGAACCACCCTTCTCCCTGCGGGTTTGGACTGCCTTGGGCTTTGGTGCGCGATCCTCTATTATGGCCCTTCTTTGGGCTTTCCTGTTGACTTGGCCGAGCTCTTTGAGAATAGGTCGGATCGTCCTGACCTGAAGAGGTCGGTCGCTTTATCTGTAGAACATCCCGGGTCAGACAGCTCGACCTAGGGTATGAACAGTGCCCCTACTCGAGCTCGGTCTTTATTGGGAGGTAGAGTCTTAGTTTTTAGGACTTCAAGCCTTCTCGGGTGAAGCCGAACTCGAGCATTTTGTCGACTTTATCTTTGTAGAGTTCCTTTTTGAATGCGGAACGTTTCACTTCCTCTGAGAGCGCGCGCTTTTGTATTAGCGTCCTAGCATTGGAATGTGCGAGGGTTTTAATGCCTTCATTAATTGGTTTTTAATGCCCCATTTCTCTTGATTTCCATTATTTCAAATTTTGTATCCAAGAGGCGGTTTTTTTTTCCCTGTAACTTCCCTTCTTTTTCGTCGTTTCCTGTCCTGCACTTCTCGTTTTCTCTCTGTGACGCTTTGGCATTCGCTTGGTGCTTCCGTTTCGTGGTCGATTCTTTGCTGTTCCTTTTCAAGGCTTTCTTCCTTCTTCCAGGTTGGTTTTTGCCTTCTCTTCACTATTTATTTCTGCTACTTTGTTTTTTATTCTTTTGATGATGTTCTGATCTTGTATGTTGGGAAGCTTGAATTTTTTCTTTGTTTCTGTACTTGGTTTATTACTGTGATGCCCTGTTTCCTGATCTTCTTTTGCTTTGGACCTTTTTCCTGATTCTGATTTTTGTTTGGGGCTTCGTGTGTTTGTTGTTTGATTTTCGTACTGTAGTTTTGAAAAAAGGTTGTTCCTTTGATAAGTTGTTTGCTTCATTGATGATTTTGCTATACTGGTTGATGACCCTTCTCCAACTCTTCGCCTTTTTCTCTTTGGGACGCTATTTCTTTGGGAGAGAGTTTTATCTTTTGTGGCTTTTTCTGAGATTTCACTCTGTCATTGCCTCCAAAGGATGCCCCTGGACCTTGGTGTGCGTCTTGGGGTTTTCCTTTTGCTATTTTGCGTGCTTAAGGTCGCGTTTGTCCGAGTTGCTTCCATTTTATCCGAATTTGTTTTTTGGGTTAGTAACCCGTTGCCTTTTGTTTGTAGGATTAGTTGGCCATGTCATCTCGCAAAAATATTGTCGAGGCGTCCTCTAAGGTTCCTGAGGGGATGTCCGACTGGTTGGACTCCCTGGTGTTGCTGTGTGTATCCCTAGCTAATGCAGAATTATGCACAGAGCTTAGGAAACACCATCGGATATGTAGTAGTGAGAATCAAGAATGCAACTATGAGTTGGTGGCACCCGATTCTGATGACAGGGTCTGTTTTCCTATTTCGACACAGGGGGAGTGACCTTTCTTTTATGCATATGATTTCTTCTTTAGCCAGATGGATATTACCCTTCCTTTTACTTCCTTTGAGACCGACCTGTTGTGGTCTTGTAACATGGCCCCATCTCAGCTTTATCCGAATTCTTGCAATTTTATTAAGATTTTTCAGATGGTTTGTCATGAATTCGGTGTTTAGCCCTCTTTAACCCTTTTTCTGTATCTGTTCGTGTTGACCAAACCTGGAACTACCAAAAAAAGCTTCTTGGATTTCTTTTAGGTCGGCCCAGGGACATAAAGTCTTCTCCATGTATGATGAGTCTTTCCGTGATTTTAAGAAATACTTTTTCAAGATTCGAGCTATTGAAGGAGCTCGTCCTTTCTTCCTGGATGAGAATGGCGAGCCTCGTTTTCCTTTAGAGTGGTAGAGGAATGTAGTTGTGTCTAGGTATACCTGGGAGATGTTAGACGAGGTCGAGCAGGCCTTTGTTGCTGCTTTGGAGGATATTTGGGGGGAACCTCCTTACCTTTAGAACAAGAAATTTCTGGGGGATCCATCCTTGATTCGTGCTGTGCTGGGTATTTTATAAACTGTGTTCCCATATCTTTGGTTTTCTGCTTTCTTTTCTGGATATTCATAAGTCGTTGTATTTTTCTTGTTTTTCAGAGACGTCAAAGAATAATGACTCACTGAAGGCCTTTAAGAAGGCGAGGAAGGCTACCGCGGCTCAGAACGTCCCGGCCAAGGTGGTCGGAGAAGGGTCCTTCCAGGTTTTGTCAAAGCCGTCTGTCCTGAGCTCTCCTGGGCCGAGGAGGATGATCCCGACTCCTTGGGTTTGTTTGGTCGATCCGCCTCAGACTTCAGTTGGTACCTCTGCTCCTTCAGTCGCTCCTCCTCCAAAAAGACCTCGAACTGTCGAGCCGTTTAATCTTAGTGCTCCCGGCTTTGATGTTGTTGGGTTTGTAGACCAACAAATTTCTCCTTATGGTGTCATGCCTACCAACGATGTATCCATTCTTCGTCATCTAGATTTTATTACTCGGAGTGGTATTACACTGGCACACATGGGAGCAGCTTTATACCAAACTGCTCAAGATCTTCCTATCCATGCTACCAAGGCTTTTATGGAGGAGGCAAAATTAGAGTTTAACCGAATTAAGGGTTTAAAGGAGGAGCTCGAGGTGAAAGTGACCGAGCTGGAAAAGGAGCTGAAGGGGGAAAAGGCCCGGACTGTTGGTCTGGCGGCTGCCGCGCAACTGGCCGAGGATACGGCACTAAAACATAAGGATAGCTATGTTACTACTTATAGAGAGATGATGGAGCTCAGGACTAGGTTGGAATCTGTTTAGGCCGATTACACCAAACTTCAAAGTCATCTTGTAGGTAGTGTTACTGCGGCTTATGAGAATCTGAAAGAGCAATTTCGAGTTCTTGCGCCAGATCTCGACCTTTCCTTTATCAGCCTGGACAATATTGTTAAGGATGGTAAGATTGTCCCTGACAATCCCGATGATGATGATGATGATCGTCCTTCACTGCCTGCTACCAAGATTTCTGTTGTGCCGACTTCTCCGACTTCTACTGCTGGGATCAATCGTCCAGAAGGGGAACTGGATTGCCAAATTTTGAACCGAGATGATGGGACAGTAGATGCGGTGCCTCTTCAGACTCGTCCTCCTTCACCCCGAGTTGATGCTGCTAAGAAGTCTTCTAATGTTGACTGAGTTTTCTTCCTGTTTAATGTAAATAGCCCGGCTTGTGGGCTGTTGAACTCTTTATCTTGTAAATGGTGTTTTGCTGACTATTGGTACTTCTTTTGGTTGCTTGTTTAGCAACTTTATTTTGAAAAACAAAGTAGCTTCCGAGCTTCCGGGGCTGATTTTGGTGGCCTCTGAAGCTTGCTATTTATCATAACTTAGTAGTTTTTATATCATGACTGCTTGCACTCGTCTTGGTACCTTCGTAGGCTGGGATTTTGTTTGTAATCCTCCTTTTTGGACCTCATTTAGGTCTCTTTTGGGGACTATTTTTGTAATTTTTGTGTCCTGAGCCTGACTTCATCATGTCAGGTCCTGTCGGGTTACTTGGTAATCCTCTTTCTTAGACCTTGTTCAGGTCTCTTTTGGGGATTACCTTTTGTAGTTTTACATCTTTCTGGGCCGACTTCGTCATGTCGGGCCCTGTTGAGTTACTTGGCAATCCTCTTTCTTGGACCTTGTTCAGGTCTCTTTCGGGGATTACCTTTTGTAGCTTTACATCTTTTTGGGCCGACTTTGTCATGTCAGGCCCTGTCAAGTTACTTGGTAATCCCCTTTCTTGGACCTTGTTCAGGTCTCTTTCAGGGATTACCTTTTGTAGCTTTACATCTTACTGGGCCGACTTCGTCATGTCAGGCCCTGTTGAGTTACTTGATAATCCTCTTTCTTAGACCTTGTTTAGGTCTCTTTCAGGGATTATCTTTGTAACTTATTTTTCTGGGCCGACTTCGTCATGTCGGGCCCTGTCGAGTTACTTGATAATCCTCTTTCTTGGACCTTATTCAGGTCTCTTTCAAGGATTATCTTTGTAACTTTTTATAGGAGTCTGACTTCATCATGTTGGGCTCTTCGAAGTTATAGTAATCCTATTTTATAGGGTTGGCCAGACCTCTTTCTAGGGCTTTACTTATAACTTAGGTCGTTGTGGCTGGTCTGACTTTTTGTGCCGGCCAGTCTTTAAGTTATTTTATAGCAATCCATTTTATTAGTACCTCGTCAGGTCCTTTCTATGGATCACTTTCTATAACTTCTTGCATTATTCTATTTTCATCTTTGCCGATTTTGTTGAATTTGGGTTTTAACCCTCGTTTTTATCGTGATCGCGCAGTGAATTTGGTTTTCACTTTCTGTCGATCTGTAGCTTTATAATCGGGCGATGAATATTTCAGAATAATACGAATTGAGCGTTTGTAGAGAATCTGAACAAATTTTATTTAAAAGAGAATGCAAATATACATAGGGGGTTAATTTCCTAAGTCGGGGGATTTGTAGGTCTGGGTTGGGCGCCTCGTTAAAAAACCCTTTCAGGAAAAAGAGTGCGCCTTGTCCAAGATCTTTTATCATCCCTAGCTATAGTACCTTCTTAGGTTGCAGGTGTGCCATGACCTAGGAAGCTCTCGCCCATCAAGTTTAGAAAGCCTGTAGTAGCCATTTCCCAGTACTTCTATGACTCGGAAGGGTCCTTTCCAGTTTACTGCCAGCTTTCCTTCTCCAAGTCGAGTTGTTCCTATGTTGTTTCGGATTAGGATGAGGTCATCTTCAGTAAAGGCCCACTGTATTACTTTTCGGTTGTATCTGGAGGCCATTCGTCGTTTCAACACCTCTTCCCTTATCCGAGCTCTTTCTCGGATTTCCGGAAGTTAGTCGACCTCTTCCCTTTGAACTTGGGAATTGGCTTTTTCACTTAAATGGATTACTCTGGGTGATCCTTCTTCGACCTCCACTGGGATCATCGCCTCCATTCCGTAAGCTAATCGGAAAGGTGACTCCTTTGTCGTGGAATGTGGAGTCGTTCGATATGCACATAGGACTTGCGGGAGCTCCTCAGCCCAGGCTCCCTTTGCATCCTGTAATCTCCATTTTAACCCTGCTAATATAACTTTGTTAGCAGCTTCAGCTTGCCCATTGGCTTGGGGGTGCTCAACAGAGGTGAATTGTTGTTTTATATTCAAGTCGGCCGCTAGTTTTCTGAAGCCTACGTCTATAAACTAGGTACCATTGTCTGTAGTGATGGAGTATAGAACTCCGAACCTTGTGACGATATTTCTATATAGGAATTTTCCGACTTCTTTGAGCTGTGGCGTTGGCTATGGGTTCTACCTCGATCCATTTTGCGAAGTAGTCTATTCCTACTATGAGGAATTTGAATTGTCCCGATCCTTGAAGAAAAGGTTTGAGGATATCGAGTCCCTATTTTGCGAATGGCCAAGGTGAGGTCACGCTGATGAGTTCCTCTGGCGGCGCGGTATGAAAGTTGGCATGTTTCTGACATGGTGAACATGTCCTTACAAATTCTGTGGCTTCTTTTTGTAGAGTTGGCCAATAAAATCCTGCCCGAAGTACTTTTTTGGCGAGTGCCTGCGCTTCGAGGTGATTGCCACAAATGCCACTGTGTACTTCTTCTAGGACATCTTTTGTGTTGGAAGTCGGCACACATTTTAGCAGTGGTATTGAAATCCCTCTTTTGTATAGAGTATTATTTATGATGGTATAGTATTGTGCTTCCCGTTTTAACCTCTTTGCCTCTTTCTCATTTGTGGGGAGTGCTTCTGTTCTAAGGTAATTAATTATGGGAGTCATCTATCCCTGATCACGACCTGTTATGGCTATGACTTTTTCTTCTTCTGAGATTGATGGATTCTGTAGAATTTCTTGGATGAGACTTTTATTGTTGCCTCCTGGTTTGGTGCTGGCTAGTTTTGAGAGTGCATCGACCCGGGCATTCTGTTCTCAGGGTATGTGACGAATCTCATACTCTCCGAGTTGTCCAAGCTGTTCCCTAATTTTGTCCAAGTACTTTTTCATAGTGGGATCTTTGGCTTGGTAGCTTCCTTCTATTTGTGAAGTAACTACCTGTGAGTCGCTGAAGATGATAAGTTTTTGAGCTCCAACCTCCCTAGCCAGCTTCAAACCAGCTAGTAGTGGCTCATATTCTGCTTGATTGTTTGAGGCAGGGAACCTGAATTTGAGGGAGAGTTCGATTTGGGTTCCCTGGTCGCTTTCAATTATTATGCTCGCGCCACTTCCCATTTTATTTGAGGAACCATCCACATATAGATTCCATTCTGTGGGGATTTCCGGTGTGTCCGTGAATTCCGTAATGAAGTCGGCTAGATATTGAGATTTGATGGCCGTCCGAGCTTCGTATTGAAGGTCAAATTCAGACAACTCGACTGCCCATTGTAAGATTCTGCCTGCCAAGTCTGTTTTCTGTAAGATACCTTTTATGGGCTGGTTGGTCCGAACTTTAATGGTTTGAGACTGGAAGTATGGGCGAAGTCGTCGTGATGTTAGTATGAGAGCGTAAGCAAACTTTTCTATTTTCTGGTAGTTCAGCTCAGATCCTTGTAATGCTTTGCTGATAAAGTATGTGGGTTGTTGCCCGTTGTTGCCTTCTCGGACCAGTGCTGAGGCTATTGCCCGATTTTTCGCCGCGAGGTACAATATGAGTGGTTCTCCTTCCCGTGGCCGACTTAGTATAGGTGGCCGTCCCAGGAATCTTTTAAAGTCTTCGAAGGCTTGCTCGCATTCAGCTGTCCATTCGAACTCATTTCCCTTCCTTAGAGTGGCGTAGAAGGAGAGAGATCTTATTACTGATCCGGCCAGGAATCTGGACAAGGCTGCCAACCTCCCGTTGAGTTGTTGTACCCCTTTGACACAAGTCGGACTTTTCATGTCGAGTATGGCCCTGCACTTATCTGGGTTTGCTTCGATTCCTCTCCGTGTGATCATAAAACCCAAGAATTTACCAGCTTCTACTGCAAAGGTGCATTTTGCAGGATTGAGTCGCATGTCGTGTCGTCTTATGGTGTTGAATACTTGTGTCAGATCGGATAATAACATCTCTTCATTTTGTGTCTTTACTAGCATGTCATCCACGTAGACTTCCATGACCTTTCCGATGTGATCCGAAAAAACCTTGTTCATTAATCTTTGGTAAGTGCCTCCCGCGTTTTTAAGACCGAAGGGCATGACAATGTAGCAGTAATTTGCCTTTGGGGTTAAGAATGAGGTTTTTTCTTGGTCGGGTGGGTACATTGGGATTTGGTTATATCCCGAGTATGCATCCATGAAGGAGATGTATTTATATCCGGAGGAGGCATCTACCAGGGCGTCGATGTTTGGGAGCGGGTAAGGATCTTTTGGGCAGGCTTTGTTGAGATCGGTATAGTCAGTACACATTCTCCACTTCCCATTTGACTTTTTTACCAATACGATATTAGCAAGCAATAGCAGATATTTGACTTCTCTTATGAAACCTGCCTCCAGTAGAGCTCGTACCTATTCTTCCACAATTTGAGAGCATTCTGGTCCTAGCTTTCTACGCCTTTATTGTACTGGCCGAGATCCCGAGTAGACTACTAGCTTGTGGCACATTAGCGTGGGATCTATGCTAGGCATGTCTGCGGCCTTCCATGCAAAGAGGTCAGCGTTGTCTTGTAGAAACTGTATGAGTGATTCTTTGATGTCTCCTTTTAGGAGTGTGCCGATATTGGTTGTTTAGTCTGGGGTATCCCCGATCTGGATTTTCTCTATTTCTCCTTCAGGTTGTGGGCGAAGCTCTTCCTGCCTCTGAACTCCACCGAGCTCAATTGTGTGGAATTCTTCTCCTCTGCCTCTGAGGTTTAGACTTTCGTTGTAACAGCGGCGCACCATCCTCTAATCTGCTTTTATCATAGCTATTCCTCTTGCAGTTGGGAACTTCATGCATAGATGCGGAGTCGAGACTATTGCACCGAGCTGATTTAACGTTGTCCGACCTATAAGGGCATTGTAGGCTGAACTTATGTCGACTACGATGTAATCTATTTTGAGTGTTCTTGACTGACTTCCTTTTCCGAAAGTTGTGTGGAGTGAGATGTATCCCATCGGTTGAACAGGGCATCGCCTAGCCCGAACATGCTGTCTGGATATGCTCTGAGTTCTTTTTCTTCTAGGCCGAGTTTGTCGAAAGCCGTTTTGAATAATATGTTGTTAGAACTCCCCTGGTCTATCAGCGTACGGTGAAGATTTATGTTTTCCAGTATAATAGTGATGACCATGGGATCGTCATGCCCTGATGCGACGCTGGATGCGTCTTCCCTTGTAAAAGTGATCACCAGGATGTCGGGTGCATCCTCCTTTCCTGCGACGTGATATACGTCTTTGAGATGTCTTTTGCGAGATGATTTAGAGATTCCTCCCCCGGCAAATCTGCCGTGTATCATGTAGACATGTCTTTCTGGCGTTCGAGATGATCGCGCGGTTGGTCTGACATCTTCTGCTCTTCTTCTTTTTCTTTGTTCATCATCATGGGTGGCCAGATATCGATCTAGTTTTTCTTCTCGTACGAGTTCTTCTATGACATTTTTTAAATCGAAACACTCATTGGTGGAGTGCCCGCAGATCCGATGGTATTCATAATATTCAGCCCAATTTCCTCCTCCTTTTTTGCCTTTGAGTGGCCAAGCTGGTGGTATTTTTCTGTGTTGCAAACCTCTCTGTATACATCCACAAGAGACACCCGTAGAGGGGTGTAATTGTGGTATTTTTTAATTTTCTCTCCATGTCGGTCTTCCTTCTTTCTAGAATCTTTATCCTTATACCGGGGGGTGAACCCGACTTTCGAGGTCTCTCCTAGTCGGGAGTTTTCCTCCATGTTGATGTACTTTTCCGCTCGTTTCTGTACCTCGTTCAGAGATGTGGGGTACTTTTTTTATATAGATTGACTAAAGGGGCCTTCTCGTAAGCCATTAATGAGGCCCATAATAACGGCTTCTGTTGGCAGGTTCTGTATATCCATGCATGTCTTGTTGAATCTTTCCATGTAGTTGCGCAGGGTTTCCCGTTCTCCTTGTCTGATTCCCAGTAAACTCGGAGCATGTTTAGCTTTGTCCTTTTGGATGGAGAATCTGGCCAGGAATTTCTTAGTCATGTCGTCGAAACTTGAGATGGACCTAGGAGGGAGGTTGTCGAACCATCTAATTGATGTTTTTGTTAAAGTAGTTGGAAAGGCTTTGCAACAAACTGCATCTGAGGCGTCGGTGAGATACATTTTGCTTCTGAAGTTACTGAGATGATGGTCGAGATCTGTAGTGCCATCGTATAAGGTCATGTCTGGGAGTTTAAAGTCTTTTGGGATTTTTGTCTTCATGATCTCTTGGGTGAATGGGTCTTGTTCCTTGCGGGTGCTATCTTCGGGAGTGGATCGGCTGGCTTTTGTCTTAACATCGGCTTCAAGTTTTAGGAGCTTGTTCTCCAATTCCCAGCATCGCCTTTTTTCCCTTTGTAGGTCCTTCTCGGCCTCTCGTTGGCGTAGGGCTTCTTCCTCAAGTTGTTTTAACCGGTCTTAAAATGCATCCATGGCTCCCTCCTTTGGGGAGTTCTTCTTGTTATTGATTTGGGAAGTATCTTTTGGGGTGGCGTCCGCATTTTTTTGCAGCGTTTCTTCCCCTAGATCTGAGGTGTGGTCGTTGTCATGGTCGTCCGCCATGGTAATGGGATGACTTCCAGGTTCCCCGACAACGGCGCCAATGTTCCGAGGGTTACCTGAAACTGTAGGTCGATCTCGGTCGAGATCCTCTGTACTGGTCGGAGCTGTTGTGTCCGCCTTGATGGACTTGGTGGTGGAGCTGGTCCTTCGTCCCCGGAGGGTGGGCGGTACCTGCAAGGGACTCCAATGCTTAAGTTAGCAAGGGTATTAAGCAGGTATGGAGTAGAATCAGAGTATGAATTATACCTGGGTGCTCCAGCGTATTTATAATAGTGTAGAGTGACCTTCTTAGATAAGATAAGTTAGTTATCTTTATCTTATCTTTATCTTTTGAGTGAGGTCATCTTATCTTCAAAGGAACCGCCCTTCTCCCTGCGGGTTTGGACTGCCTTGGGCTTTGGTACACGGTCTTCTGTTAGGGCCTTTCTTTGGGCTTTTCTGTTGACTTGGCCGAGCTCTTTGAGAAGAGGTCAGGTCATCCTGACCTGAAGAGGTCGGTCACTTTGTCTGTAGAACATCCCGGGTCAGACAGCTCGACCTAGGGTATGAACATCCACCAAACCAGAGTTGTGACCATTGTCATGGTCGTCCGCCATGGTGATGGGATGACTTCCAGGTTCTCCGGCAACGACGCCAATGTTTCGAGGGTTACCTGAAATTGAAGGTCGATCTCGGACGAGATCTTCTGTGCTGATCGGTGCTACTATGTCCGACCTGGTAGAGTTGGAGACGCTGCTGATCCTTTGTCACCGAAGGGTGGTGGTACCTGCAAGAGACTCAGATGCTTAAGTTAGCACGTGCTTTAGGCAGTTTTTGTGTAGAATCAGAGTATGAGTTATACCTGGGTGCTCCAGTGTATTTATAGTAGTGTAGAGTGACTTTTCTTGAGATAAGTTAGTTATCTTATCTTATCTTTGAGCGAAGTCACCTTATCTTTCAGGCCAACCACCTTTACATTGGGCTGCGTCCTTTTGTTTGGGCCTACGTGGGCCTCTATGGTGATTTGGCCGACCTCTTTAAGAAGAGGTCGGTTGCGAGCCAACCTTTACGGGAGGTCGGTAGCTCTAATGTCGTCCAACTAGGGTAATACAGCTCGGTCCAGGGTATGAACATTTACTGTTCATACATCGGTTCGAGCTATAAATGACTGGGTTGGCCGACCTCTTAGAAGGTTGGCCCATTACCGACCTCTTCACAAAGAGCTCGGACAAGTCGCCATAAGAGGCCCAAGCAGGCCCAGACGAAGGGACACAGCCCAAATCTAAAGGCGGCAAATCCTAAAGAAGGATAAGGCGATTCCTCTTAAAGATAAGATGACTTCACTCAAAGATAAGATAAGATAACTATCTTATTTCCAAAAAGGTCACTCAACATTACTATAAATACACTAGACCACGCAAGTATAACTCATACTATGATTCTACACAAAAACCTGACTAAAGCACGTGCTAACTTAAGCATCGAAGTCTCTTGTAGGTACGACCACCCTCTGGTGACGAAGGATCAACAGCACCAACAAGTCGGACACGACGACTCCGGCCAACACAGTAGATCTCGTCTGAGATCGACCTACAGTTTTAGGTAATCCTTGAAACATTGGCGTCGTTGTCGGGAAACCTAGAAGTCATCCCATCACCATGACGGATGACCATGACAACGATCACAACTCTGGTTTGGTGGACAGAATGCCAAACAAAAACACGGATGCCACCTCCAAAGACACACCTCAAAACGGGGGAGATAAGCAACCCCAAACGCAGAAATTTTGGAAGTTATCCGTGAGCAACAGAATCGCCTTAAACAGTTGGAACAAGAAGCTGAACGTCAACAGGAAGCCAAAAGAGACCTTCGAAGAGAAACAAGACGACGTCGAAAGCTAGAGGACAAGCTCTTAAAGCTCGAAGCCGATCTCAAAACCAAGACCGCTCGATCCAGTCATGAAGATAGCCCCCATAAAGATCAAGACCCATTCACCAAAGAGATCATGAAGGCTAAAGTCCCAAAGGACTTCAAAGCTCCAGACACGACCCCGTACGACGACATGTCGGATCCAAGCCATCACCTCAGCAATTTCAGAAGTAGAATGTATCTCACTGACGCCTCGGATGCCATTCGATGCAAAGCCTTCCTGACTACCCTAACGAAGACAGTAATGAAGTGGTTCGACAGTTTGCCTCCAAGATCCATCACAAGTTTTGACGACCTTGCTAAAAAGTTCCTTGCCAAGTTCTCCATCCAAAAGGATAAAGCCAAACACGCTCCAAGCTTACTGGGAATTAAACAAGGAGATCGAGAAAGCCTTCGCAGCTACATGGAAAGATTTAACAAAGCATGCCTTGACATACAAAGTCTTCCAATAGAAGCTGCCATCATGGGACTCATCAATGGCCTAAGAGAAGGACCTTTCAGCCACTCAATATCCAAGAAGTTCCCAACATCTCTAAACGAGGTTCAAGAAAGGGCGGAAAGATATATCAATATGGAGAAGAACTCTCAATTGGGAGACAGCTCAAAAATCGGATTCTCCTAACCCACCACGGGACAAGGATAAAGAGTCAAAGAAAAAAGAAGATCAACCCGGTGAGAAGCCTAGAAAATACCACAATTACACCCCTCTTCGGGTGTCTCTTGTGGATGTTTACCGAGAAATATGCAACACTAAGAAGATTCCACCACCTCGCCCAATCCAAAACAAAAGAGGGGGAAGTCAGACAGAATACTACGAGTACCACCAAATCTACGGACATCCTACTAACGAGTGTTTCGACCTAAAGAATGTTATAGAGAAATTGGCAAGAGAAGGGCGATTAGATTGGTACTTAGCCAATAAAGCGGATGATCCAAGAAAAAGAAGAAGGAATGAAGAGGTCGGACAAGTTGAACATCTACCTCACACTGAAGAGGTCGAACGAGTTGAACGTCCACCTCACACCGAAGAGGTCGGACGAGTTAAATGTCCACCTCAGACTGGAGAGGTCGGACGAGTTGAATGTCCACCTCACACCGAAGAGGTCGGATGAGTTGAACGTCCACCTCACACCCCTGAGAGACATATTCATATTATAAATGGAGGATTCGCAGGAGGAGGAATCTCTAAATTATCTCCCAAAAGACACCTCAAAGAGGTATATTAAGGAAGGGAGAGAGGTTTGAATAGGACAACGGAATGAAAACAAGACTTCCGAGATTTCAAAAATTCTTGGGGGCAACCACCGATTCTTACCCGACCACCGGAAAGTGAAGAACTCATATTATACCTCACAATGGGAAGTCGGGCAATAGCCTCAACACTAGTCAGAGAAGACGAAAGTTGGCAACAACCCGTCTACTTCATCAGCAATGCTCTATAAGGGGCCAGACTAAGCTATCAAAAGATAGAAAGGTTCGCTTACGCCCTCATACTCACTTCTCGACGACTCCACCCATACTTTCAAGCTCACACTATCAGAGTTTGGACCAATCATCCCATAAAAGGCATCCTACAGAAAGCAGACTTAGCTGGAAGAATCCTGCAATGGGCAGTCGAGTTATCCAAATTTGATCTTCAATATGAAGCTCGGACAGCCATCAAATCACAGTATCTGGCCGACTTCATTGCGAAGTACACTGACACCACGAGAACTCCTGCAAAATGGAATCTCTACGTAGACGACTCTTCAAACAAAATCGGGAGTGGCGCAGGCGTAATTATAAAAAGCGACCAGGGAACCCAAATCGAGCTAAACAACCAAGCTGAATACAAGGTACTCTTGGCTGGTTTAAGGCTGGCTATGAAGGTAGGAGTTCAAAACCTTACCGTATCCAGTGATTCACAAGTAGTCACCTCACAAATAGAAGGGAGCTACCAAGCTAAGGATCCCACTATGAAAAAATACCTGGACAAAACTAGAGAACAGCTCGGATAATTCGAGGGACCCTGGACAAAACCCGAGAATAGCTCGGATAATTCGAGGGACCCTGGACAAAACCAGAGAACAGCTCGGACAATTCGGGGGATATGAGGTTTGACATATACCTCGGGAATAAAATGCCCGAGCCGATGCACTTTCAAAACTAGCCAGCACCAAACCAGGGGACAATAATAGAAGCCTTATCCAAGACATGCCCACCATGCCAAAAGCATGCCAACTTCCCTATAGCCCCACTGGAAGAGCTCCCACAAGTTCTATGGGCATATCGGATAACACCACACTCAACCACCGAAGAATCACCATTTCGACTTGCTTACGAAATAGAGGCAATGATTCCTATGGAGGTAGAAGAGGGATCCCCTAGAGTGATCTCTACAACAAATATACCAACTCCCAAACCCAAAGGGAAAAGCTCGGCCTACTTCCAGAAGTCCGAGAAAGAGCTCAGATTAGAGAGGAAGCACTAAAGCGTCGAATGGACCTAAGGTCGGTCAGGAGAAGGGAAGCTAGTAGCCAACTGGAAAGGACCATACTAAGTTGTTCAGAAGTACCGGGTAAAGGTCACCACAAAGTGTCCGGCCTCGAGGGATGAGAGCTACCAAGGTCATGGCATGCCTGCAATCTAAGAAGGGCACCAGGCCGAGATCTAAAAGATTGCCCGACCTAGAAGGGTAAGCACTAACATGTAGACACTCTTATTCATAACTTCATTTTATTGCTTAAAAGTTTGCAGATTCCCTAAAAAGTTTCCAACCAAGACGCATTAATCTGAGCACAAATATTCATCGTCTGATTACAAAGCTACAGGTTGGCAAGATGAGAACCAAACTCATTGCCCGATCACGACAAAGTCGGCAAGATGAGAACCAAATTTATTGCCCGATCACGACAAGGTCGGCAAGATAAAAACCAAATTCATCGCCTGATCACGACAAAGTCGGCAAGATGAAAACCAAATTTATTGCCCGATTACGAAGAAGTTGGCAAAAAGCAATAAAAACAGATTAATGCAAGAAGTTATAAAAAGTAATCCATAGAAAGAGGCCTGACGAGGTCTGATTAAAAATGGATTACTAAAAATAACTTAAGAAGGACCGACAAGAAGAAGTCAGACCAAACCGATCAAAGCGACAAAGTTATAAAAAATAATCCATCAAAAGAGGCCTGACAAGGTCTGATTAAAAATGGATTACTAAAAATAACTTAAGAAGAATCAACAAAAGAAGTTGGACCAACAAAAGTGTGCGCTAAAAGGGACACAGCTTTGCCCAAAAAGCCATGACTCCACGACAAGGCTATCAAAATTGTTTGGACTAACTAAAAAGGTTCTATGAGAACACTAGAAAGTTGTCAGACAAGATAGCTCCAAGGATCACCTCGCTCAAACAGAAGATAGACAAAACAAGAAATGATAAAAAAGAAGTCGGACAGCAAAGTACCAACACTCTATAAAACATCTCACAAAGGCCAAAGAAAGGTCAAAAAAAATAAGTGCTTCCCTGAAAGCTCGGACAGCAAGAAGATGCT
This sequence comes from Arachis duranensis, assembly GCF_000817695.3. Classification (NCBI taxonomy): domain Eukaryota; kingdom Viridiplantae; phylum Streptophyta; class Magnoliopsida; order Fabales; family Fabaceae; genus Arachis; species Arachis duranensis. Next base: position 45,746,735 of record NC_029778.3, read on the forward strand.
TGAACACGACTTCCCCAAAGAGGTCGAAGCTCAGAAAGCACAACCTCATCAAAAGGTCAAAGCTTAAGCAGGGGCACTGTTCGTACATCGGTTCGAGCTATAAAGGATCGGGTTGGCCGACCTCTTAGAAGGTTGGCCCATGACCGACCTCTTGAAAGGTTGGCCCATTTCCGACCTTTTCACAAAGAGCTCGGATAAATCGCCATAAGAGGCCCAAGCAGGCCCAAACGAAGGGACACAGCCCAAATGTAAAGGCGGCAAAGCCTAAAGAAGGATAAGGCGGTTCCTCTTAAAGATAAGATGACTTCACTCAAAGATAAGATAAGATAACTATCTTATCTCCAGAAAGGTCACTCAACACTACTATAAATACATTGGAGCACCCAGGTATAACTCATACTCTGATTCTACAAAAAAATCTGCCTAAAGCATGTGCTAACTTAAGCATCGGAGTCTCTTACAGGTATCACCACCCTCCAGTGACGAAGGATCAACAGCACCAACAAGTCGGACACATTGACTCCAGCTACCACTGCAGATCTAGTCTGAGATCGACCTACAGTTTCAGGTAACCCTCGGAACACTTACCTTGACCCTAGTCCCGTTACAACCTATGAAAAGACCTCATGATATATGTATGCATGCATTGAACAATTGTTGATTGTTAGATAAAAACAAATCTTAGAAAGCATGATTAGAGGAAAACTAAGTGAATCAACCCTAAACACTTGAGTGACTAGAGCGGATACACATCCGGTGAGGGTTCGATTGCTCAATTCTATGTTTTCACCTATTATTATTTCTTTTCTTGCAAGTTTGTAAATTCCTTTGAATAATTCAATTCAATTGTGGAGTTGATTTGATCATGATTGCCTTAGCCCTCGTATTCATATATGTTTTCTTAGGAATTGATTTGTTTTGACCAAGTAGTTGTATGCACTTAGATAGATTGCATGTAGATAGATTGCATATAGGTAGTTATCTTTAATAAATTTTCATACCGCTTCTTATCCTTCTTGGTTTAGTATGAAGACATGCTATTGTTTAAGTTTGGGAATGTTGATAAACCCCATTTTTAGGGTTTATCTTGTGTTGAATTTAGAGGATTTTATCAACTTTTTCCACATTTATTCACTAAAATAGTATGGTTTTGTAAATTCTTCTAAAATTGTGCTTACGAGTGAAAACATGCTTTTTATGCCTAAAAATTGATAAATTTAATCCACTTTAATTCCATTCAATGCCTTGATATGTTTGTTAAGTGATTTCAGGTTTATAAGGTAAAGATTGGATTGAAGGAACGAAGAAAAAGCATGTAAAAATGGAGAACTCATGAAGAAATGAGGATTTGCTAAATTCAGAGCGATGCGTATACGTGTGAAGGAAATTTGCCAGGCGACGCATATACGCGGCCCATGCGTATGTGTGGGAGGAAATCTGACAAGCGACATGTAAACATGGCCCACGCGTACACGTGGGAAGCAGCACGTGACCAACTTAAAGGCAATACGCTGGGGGCAATTTCTGAGCCATCCAAACCCAAATCCAACTCATTGATGATGCTATTGAACCCAAGGATTGAAGGGGAATGAACCAAGTAGTCATAGTTTAGTTTTCATCATGTTTTAGGTTAGAATTATAGAGAGAGAAGCTCTTTCTTCTCTCTAGAATTAGGTTAGGACTCTTAGGTTAATTTCTCTTAGATCTAGCTTTTAATTCTTTCTTTGATTTAGTTTTCTTTACCATTTCTTGTTCCTACGTCTTTGCTCTCTTAGCTTTATTTGTTATTTCCTTTATTTTGTTATTCTCATGTTCATGCACTTTTGTTCCCTTTGATTTCAATTAATGCAATTTATATTTGATGTTCTTATTATTTAATTGCTTTGCTATTGTTGTTTCCTTGCTTTGGTAGTTGTAGATTTTATATTTCTTACAATTTTACCTTGCTTCCCTTTTGTGTCTTTCAAGTGTTTGATAAAATATTTGGTTTGATTTTAGAGTAGATTTTCTGTTCTTGGCTTGGGATGGTAACTTGGGTGACCTTGAGTTGCTAATGTCCAAGTGATTGATAATTGGTGTCCATTGACACTAACTTTCACTAAGTTAATTAGTGAGTGGCTAGGACTTATGGATTGGGATTGATAAATCCCATTTGACTTTCCACTTGTTAGAGGATGACTTAATGGGATTGATCCTTGTAATTATCATGTTGTGGTTAGTGACAAGGATAAAGATCCTTAACCATCAACCCTTTCCAAGACCTTTTTACCATTTGTGTTCCTTTACTTTCTTGTCATTTATGTTTCCCTTATTAAAAAACCCCAAAATATACATCCCATAACCAATAACATGAACACTTCCCTGCAAATCCTTGAGAGACGACCCGAGGTTTAAATATTTCGGTTATTTTTATCGGGGTTTGCTTAAGTGACAAACAATATAAACATTAATTGAGGTTTAATTGTCGGTTTAGAACTATACTTGCAACGCGATATTTTTGTGAAAATATTTACTGACATTTTTCCTCCGTCAGTGAGAAATTGGACTATGATTATGAGAGACCTTATGAATATGAAAGTGAGGCATTTAATAGCCCAGTTTCATCTGAAGATGAGAGTAGGACCGCGTATGATGCATTTAATGAGGAGATTGAGTATGGTGAAATTGAATTCAAAGTTGGTCAGACATGTGTTACCATGGAGGCTTTCAAAAATGCTTTGAAGGACTATTTCGTATATGAGGGTAAAGATGCCATGTACTTAAAGAATGATAAGCAAAGGGTAAGGGCAGCATGTGCGGATCCAAATTATCCTTGGTTAATCTTGACATCATGGAATAGCCATGATGGTTGTTTTCAAGTAAAAACTCTTTTAATGAGCATAACTGTGGGAGGGACTTTGGTAGTAACCTTGCTGATAGGTCATAGATTACTTTAAAGTTAGTTAAAAGATTGATTACTGATGAGCGGATATTTTACACGCTTTTTGGGATAATTTCATCTAGTTTTTAATATGTTTTAGTTAGTTTTTAGTATATTTTTATTAGTTTTAAGGCAAAATTCATATTTCTGGACTTTACTATCAGTTTGTGTGGTTTTCTGTGATTTCATGTATTTTCTGGCTGAAATTGAGGGAGCTGAGCAATCTGATTCAGGCTGAAAAAAAGGACTGCTGATGTTGTTGGATTCTGACCTCCCTACACTCGGAATGGATTTTTTTGGAACTACATGAGTCCAATTGGCGCGCTTTCAATTGGGATGGAAAGTAGCAATCTAGGGCTTTCCAGAAATATATAATAGTGCATACTTTGCTCGAAGATAAATGACGTAAACTGGCGTTTAACGCCAGTTCCATGTTGCATTCTGGCGTTGAACGCCAGAAACAGGTTGCAAGTTGGAGTTAAACACCAGAAACAGGTTACAACCTAACATTTAACTCCAGAAATAGTCCAGGCACGTAGAAGCTCAAGTCTCAGCCCCAGCACACACCAAGTGGGCCCCAGAAGTAGATTTTTGCACTATCTATCTTAGTTTACTCATTTTCTGTAAACCTAGGTTACTAGTTTACTATTTAAACAACTTTTAGAGACTTATTTTGTACCTCATGACATTTTAGATCTGAACTTTGTACTCTTTGATAGCATGAGTCTCTAAACTCCATTGTTGGGGGTGAGGAGCTCTACAACGTCTCGATGAATTAATGCAATTATTTCTGTTTTCTATTCAAACACGCTTGTTTCTCTCTAAGATGTTCATTCGCACTTCAATATGATGAATGTGATGATCCATGACACTCATCACTATTCTCAATCTATGAACGCGTGCCTGACAACCACCTCCGTTCTACCTTCGATTGAATGAGTATCTCTTGGATTCCTTAATCAGAGTCTTCGTGGTATAAGCTAGAATCCATTGGCAGCATCCTTGAGAATCCGGAAAGTCTTAACCTTTTCTGTGGTATTCCGAGTAGGATTCAGGGATTGGATGACTGTGACAAGCTTCAAACTCGCGAGTGTTGGGCGTAGTGATAGACGCAAAAGGATCAATTTTCACTGAGAGGACGGATGATTAGCCATGTGGTGACAGCGCTTTTGGACCATTTTCACTGAGAGGACGGATGGTAGCCATTGACAACGGTGATCCACCAACACACAGCTTGCTATAGAAGGAACCTTGCGTGCGTGAAAAGGATGACAGTAGAAAAGCAGAGATTCAGAAGACAAAGCATCTCCAAAACTCCAACACATTCTCCATTACTGCGTAACAATTACTCATTTCATGCTCTTTCACTTTTTACAATTGAAACTAAAGAATCCTATTGGTATCCTGACTAAGAATAATAAGATAACAATAGTTTGCTTCAAGCCAACAATCTCCGTGGGATCGACCCTTACTCACGTAAGGTATTACTTGGACGACCCAGTGTACTTGCTGGTTAGTTGTGCGAAATTACATAAAGTGAGTGTAATTTTCGTGCACCAGGTTTTTGGCGCCGTTGCCGGAGATTGTTTGAGGTTGAACAACTGACGGTGAATCTTGTTGCTTAGATTAGGAAAATTTTGTCTTTTGGGTCAATGACAAACCCCAAATTGACGGTTTGTTTTGCATTGAATTCAGAATATCTTGATAGCCTTTTGTCACATTTAGCCTATGAATTAGCATGGTTTTGTTATCTCTCCCATATTCGTGCTTAAGTGTAAAAACATGCTTTTTGAGCCTTATTTTGATGAATTCTAGTTTCTCTTTGATTCCATAAGATGCCTTGATGTGTTTGCTAGTAATCTCAAGTTGAAATAGGCTAGGCATGGATCAAAGGAAGCAAGGAAGGAAGCATACAAGTGGAGGGAAGCACAAAAAGCCAAAGAATTGATCCAGACCATGCACGCGCACGCGCACAAGGCGCTCGCACGCACATTGTGAAACAGGACAAGGACGCGCACGCGTACCGTGCGCTCACGCGCCGATGGTGGCACATGACTTCATTAATATAACACGTGCCTGGCGATTTTGGAAGGTTTCAGCAACCAACTTTGGCGCCAAAATGCATATAAGAGCCAAGGATTGAAGGGGATTGACACACATTCACATCCATAGACTAATTAGGAGAAGATTAGATAGATAATTAGTTTTAGAAGTAGTTTCTAGAGAGAGAAGCTCTCACTTCTCTCTAGAATTAGGATTAGGTTTAGGTTAATCTCTTTTCTTAGATCTAGATTTAATTCATGCTTTGATTCAATTTTCCTTTATCAATTCTTAATCTTCTCATCTCTCTCTTTCTAATTATGTGCTTTCATAATTGTAATTCTTCATTTTGTTTTGGATAGATTGTTGTTCCTTAGTTTTCTTCCAATAATGCAATTTGAGGTAATTCATGATAGTTGTGATTTCCTTGCTTGTTGTTGTTAATTCTTTGCAATAATTGTAGTTATATTCTATTCTTGTTATCAATTTACTATGCTTTTCTTTTATGCCTTCCAAGTGTTTGATGAAATGCTTGGTTGGGTTTTAGTGTAGCTTTTGTTCCTCTTGGCTTTGGTTGAGTAATTAGTGACTCTTGAGTTATCTAAT
>NC_029778.3:45752713-45754222 GCF_000817695.3 Arachis duranensis
AACAACCTCCGGATACTTATAGGTATAATTTCCATCCTAATGCGTGTCAATTTAACGGCTATGATGACTCTTTTTGTGACACTCAACAATCACCATCATATGCATATGAATCTCATCCTCAACATGAACCTCAACCATTCTCCCAAGCCTTTCCATACCAAGCACCTTCCTATGATCCATATTCACCATATGACCAATCATCCATGCCATATTCTTATGACCATTATGAACGAGAACCCTTAGAACCACCACAACCCTATCAAGATTACTCCCAAGAACCACCTCAATACACACCATCTCCACAATTTTATCAGGAGGAACCACCTTCCTACCATGAATCCTCTCTCCAAAATAATGAACCTTCCTACTCACCCCAAGCCCCAATAGATGATTCTCTTACCTTGCTACTTCAAGGACAAGCGGATATGCAAAGGAACACCTTAGAGTTTGTGACTAACTTGACCAAGGTAGTGCATACTTTAGCCTACAAATGTTTGAACACTCAAGGTGCTTCCCTAGCCACATATGGAGAATCAATTGAAGAGAAAAGCATGAAGGAGAGATTGAAAACTCCGGTGGGGGATGAGGGATGCTATTTTGTGTTGGAACAATTGGAGGAGCCTATGATCATTGAAGAACGGAAAGAAGTGGTTGAAGATTTAGGAGATGTTGAAAGTCCATGGGAACGTAGCATCATGGAGAATTCTTCCAAGAAGCTTGATATTGATGTTGAGGAGGGTGCGCAACCTCCAAAGCACATCATGGTTGAAGACTTTGAAGAGGTTGATCAAGAGATGGATTCAATTATTGATGAGTTCCTCTCTACAATGGAATTCTCTCCCATTGGACATGAAGTTGAGACTATAAAAGAGTGTGCACAACCTCCCAAGGATAACGAAAATAGCATGGTGTATATTGAGAATGAAGAATACGAAGAGGTTGATCAAGAGATGAATTCATTCATCGATGAATTCCTATCCAAAGTTGAATCACCTCCCATTAAACAATATGTCAACACCAAGCCATGTAACAAAAGGGAAAAGGTTGAAATTGAAGAAGCTTGTGAAGAGGTGGAAACAATCAAAGAAGAGCACAAGGAAGTGGACCTTGCATTGTCTAAGTTTGGGGAGGTCTCCCTTCCCAAGCTACCATCCAACACAACATTCAAGTGGGTAAAATCTCTATCCATAAGCTTTAATTTCTCACTTGAATATGGTTTGATTGAAAATGATGGTCAACTTAGAACTCTTTGTGGAATTAAAAGTGGAAATGAGTTATGTAGTGGTTGGAAAGTAAGTGTCAAGCTCATTAAGGTCAAGGCCTCAAAGTATAGGGATGATGTTGGGACAAGGATTACCTTGTATGGATCTAGAAGGAAGTATTGGTGGAGTAAAGAGAACTCTGTGTGTCCACCACATTTATGTCAACTACCCGTCCGACAAAATCATGGAACTCAACTAACGGATGGATGCGAAAATAAGATATGGGATCCCGGTTCGCTATGTGAAG
>NC_029778.3:45755613-45757883 GCF_000817695.3 Arachis duranensis
TTCTTCTTTCTTTCACCACAACCACTTCCATTCGCTCTCTCTCTCATCCACTAGCCGCCATTCACTCTCTGTCTCTGCTTCCTTGCAAAATCGCTGCTGCCGCCATCTTCACCGCCACCGTCCACGGCGGTGCAAGCCTCTGCCTCTGCTGCCCTCACTCTAGTCCCGTTTCCTCTTTCCATTCTTGGTTCTTTCCCCACTCCCAGGTTCCTGCTCCAATTTCTGTTCTCTTTAATTTTTCATTTCTGTTAATTACTGTAATTTTCTGTTAGATAGTCTGCATTCAAATTGTGTATGTTAGGATTAGTTAGAAATAACTGCGGTTAGGTAGCTAGGGCTGGATAGAGGATTCTAGGCCTGATAAGTGCTCCGTTCGTGCGTAATTTGCTATCTGCTTATTTGGATGTTGTATGCTGATTTTTGGACTGATTTTATGCATTTCATGTTGCCTGAATGCTATACCACTGTCACTTTGCCTAATTGATGTTGTTTTCTATGCTTCTTGTGCTAATCTGCTATCCGGGAACGTCCAATTTTAAGCCGGAATGCTGCCCGATTTTCCAGGAGATTAGTTTCATTGTGGCTTTAATTCAATTTTGAGCAGATTTCCGTTTCTTTTTGACTTCCCGGATTTGCATCATTCACTGTGAACATGAACCATATCTTTTCTTTTCATTGCGCATAAATATCATCATATCACTAATCCACTTTTCTAACTCACTAATTTCTTTAACCATCTAACTTCCGCTCACCTTTAACCCCCTTTAACAATTCTTTCAAATATATGATGTTATTATTGCCTTTTGAATATGAGTTGTTGATTTTAATGAAGCTTGCTTTCTTGGTTTACTTGTTTACTTTTGCATATTCATTGCAACATCATGATTGTTCTATGATAATTGTACCCTGAACATGCCTTCTTTGTTACATGCTAAATGTCTTATATATTCTGTCATATTTTTCAGGATGTCGGATAAAGGCAAAGCCATAGCCACTGCCTCCAAGAAGAGAAAACACTCTACCCCCTCCATTCCTTCCATCTACAAGAATTATGCCAAGAATCCATTGAATGATGTAGACAAGGAAAATCAACAGTTACCTTCTACCAATCCAGACAAATTCCCCAATCTCTACTGTGAGCTCCGGTTTTCTAGATATCGAACTACAAAGTTGAACATTGAGAAGAAGCTGCTCCTCCCTACTGATGTGAGACGGTCTATTACCGGTCGGATCCTTGAGTTGGGTATCGACTTTGTTGACCGGGATTTGGGGGATATCAATGTATCTTGGGTGAAGGAATTCTACTGCAACTTCTTCCGTCCGACATTAGATTCGGTTCAGGTGAGGGGTAGAGAGATTATGATTACTGAGACTGCGATTGAGGAGGTGCTACAGTGCCGGCATGTACCTGATGAGCTGTGTGCCCATCAGCAGGCTGAGTTAGCCATACACAGCATGACTTTTGATTATAAGGCACTCAGGACTATTATTGGGTTACCAGATGCCACATGGGTTATGGATGCGAACAATACCAAGCCAAAAGGGATGCTCTTTACTCATTTGACTAGGGAGGCCAGGACTTGGCAGATGATATTCGCGTGCTATGTCTTACCTACCACCCACTTCTCCGAGATCCCTATGGAGATGCTTCTACTGATTGGGTGTGTTATGGAGGGGAAGGAGGTCTCCTTCCCTAGACTTATCCGACAGTGTATGTGGCGGGCGAATATTCGTGGCCTACTCCCATTTCCTACATTGGTCACGAGTATGGCGGCCCTAGCTGAGGTCCCATGGCTGGACGATGATGTGCGACCACCGCCCCCTGATGTACTTCCATTTCCTACATTGGTCACGAGTATGGCGGCCCTAACTGAGGTCCCATGGTTGGACGATGATGTGCGACCACCACCCCCTGATGCTGATGACAGGGAGGTTACTATCCCCTGGGGTGGTTGGGTGCATGAGAGGCCACCTGCTAGACGCTGCTCTCGGGCTAGAGCTGTCATGGGGACACCTTCACCATCAGCCCCTACAGCTGCCCCATCATCCTCTACAGCTGCAACTCCTTCATCATCTACTAATCCACCAGCAGCCCCTGAGCCTACTTATCTCCTGGTCCAGCGTCTATTCCGGTTCTTAGAGCGCGAGAGACGCCATGTCAGACGCCGTTTGGATCGGATGGACCAGGCTCTCATTTCTTTGGGTGCTGAGCTACCTCCGCTTCCCAATTCTCCGGCTTCCGATGAGCAGGATCTTCAGGAGGGGGAGGC
>NC_029778.3:45758131-45759953 GCF_000817695.3 Arachis duranensis
ACTTTTAGTTGGATTTTTATTTTTCTTTATACATTTTGTTTATCTTTGTTTTTAGTTTGTGGTTATGATTAGAATTCATACTTGAATTGCAAATATTTAGTCACCCTTTTCGCATAAGAAATTGGTTTTAAGTGAAAAGGAAAGGATGAACCAAGAAAATTTCTGAATTTTTTTTTTCAATCACAACAATGCTTGGTCAAATATTGAAATTTTCCAAGAAGTTTAAACATAGGGCATTGACCCAATTGATTGAAGAAAAATTTTGGTAAAACTTGCTTGAATTTCATACTTTGTGAAGCATGTATTGAACTAAGAACACAAGCTTGTGAGACTTGAGCCTATTGATGTGGTTACATCTTATAACCACTTATTTCCCATTCTTGTGTGAAATTGTTCGCTTTCTATGAATGTAATCCTTGATTTGCTTGATTCTATATGTCCATTTATTTCTTGTATTCATGTATTTATATGATTGAGGCCATTATTTCATTAGCTCACTTACCCAATTAGCCAACCTTTCACTCTCCATTGTTAGCCAATTTTGAGCCTATGCTTAACCAACTTATTCTCAATTTAGCACATTACAAGCCCAAGGCGAAAAACCAATGAAAAGTCCTTGTTTGGATCTTTGATTAGCCTAGGCTAGTGAGAGTGTTTATTATTCAAAGTTGGTGAGGTTTGGGAACATTGGATGGGATAAAAGGGGTAGTACACTTTCATGTTTAAGAATTGGGTACATACTCATGTATTGATCAAATGAATAGACCTTATGCATTGATACTCTTGTATATAGTTTGACAAAAGAAAAAGAAATGAAAAGAAAGGAAAAAAAAAGAGAAATAAAAGTGAAAATGAGAAAAACAAAAAGAATAAAAAAAAGAACAGAAAAAAAGAAAGAAAAAAAGAAAAAAGAAAGAAAATAATAAAAAGGGGACAAAATGCCCCAAAGTGAAGTCAATAAAAAAAGGAATCAATGCATAGGTGTCATGAATCAAATAGGAAATGCATGAATATGTAAGAAAAAGTGAAGAATGGGTAGTTAAGATAGTTTGAACTTGTATAGGTCATTATATAGTTAGGTGGGGAAGACTATGCTAATCAAAGATTCAAATCCTAGTACACTTAACCATAAATGATCCCATCTTGACCCTAACCCCATTACAACCTAAATGAAAGACCTCATGATGAATGTATGCATGCATTGAATAAGTGTTGATTGTTAGAAGAAAATCAAATTTTGGAAAGCTTGATTAGAAGAGAATTGAGCGAATTGACCCTTAAACACTTGAGTGAATAGAGCGGATACACATATCCGGTGAGGGTTCAAAAGTTCAATCACATGTGTTCACCCATATTATCTATATTCTTGCAAGTTTAAATTCTTTTTGGACAATTCAATACAATTGTGGTTTGGAATTAATTCCTATTACCTAGCCTTGTGCTTACACATGCTCTCTTGGCAATTTGAGATGTTTGAATTAAGCATTTGCATTTATTTTAGGTAGTTGCATTTAGATATGATTCATATAGTTTAGTTGCATTCAATAAATGTCATACCCCTTAGTTCTTTCTTATTTTAGCATGAGGACATGCTAAGGTCTAAGTGTGGGGAGGTTGACAAACCCCAAATTGACGGTTTGTTTTGCATTGAATTCAGAATATCTTGATAGCCTTTTGTCACATTTAGCCTATGAATTAGCATGGTTTTGTTATCTCTCCCATATTCGTGCTTAAGTGTAAAAACATGCTTTTTGAGCCTTATTTTGATGAATTCTAGTTTCTCTTTGATTCCATAAGATGCCTTGATGTGTTTGCTAGTAAT
>NC_029778.3:45760812-45772578 GCF_000817695.3 Arachis duranensis
TTTCGTGCACCAAGTTTTTGGCGCCGTTGCCTGGGATTGTTCGAGTTTGGACAACTGACGGTGAATCTTGTTGCTTAGATTAGGAAAATTGTCTTTTGGGTCAGAGTCTTTTATTTTCTTTTCAAAAAATTTTTCAAAATATTATTTTTCTCTATTAATTTTTAGTTTTTATGTGAGTTTAGTGTCATGTTTTAAGTTTGGTGTCAATTGCATGCTTTTCTTTGTCTTTTAATTTTCGAATTTGCATGTTCTTTGTTCATCTTTGACCTTCAAGTTGTTCTTGCCTATTTTCCCTGTTTGATCTTTAGTTTGTCTTATTTTGTGTCTTTTCTTGTTTTTCTTGTGCTTTTTCAAAATATCAGTTTTCAAAAAAAAAATTATTTATTAAAAATACCTCTTTAAAACACGTTACATTTATAGCTCAATTGGCTAGAGCATTGTGTTTGTGTTCTTGGTAATTGGGCATCTTCCTTTTAAAACTTTTTCAAAAATAATTTTTTTTTATTAAATCTTGTGCCAAACTTTAAGTTTGGTGTTCTCTTGTTAATTTTCCTTTAACTTTCGAAAATTTTATTGTGGTTTTCTAAAAATTTTAAGTTTGGTGTTCTATCTTTTGTTCTTGTTGTTCTTGTGAGTCTTCAAGGTGTTCTTGAGTCTTATTTGTGTTTTAATCTTAAAATTTTTAAGTTTGGTGTGCCTTGGTGTTTTCCCTCTAAAATTTTCGAAAACAAGGAGCATTGGATTTAAAAATTTTAAGTCTTGTGTCTTTTGTGTGTTTTTCTCTTTTATAATAAAATTCAAAAATCAAAAAATATCTTGTCTAACTATTTTTAAGCAATTATTTCGAATTTTTTTCATAAAAATTCAGATTTCAATTTCAAAATTTTTCAAATCTTATCCTTTTAAGATTTTTAAAAATCACATCTTTTTCAAAAATATCCTAACCACTTTCTCTCTCCTCACTTTTTTGAAAATCTTCATAAAACATTTTTAAATTTTTATTTTAGTTTTTATTTTATTTTATTATATTATTTCGAAATTTTTTTAAATAAATATAATAAAATAAATAAAATAAATCCACATCATCTCCCTTTCTCCATCATGGACCTAAGTGGAAATGAACAGTCCAGAAGAACTCGGGGGTCATATGCTAACCCCACTACTGCTTCATATGGGAGTAGTATCTGTATACCCTCCATCAGAGTCAGTAGTTTTGAGTTGAATCCTCAGCTCATTATCTTGGTGCAGCAAAGTTGTCAGTACTCCAGTCTTCCACAGGAAGAACCTACAAAGTTTCTGGCATAGTTTTTACAAATTGCTGACACAGTACATGTTAAGGAAGTAGATCAGGATGTCTACAGATTATTACTGTTTCCATTTGCTGTAAAAGACCAAACTAAGAGGTGGTTAAATAACCAACCTAAGGCTAGCATAATGACATGGAAACAACTGTCAGAAAAATTTCTGAATCAATATTCCCCCCCAAAACGGATGACACAGCTAAGGTTGAACATCCAAGGCTTTAAACAAGGAGATAATGAATCTTTTTATGATGCCTGGGAGAGATATAGAGAGATGCTAAGAAAATACCCCTTTGAAATATTTTCAAAGTGGGTGCAGTTAGACATCTTCTATTATGGGCTTACAGAGAAAACTCAGATATCTTTGGACCACTCAGCTGGTGGATCTATACACATGAGAAAGACAATTGAAGAAGCTCAAGAGCTCATTGATACAATTGCCAAGAATCAGCATCTGTACCTAAGTAGTGAACCTTTCATGAAAGAAGAGGCTAAAACAGTAACTGCTGAACTCAATCCTGCAGAATAAGTTATTGAATTTAATCAGCAATTAGATTTTCTAACAAAACAGCTAGCCGAATTCAAGGAGATATTACAAGACACAAGAATGGCTAATATGAACATGGAAGTACAGTTGAAGTAAATAGAACAGCAGTTATCAAAACAAATAACAAAAGAGTGACAAGCAGTTCAATTAAGAAGTGGGAAGATATTAAATACCTCACTTCAAGGTAGCATGAAGCCAAGAAATGAACAAACTGCTACCCAAAATTCCTCTAAGGACAGTAAGAGCCCAGAGAGGAACAATTCTGGTGTTCAAACGCCAGAAAAGGGTGAAGGGCTAGCGTTAAACGCCCAACCCATGCTCAGTTCTTGCGTTCAAATGCCACAAACAGGCAAGGAAGTGGCGTTAAACGCCCAAAGAAAGCTCAGTTCTGGCATTCAAATGCCAGAAATAGGTAAGGAATTGGCATCCAATGCCAATCCAGCTTCTAACCCTAGCATTTAAACGCCAGTGGGGGATCAGACACATACAAGTGCTGATAGCAACCCCTCTAAGAAGGCTTTCCCAACCACCTCTATAGAAAATAAACCTGCAGCAAGTAAGGTTGAGGAATACAAAGCCAAGATGCCTTATCCTCAGAAGCTCCGCCAAGCGGAACAGGATAAGCAATTTGCCCGCTTTGCAGACTATCTCAGAACTCTTGAAATAAAAATTCCATTTGCAGAGGCACTTGAGCAAATACCCTCTTATGCTAAGTTCATGAAAGAGATCTTAAGTCATAAGAAAGATTGGAGAGAAACTGAAAAAGTTTACCTCACTGAAGAATGCAGTGCAGTCATTCTGAAAATCTTACCAGAGAAGCTTAATGATCCCGGAAGCTTTATGATACCATGCACATTAGAGGGTACTTGTACCAAAAAAGCTCTATGTAATTTTGGTGTTGTGATGAGCGGATATTTTATACGCTTTTTGGGGGTAATTTCATGTAGTTTTTAATATGTTTTAGTTAGTTTTTAGTATATTTTTATTAGTTTTTAGGCAAAATTCATATTTTTGGACTTTACTATGAGTTTGTGTGTTTTCTATGATTTCAGGTATTTTCTGGCTGAAATTGAGGGAGCTGAGCAAAAATCTGATTCAGGTTGAAAAAAGGACTGCTGATGCTGTTGGATTCTGACCTCCCTGCACTCGGAATGGATTTTTTGGAGCTACAGAAGTCCAATTGGCGCACTCTCAATTGGGATGGAAAGTAGACATCTAGGGCTTTTCAGAAATATATAATAGTCAATACTTTGCTCGAAGATAAACGATGTAAACTGGGGTTTAACGCCAGTTCCATGTTGCATTCTGGCGTTGAACGCCAGAAACAGGTTGCAAGTTGGAGTTAAACGCCAGAAACAAGTTACAACCTGATGTTTAACTCCAGAAACAGCCCAAGCATGTGAGAAGCTCAAGTCTCAGTCCCAGCACACACCAAGTGGGCCCCAAAAGTATATTTTTGCACTATATATCTTAATTTACTCATTTTCTGTAAACCTAGGTTACTAGTTTAGTATTTAAATAACTTTTAGAGACTTATTTTGTACCTCATGACATTTTAGATCTGAACTTTGTACTCTTTGACGGCATGAGTCTCTAACTCCATTGTTGGGGATGAGGAGCTCTGCAGTGTCTCGATGAATTAATGCAATTATTTCTGTTTTCTATTCAAACATGCTTGTTTCTCTCTAAGATGTTCATTCGCACTTCAATATGATGAATGTGATGATCCGTGACACTCATTACTATTCTCAATCTATGAACGCGTGCCTGACAACCACCTCCGTTCTACCTTCGATTGAATGAGTATCTCTTGGATTTCTTAATCAGAGTCTTCGTGGTATAAGCTAGAATCCATTGGCAGCATCCTTGAGAATCCGGAAAGTCTAAACCTTGTCTGTGGTATTCCGAGTAGGATTCAGGGATTGGATGACTGTGACGAGCTTCAAACTCGCGAGTGTTGGGCATAGTGACAGACGTAAAAGGATCAATGGATCCTATTCCGATCTGATCAAGAACCGACAGATGATTAGCCGTGTGGTGACAGCATATTTGGACCATTTTCACTGAGAGGACAGATGGTAGCTATTGACAATGGTGATCCACCAACACACAGCTTGCCATAGAAGGAACCTTGCGTGCGTGAAGAAGATGACAGTAGGAAAGCAGAGATTTAGAAGACAAAGCATCTCCAAAACTCCAACACATTCTCCATTACTGCGTAACAATTACTCATTTTATGCTCTTATAGTGTGAGTGTAATTTTTGTGCACCAATTACCCAACCATATTTAAAATCTAAGCAGGCCATGGAGTACATGATTGAAGACTATAATGTTGAGTTGAGTGAAAAAATGATTAGTAGGACTCTAAAGGCAGCATAGGAGAAAGTAATTGGCAATGAGCAAGTACAGTATGGAAGAATTCACGATTATCTCATGGACTTACATAGGAGTAACCCAGGGTCAACTGCTTTGATGGAAGTAACTCCTCAGCCTGAGTCTCCTCCATTGTTTGATAAGCATTATATCAGCTTAGAAGCGTGCAAAAAAAGGATTCAAAGACGGGTGCAAGCCTCTAATCGGACTGGATGGTTGCTTTCTTAAGGGCTATTATGGTGGATAGCTCCTTAGTGTAGTTGGACAAGATGGCAATAACCATTTTTATGTTATTGCATATGTTGTGCTACGAAATGTATGTAAGGAGACATGGAAGTGGTTTTTGACACTGCTCCAAAAATATTTGGGGGACTGCACTGAAGGTGGTTGGAACTTCATTTCAGATCAACAAAAGGTGACTTCAGTAAATTAATTTATGTTTATATTTGTATAACTATTTTACAACTTATTAAAATCATATTGTTTAATTCCCTTGTGTTGTTGTGTTAAAAAAGGGGTTGGTTTTGGCATTGAAAGTGGTTATGCCTCTGTCTCATCACAGGAGTTGTGTGTAACACATATGAAAAAATTTTATTAAGTATTTTAAAGACCAGCAGACCAAGCAGTTAATATGGGAATGTGCAAGATGCACTACTCAAATTGAATTTAAGGCATCCATGGAGAACTTAAAGAAAGCCAGTGTTGAAGCATGGGAGTATATGAGAAGGTTTGATCCTGGTGTTTGGTCGAAAGCATTCTTCAGTCAGTCAATAGCAAGGACCCTAACCATGGATGGCTAACTATAGATGCAGTAAGAGCCATCTATTCATACTTTATAAAGCCAATCAATAGCGAAGAATATTAGGTCCCTATTAACTCTCCAAAACCACTTCCTCCTCAAATAAAGAAACTTACTCATCGACCAAATATGAAGAAAAGGGCAGATCCGATTGAAGGTGAAATGCACACCAACAAGGCTAGGAAAACATTCCTTGTGACATGTAGAAAATGTGGCCAAAAAGGACATTATTACAAGACTTGTACCAATGCACCACAAGATCCAAATTGGCAACCTATGACGAAGAAGGAGAGGAGAGTAAAGAGCAAATAGATTGTGGTGTCAACCCAACCAAGAACTGACCAGGTTTCACTGCTAACTTATTATAGGGTTCGATAAGTATTAAACAAAATGTTTAGGGGTTTACTGCTACCTTATATGTCTATTTTAGAAATTGCTAACAATAAATTTGTCTATATTCAAACTTATTAACATTGCTAACTTAATATGTAATTGAGTTGTGATGATTAGCAGGCACCCTAAGACAGATAACAGCTCAAATGCTCCTCATGGTGAAATTCGGGTAAATGCTATGGTGAGTATAGCACATTTTGTGGCATGGATCCTATATGATGGTGCTGCTAGCCTTGCAAACATGTAAATTTGTGTCGATTGATACAGTCTAAGGCCAAGAAGAATAAGAAAAAACTCCCTAAAACCATACCGAAAGAAGGGCAAGTTGGCACACACCAAAGTGAGGAAATACCTCTTTCACAATCTGCACCCAATATGGAGGAGGTATACTATTCATCCCTAAATACATTTACATCTTAACCCAAACCCGCAAATACATTCACTATAATTTTTTATAATGTTCAATTTTTTTACTTTTTGGACCAGCCTATAATAGATAACACGCAGATGAATCCAATGTCATCTATGCGAGAAAAACAATAGGTTATTAGACCCACATGCATGTCCACACCAACATAGGGACCACCGTTCACATCCATGGCTCCAACACTTCCACCCCAAGGGTTTAAGCCCCCTCGTCTCAAAAATACCTCTGCCAACAATACTGTATCCGCAGAGACAATTGCCATATCAAGTTCTAGGACTGCCTCAAGGATCTTGAAGTTCATCCCCATTCCAAGAATGAGGCCACCTAAGGAGAATTGAAATGATGACTTTGAAATAGTTATTTGTGTTTTGTTGACTTAGTTAGGAACATTATGAATTTGTTTCATTTTTAGTTTATTTGGATATGCATATTTTGGAAGTTATTATTGTGGCTATTTAGAGCCTTGAAGAAACTTGACTTCATCTTCAGTATTTTGTTGGGATCATTTTCCATGCCTGCTATTGTTAGAATTGTTCTCTTTAGCAAAATTGTGACCTTTTGGAGCTATCAATATCAACTTTGTGTCATTATATTAGGTTACAACAGCTGGAAGGATACATCATTCCTTATAAATATGTGCCAATAACATATTACCTTTTATATTTATATATTTCTCTATTGAATTTCTCTTGTTGCTTTATATTACCATTTTATAGTTTAGTCATTGTCTATACTAATTATATCAAGTCTAGCAACTGTATATTTAAATAATTAAACACAGCCATGTATGAAACTATAAATTTTCATCTTCATTGATGCACAAATTATATTTTTCTGTTTCATATTGGTACAACCCTTACAACCATGATCACTGGTGCACGAATTTCCACACTTCATACAACTGAACCAGAAAGTGCACTGAGTCGTCCAAGTAATACCTGAGTGAGTCAGGATCAATCCCACGAGGATTGTGATTTGAAGCAAGCTATGGTTATCTTATAGATCTTAGTCAGGCGAATAGAAAGGTTGTTTGATTATTTAAACGCATAAAAAGAAAATGAATAAAACGTTACTCAATTGATGGTGAAAGCAATGATAAGAAGATGGTTATGGCTTGGAGATACTTTGTTCTTCTGGATTAATCCGGTCTTACTACCTTCTTCAACTGTGAATGATTTCTTCTATGGCAGGATGTATGTGATTAACGCCCTTCTTAAAAGATCGTCAATGCTCCTCCAGATCTAAACCCTAGGGTTAATGCAGATCCAGTCTGATTGAGGGTGAAACTCCTGCAGTTCATTCTCCTTAGTGATCCTACTCAAAACGCCACAGACAAGGTCGAATCTTCCGAATCAAAGAATGATGCGCCTTTGGTTCTAGCCTCTACCACAAAGACTCTAATCTCCCCGTACCTCGGTTGAACTAGTGTCTCAAGAAGTCCCCAACAAAGTCGTGGATTAGCCGTCTAAGAGATGTATAATCAAGCTAGTGGTTTATCAATTGCCCAATGAAAGACTTACTCTGAACCCATGTAGAATGAGATAACCTTATGTCGGTTCAACGCATTCATAATGATGAAGAATGAATATACATCTTAGAATAGAGAATCAAACACGAATGTAAATAGAATAGTAGTACTTTATTAATCCATAAAACTCAGTAGAGCTCCTCCCCTCAACCTAGGAGGTTTAGAAACTCATACTGATAGAAAATACAATGTGTAATTCGAAATATGACAGGTCCTCCTCTGAGATTATGGGAGTTCTCAAAATAAATACTAGACTAATGACTAAGGATAACATAAAAAGGGTAAAACAGTCTTTTAGTGTGAAAATCCACTTTTAGGACCCTCTTGGTGAGTGTTTGGACAGAGCTTGATTGAGATCCATATGCTAGGAGGCCTCTAGGGTGTTAAACGCTGGCTAGGGAATCCTTTATAGGTGTTGGACGCTGGTCTCTTCTCCTTTGGGCGCTGAACGCCAGAATATGGCAGAAAGCTGGCATTGGACGCCAGTTTTAGGCCTTCAATTTGGAAGCAAAGTATAGAATATTATACATTTCTAGAAAGATCTGGATGTTAGCTTTTCATATCCATTAAGAACGCTCCATTTGGACCTCTGTAGCTCCAGAAAAGCTCTTTCGAGTGCAAGAAGGTCAGATCCTAACAGCATCTGCAGCACTTTCTCTGTCTCTGAATCAGACTTTTGCTCCAACTCCTCAATTTCAGCCAGAAAATACCTGAAATTGCATAAAAACACACAAACTCAAAGTAGAATCCAAAAATGTGAATTTTGCACTAAAACCTATGAAAACTTAATAAAACTTAAACAAAACATACTAGAAACTATATGAAAATGATGGCAAAAATCGTATAAAATATCCGCTGATCAATCACATTTCTACAAAATAAAACAACCAAATTTCTGCTCCTTCCTAGCCAAAAGTCCTCAGGAACTTTGCAATTACAACTCCTGCAACAAATGCCAAAACAATACATCCAAACCCATTGCATCTACTTTGAATCAAATTCACTTGAGATTTGTATAACTCAACTTCTAACCCAGTCAATCTTTCATCAAACTCCTTCACTTGGTCATGAATAACATGATTATGGCCTTCAAAATGAGCTTCATTTTGCATTAGCCCACCAAAATGAAGATTCTTACTAGCATCCACATTAAACGATTAAACATACTCGTCAAGCCATGCAAAATACTTGCTATGAGGTGCTGAAGTTTGCAACATGGCAGGAAGATTGTTACCCTGGGGAGAAATTTTGTAAATCTTCTATCGAAATCTAAATAAATGGAAAAAAAATAAACTACCTTGAAGTATGGGTAGCCAAGGTATAGTCTGCCCAGGTTTAATTCCGTTCCAAACATGAAGAGAATAGCATGAATACCGCAGTTACATTTTGGGGCAACCCACTTCTTCTTCTTCCTTTCTCTCAAAGTCGTGCCAGAATTTCGACTCCAACTTTCAGAGTCAGATGCATCTTTTCTACTTCGCCAATTTGAGAGTGACAAATGCTCACTATGTTTAGCAAAATGGCAACATTTTGGCCACCCAAATAACGAACAAATCGATCCCTGTCTAACTTCCAATTAGCCAGCACAGCATCTAACGACCACATCATCAACGTTAACTGCCATATACGCAAATTTCGTTAGGTCTTGATGCTGGAGATGACAGAAGGACCGCCTTATCTCACGGCAAGCAGGGACAAGGATCGGGGGTACCATTTTTTTGGACAAGGATTACTATGTCCTTCAAGAAAATGGACAGGGATCGGGTTGAAACTTTACTCAAGAAATATCAGCAAATTAATAGAGAAGAAGAAGAAAAAGAAGTAACAGGGGCAGTTTAAAGGAGAAATTAGTGTGAGAGAAAGTGGCATTGAAAAAGAAACTCCGGAGTAAAAAAATTTAAAAAGTGTTGTACCACGACAACTACGGTAGCATCAAACGTAGAAACTGTGGCGGCAACGGCGGCGAAAACTGCGGTGGCAACAGTGACAGCAACATCAGTATAAAGGACAGATCTGAAAATGCATTGATAAGATAGGTGGCTCGATCCAGAAGCTCTCTACTGCAACGGACACGGCAGTAGTAATGGCGCCGGCGGCAAAAATGGCAACAGGAACGATGGCGAAAATGGCGGTAGAAAATTCAGGATTTCATCGCCGTTCTCTTCTCCGCTAACCAGCCTCTCATCTCTGCGAAAAGGAAAAATTAGGTTTTAAGGAAAAATTTTGTATTTTAATAAATTAATTATGTAGAGGTTTTCTAAATTGTCATGAATAAAATGTATTATAGAGGTTTTCAAGAAACCTCCATTAAAATACTCCCAAAATTAAATATTAATCTTGTTGTGAAATAATTTTATTAAATTAATATTTGTGGGTGTTGTAATAGTGGTGTTCAAAAGCTTCTTTTAGAAAATACTTCTAAGTTTGTTAAATATACTTCAAGTGATGTTCAAAAAAAATTATATATTTTTACTTCAATGGTGAGAAACTCAATTAAAAAATATTAGAGATGCCAATTTTTGTATCGTTATTATTGAAACTCGTGATGAATCTAAAAAAGTGCAAATGACTATTATTTTGAGATTTCTTGATCTGGATGATTTTGTTCAGATGTTTCTTTGATCTTGTATATGTTAGTGACACTAGTGTGCTGCATTGACTTTAAAAAATGAATTGGTATCTGTATTTTCTATTTATAATTTTTAAGATGTAAATTTTGAAGTTTGAGGTATGCTGGTGCTAGCAATATGTAAAGTGAATGGAATAGTTTGCAAATTTTATTTCTCGATGATTGTTGACAAATATATTATGTCCCATTATTTTTCTCATAAATTGTAATTAACACTTGTGGATATTCAGGAGAAGTACTTCAAGTTCGTGAATTTTTATATAATTATCAATATTGTTGGTACATTTTACAAAAGGCATAATCGACTATAAAAAGCTTAAGAAATAGAAAATACAAATTTAATTGCTAATAATAAACTAGAAACAGGTCAATTTGTAAAGTTGGTGCAAACAAAGTTACCACTTTACAAAGAATTGGAGATACAATATAGAGTTCTCATTTTTATTCTATTTATAACTTCATAAGAATGTTTATCCCTACTCATACCATTTTCAATAGTATCATTAATGAAGCTGCAACTTCTATTAAAAGAGGTAAAGCTTATGGTATTAACAAAATGCTATTCTCGTTTAAATTTGTTTTTTTTTTTTGGCTATATTTGATATTTTTTGGCTATATTTGATAAAGCAAATTTTGTGGGTTACTAATATTCTGTGCTAAGCGCTACAACAAAAATCTCAGCATATTTTAAATATAATGCATATTGTCTCTATATCAAAATTACTCTAAAATTTGAAGAATAATAGATTATGTAATTTATTTGATACTATTAAAAAATTTTATAAGAAACATGAAATTAAAATCCTTAATATGCGTATATAATACATTGTTAAAAGAGGTTGATTTCATCAACTAAAGATAATAGTTGATCATCATTATTGAATAGATGTGTTTTTTAGTAACAATTGACTCTCAAATACAAGAATTAAATAGTAGATTCAAAGAGAAAATGATGGAGCTTGCGATTTTAAGTATTGTTTTAGATTTTAAAAATAATTTTAAGTTGTTTAATATTCAAAATATATGCAAGTTAGTTGAAAAGTATGATCGTTCTAATTTTCTAATCATGAAAAGGATTCTTTTGAATGCTAAATTGTAACATTATACAACATTTAAAAAAATTTAGGGCACTTTTTTATTTATGTAAAAGATTGATAGAAACAAAAAAACTAAGAATTTTTTATTTGGTTGATAGATTGATCCGCGATGTCTTGACTCTTTCGGTATTTATAGTAATAATAAAAAGAGCTTTTTCAATCATAAAAATTATTAAAATAAGGTTTAGAAATAAAATGGCATATGAATTTTTTTATAGATAATTCAATAATTTACATTGAAAAAAAAATTATAGCTACTTTTAATACAAATTCATAAAAAATGACTTGAATCAAAGAAAAATCGTCAAACATAATTATTTATGTAAATTATATATTTTAATTTATTTCAACTGTAGTATTATTATTGTTAATTTTTTTTTCGTAGATAAGTTATAAATGTATTTCAAATTATTTACATGAACTATGAAATATTTTTTTATAATTTTACTGAAACATCGTCTAAAAAATTGATTAATATTTATAGATTTTAAATACAATCATATTTTTATAATATTTGATGTTAATTTTAAAATGTTTGTGTTTAAAGTATTATGATAAATAATATGTTCAATTACGTTAGTTGTATTTGAATAAATTCTAAGTTTTGATATCGTAATTTTCAATTCAAATTTGTTATATATAATGATTTTCAATGTTAGTTTTTTTTTTTT
>NC_029778.3:45772599-45772991 GCF_000817695.3 Arachis duranensis
TAATGGGAGTTTTTTTTTTTTTTTTTGTTAAAGTAAAAAATTCAAAATGTTTTGTTATTGCTACCCCCACTAAATGTGTCTAGCTTCGCCCCCTGCTACGCGCATGTGAGCATGTCTCTGTTTTTTGCTCGTAAAAAAGGAAATTAAAGCCTTTTTTTGTAAAAAGCAAAAGTCTGCAAAAATCAATTAAATCATCTAAAAATGAAGAGAATCGAATACCGGCATCTATATAAAGAACGGCCAACTTTGGTTCTTTTCGCAACATATCATGCAAGGATCTTGTTTTCACAGCACGTAAGTAACTTTTGAACCTCCGGTTTTTTTTCTTAGTTTTAGTTTTTTTTTTTTAAGAATAAAAAATATTATTCGTATATTAAAATTAATTATTAAAA
>NC_029778.3:45773010-45781336 GCF_000817695.3 Arachis duranensis
TTTGTGGGGTCAAATCTTAACTAACGTGTGCATGGATCAACATTTTGTAAAAGAATGTAGGCGTCAATTATTGCTTAACGTAGAATTAATTTAATTAGAATTGGATTAATGTGATTTGTATTTGTGATAGATTTTTCTCAAAGATAATTCTGAATGAAAAAAATATTATTTAGATGACGTTCACTGAAATTACGTTGAGGTGTATAATTATTAATAAGGACATACTATATACCTTTTTGTAATTATTACTTTTTTATTTCATATTTTTATTTAAATAGAACACATAAATAATTGAAAAATTATATAAATATTATTTTATGATATAAAAAATTTTAAATTTTTTCAAATTAATATATTATTCTAATTGATTAATAATTTTTATCTTTTTAAAAAAAATTAATATGTTTAATAATAATAAATATAAAATTAGTTAATAATAAATATTTTATTAGGCTTTTTAAATAATTATCCAAGGAGACACCAAAAAAAATAATTATCCAAGGCCTATGACTCAACATTCAAAAAAACAAAATAGACGGTTTAAGTTACCAATAATAATCCAAACCGACACTATCCGAATTTATTTTATTAGCATTTGAAGTCGATAATTAATTCAGTTTAGGGCTGACAATATATATCCTATCCACAGATATTTAATCCAAACTAATTAATTCGTTCGAGTAGGATTGTCTATCTTACTCACTACGAATAAGGTAGAGTAAGGTACAAATTTGTCTGCGGATAGAATAAAGTACGGGTTTAGGATATATCCTATTCTATTATATCTGCACTCTTAATATATTATATAATATATATGTAAAAGTTATGTATTTAGTGAAGAAAGTAAATCTTGTCCTCACAATTTTCTTCTTATAAAAACTTGAAATAATCACTAAACTAATTGATGATCATATTATTTGTAATTTTATATTAAATTTCTTTAAGATTTTATTGTTTTTAATTTTAAATTAAACTTAATTTTTATTTTTTATTTTATTAATATGTGTGAAATTTGGAATGGTTGAATTTTATATTTATTTAAAAAAATTCTGCAGATAAGGTCGGATAGGGTTGTAGGATTTAGAACTTTAGGTTGTGAGTAGGGTTAGGGTTGAGAGATTCTCAACCCGCAGGTAGGATATGGTAGAATTTTAAAAAAGTTTTCAACTCGCGAGTAGGGTTAGAATAGAGTCTAAACCCTACCCTACTTTATTCTACTCATTACTAGTCGTATGAATATAATTAAGATTCTTTAAAATAAAAATATTAATAAAGTAATAAAATGGGAAAATAATTATTTTTAAATTAAAATAATAAAATTTATATTTTATAAAAAGTACAAATTTAATGATAATTAAGTTTTTATTTTATTAATTTTATTTTTTATTTTAAAAGATCTTGATTCAATAAACAATATGATTTATATATGATTAAATTTTGGATAAATTCTTAAGAAAAAGCTCATTAACAACTAACAGAAAAAGAGGAGGGAGATTTATTTGTGCATGTGTTTTTTTATCTTTACAGTATGTTTGGAATCAAAAGTGTGATATAAAATCGAATAGAATTTTTAAGTGAATTCAATTTTGAGACAAACTATTTAGGTCTTTAAAATGTATAAAATCATTTTCAAACCAAAAGTAAATCAGATTAAAATAATTTACAGATTCATTCTCATAAAATTTGTATTTGAAATTTAAATATCTAAATTAATTTTGATATAATTTGATATTTTAAATATATTTTTTTTCTTTCTCTTCTTTCTCAAATCTTTACTATTCATTTTTCTTTTCTGTGCGCACCATCTTCCATAATTACATCACATCTTCTCTCTCCGCCTTTGCCTTCTTTCTTTAAGAACTGCTACAAAAAATATTTTTTTTAGCTGAAGGTAAAATGATAATATTAAATATATTTTAAAAATTCACTTTCGATTCAATGTTATCATTTTTCTGTAAATTTAATTACAAATTAATTTTTTCAAAAATTCAATTCAATTCTATTTTATTAAAAATACAGTTCTATTATTCAAATGATAGTGGCAGTTTTCTAATAAAGATTGTCCGTTATACAAGAAAAGATATATTGTTGAGTCAGCAATTCGTATCTATTAGAGAGGACCATGAAATGATATTTGTCAGCTACAGATGAAGGAGCAGGAGATGAGAGAGAAGATGATCAAGAGTTTGTGTTTGGAGGTAGATATTGACAGACGAGTCCAGTTTTGGGAGGACAACTGGTTGCCATCTGGTGTGTTGAAGGACTCGGGCTAATGGATATGGAACTTTCAGTGGAAAAGGAAACTATTCTAATGGTGTAACAGCTCAAATCACCCGCTAGCACAATATTGTCCGTTTTGGCACACAAGGCCTCACGGTTTTGCCTTTGACGATAGGGATGATAGTCGAAACCCCCCACACTCACTCGTCAAAATGCGTCATGCTAGGGAGAGGTATCCACACCCTTATAAGGCATACTTCGTTCCTCTCCCCAACCGATGTGGGACCTTACAATCCACCCCCGCACAAGGCCTCACGGTTTTGCATTTGACGATAAGGATGATAGCCGAAACCCCCCATACTCACTCGTCAAAACGAGTCATGCTAGGGAGAAGTATCCACACCCTTATAAGGCATGCTTCGTTCCCCTCCCCAACCGATGTGGGACCTTACAAATGGGAGTTGGAACTAGTTGACCAACTTCATGAAGTTCTATGATCAGTCAAGTTAACAACTGACAGAGAGAACAGGATGGTGTGGAAATTTGATAAATTAGGCATTTATTCTACTAACTCCTTTGTGCAGGTTTTGCAGGCGGAAACACTTTCAGAGAACGTTACCAGCTATAGTTTTACTAGTTCCATTTGAAGAGGCTTAGTACCTCCACGGATTGAGTTATTTACCTGGTTCGTGTTGGTTGATAGAGTCAATACGAAAGAGAGATTACGTAGGATATGCGTGATTGATCAGCATGATAGTGTCTGTGTCTTATGTAAAGAGGATGTTGAGGACGTCCACTACTTGTTTCTTCGGTGTCAGTTTATTTAGCATGTGTGGTGTGCTTGGTTGTGTGATTATGGTAGATTGTGGGCCGTTCCAAAAACTATTAAGCAACACTTTAAAAGTTAGACAGAAGTACCGATAAGGAAGGAGAAGCGTCATAGATGGCTAGCTAATTTTTTTGCTATCATCTAGCACATATGGATGAAAAGAAACAACTGAATCTTCAGAAGCCAAGAAATAGAAGTTGTGGAAGTTATTAATAAGTCTCGTACGAGCTACTACGAGTGGAATAAAGTTGACCTAATGGTTCTTGATGGCAATGCCGGAGATAACTTTGGATTTATTTTTACTTTTGTTTCTCTGTTTTTCTTTTTAATTTAGTTTTGTTCTCTTGCTCCACCTAGTTGTGTTGAATTCATTTCTTAAAAAAAATTTTAAACATATTTTAAATTTAAAATAAATTAAGATAGAATTGAATTGAATCATAATAAAATAATTTAAAATTTTTTTGGTGATTTTTTTTGTGACTATAAAATAATTTAAAATAATGGTACTTATACTTTTTCAACACTTTAACATCAATTTTTCATTAAAAAATGATGATGTTGGTGATGATGATGATAATGATGGAAGTAATTTTAGTGGCAACGGTGATTTGTGAGAATAATTTTTTATTGTTGAATAAAAATGAAAGAACTATTAGATAATATTAGGAATATTTTTTGATATTTTAGTTTTATAACGAGAATATTCTTGGCATATTAATTTTTGAGTAATATTATACATATAAATTTTTTGTCAATTAAATTTAATTAAATTAATTTAACATAAATAAAAATTATTCTTATCATTCTCATTCACCAACTTATTCAAACTTTATTATTTAAGTTTGGTTGGATTTAGTTCAAAAAATTTATACCTATAAAATCATGAGAATTGCATTTTTATTACCATTGAAATCGATTATATTTTTTAATAGCAAAACATAAAAGAAAATTCAAATTCTTTAGAGAATTTTATTCTAAAAGTTTTCAAACAATTAAGCTATTGTGTAGGAGCCAACCAAGTTAGACAGGTCAAATTTTGGAACTAAGTCATTGCATTTGCCACCTAATTTAACTGACCTAACCAAACTTCTAGCATTGCCATCTTTTTGGAGCTTTTGAGGACAATTGAGCTTTCAGAGTCTTCAAATTAAACAAAAGAAAGAAAGAAGTGTTAGGCGGCTTTAGGGCTAAACTTTCCGCCCTAGAAATATTTTTTTTTTTTGACAATAATTTTATTTAGAAAATTATCATATAAGGAATATTGTTTTGAAATGTCCTAATAAATAGAGAATTTTTCGGTTTTTTATTTAAATAAATAAATAAAAATAATTTATTTTCAAAATACGTAGAAAATGAAATTAGAATGATAATACACATGATACATGTAAAATAGAAAAATACATCAATTCAAGAATAACGTCAACAAAATAAAGATTGACATAGTAAATAGCGTCTGAAAAATAAAGTCTAATTTTTTAATATAGAATTAGTGACTGCGAAATGGCCATTTCTGATTCAGCACTTCCAAATTGGAGCACATTGGTCATAGCAAATACGAATTATGGGCACCGCCATTATTGTGGCCCAATTTGTATTCGCCACAACTAATGTGCTCCAATTCGCTAGTGCTGAATCAGAAGTGATCATTTTGCGGTCGCCAACCCTATATTGAAAAGTTAGGTTTTATTTTCCTTATGTTGTCTAGTCTTCTTCTATATCAACTTCCATTTTACTTGGCGCCATCCTTAAAATTATAAAAGAAAAAAATTAATTAACAACATAATACATATAATTAAACATTTGTGACATGTCAATAGAAATTAATTTAAACTTTAATAAACAAACCAACCTTTTATTCCGGATAAATTTCATCACTTGCGATTTCAAATATATGCATGAATCCATGAAGAAGAAAAGTCTACATTATGTGTGTGTCAGTTGTTTAACGGATTAAAGTACTATTTTGGTTTTTATTAAGATTTTTTTTTATCAAAAATTAAAATTATCTTCAATGTTAAAAAAAAACTTCCTAACATTATACTAATTAAAGTAGAATTTAAAATATCCTAAATATAAAATTAACTTACAATAAATTTAAATATTAAATTATATTATAAAACATTAAACTAGGAATACGTGTTTTAGTTTTAAAAGAAATTTGTATTCATAACAATATTATCTAAACTTAAATTATACTAATTAAAGTAAATTTTAAAATACCTTAAATACAAAATTAAATTATATATATTTAGGGCTGGAAGTGAGTCAAACCCGCTCATGAGCCAGCTTGACCTCGACAATAACTTGATAAGTTAAGTTTGTGAACTGGTGAGTCAAGCTTTAGTTTGAAATTGAGCTCATAAA
Organism: Arachis duranensis; assembly: GCF_000817695.3. Lineage (NCBI taxonomy): Eukaryota > Viridiplantae > Streptophyta > Magnoliopsida > Fabales > Fabaceae > Arachis > Arachis duranensis. The sequence goes on from NC_029778.3 coordinate 45,778,424, forward strand.
CTAAATGACCCGAGTTTGAGTTTGAATAAGTTCAGCTCATTAACTCGTGAGCTAGGTTANAGATTATATATTTATGTTTTTTATTATTTGAGCCAGCTTGTGAGCTTGGTCTAGTTCGGTTCAATTCGACTCACTTCCAAAGATAAGGAAACTCGAACCCACAATTTCTAGGTGAGTATAAAGGCTGCATTTGTTTCTGAGAATCGGACAAGACAAGACATTGAGAACAAGACATAAAGGATAGAAACACAAAATTTTGTGTTTTTGTATCCTTTTTTGTGATAAACTAAAACAAATTATAAAAATCTAATATATTCTTATTTTTTTCATTCAAAAAATTTGAGACAAAAAATATAATAATAAAAAATATAATTATAAAAAATAACAAGAATAATGAAAGAAAAAAAATGAAAAATAAGTTGTGTTTCTTTATTAGTGTCTTCGTGTTTTTCCTGTTATGAGAGACATAAAATACACTAATTCAGTATCTCTGAACATATTATTTCTGTCCATGTCTCCTCTAGTAAAAACAATTTTGTATCTTTGTATATATTTAAGTGTTCTATCTCTATAAACAAATACAGCTAAAAAAATTGTCATTTGAATTATAATTTGTTAGCGTTTAATAAATAACATTTGCAACACTAATAATATGCTTTCTCATACTAGATAAATCGAGCACCTTATGGTATAACAATGACAACTATAAAAAAATAATAGTTGTCAGAAAATATTTAAATTAGTTTTTATACCGTAAAAGACGACAACAAATAATTATTTATATTAACATTAGCATCATGTTTTGCAATTAATAGATTTAAGTCAAAATTATTATTTTTATTTTATAATCGTAAAAAATAAAATTTAATAATGTAAAAAAAGAAAGTAAGTGAAAATAATTAATTTAAATCGATCGTACAGTTAATTCACTTGTTTTTTTAAATAAATTAATCTTTAATTTAGTTTGTCGTCAAGAACAAATATTACTCATTTTTTTATTTTTTTAAAATATATTATATACAGTCAAAAAAATTATCAAATTAGTTATTATATATTTGTATATAAATATATGTATTATTTAACTTATTTTTAATATATATTTTATATTTTTAATTTATATTTTATATAAATTGTTGATGTATTATTTTTAAATATAAAATCGTTTAATTAAAGAAGTAAAAATCAGGCTGTCTGATTTATGTTAAGAAAATAAAAAATTTAAAATACAAAAATTAGATCTTTTAATTTATTTACTTTCTATAAAAAAGAAAAATATAAATAGATAATAAAAATATTAAACAATGTGAATAATAGATATATTAAATATTTATTTTACTAAATATGTATATGATTATTCTAATATTAAGATTTAGATAAATAATTTAAAAATATAATATATTTTAATTTAATTGATAATTATTCATGTAGTTAAAAAAAATTATTAATTATTTAGAATAATCCTTTTAAAAAACATAAAAAATTACAATATTTTACTTCCATAAAAAAAAACGCCGCACGCAGCATGCTCCAATTATATAGGATTTCCGTGGTAAAACAAAAACACAAAAAAGGCGTTTGTCCATGACCAAGTGAACAACCCCACAAGTCGACAACCAGAGTTCCCCACTAATCACATTTTTTTTACGACTAAGCAGCTCCACCCCAAGATGCCATCACCGTCATTATAATACTTAATAGTTAATACTATACTTCTTCTAAGACCAATTCAAAAAATTCACAAATCTTCTGGTTCCGCGATCTTTCTCCTTTTCCTTCTTTCTCTTCTATTCGAACCGGTAATACTCTTCTTCTTCCATTTCCAAACCCTAGTAATTACCTTCTCTTCAGTTCCATTCTGCACTCTTACCTTTGCTATTTGCCTTTGGTAATTGATTCCGTCGTTCTCTGTCATTCCTTTCGCGATTCGTCGTCGTTCCGATTTGTTCAGCTCAACCACCGTGTTTTTTCATCATCGGTTTTATTTTTTATTTTTTTATTTTCTTATGATTTTGTTGTGATTTGGTAACGATGAGGAGGTGAACCTACAGGTTGCTGTGTTGATTCAGAATGGCGTTCTTCAGAAGCGTTTCTGCGCTTTCTAGGCTACGATCTCGCGTGGTAACTCTCAAGAAAAATGCAAACTTCTTTTTCCTTTGTTGTTTTTCCTTTTAGAAATATAACTTTCCCTTTTAAAATGGAATCTCTGTTGTTTTTTTTTCTTTCTTTATCTTTTCTCTCTTTGCGCACGCCATTTTACTTTTCTCTGTAATGATTATCTAATTTTATTTTTATGATCACAGGGTCAACAACCTACCCTTGCCAATTCAGTTAGATGGCTTCAAATTCAGACATCCACTGCTACTGTATGCTCTCCCTCACTTCCTGTTTATATTTGGTGTTTTATGAAATGTATAGAATAAGCCTTTATCGCGTGTATTTTTTTTTTCCTCTGTGAATGGAATTACTGCTATATTTCCTATCATTGTTATATTGGTACAGTTGGTCTTTGGGGGGAATTTTGATATTAATCGTGATATTTTCTAGCATGGTCCCATGTGAGACACTATTGGTTCCTATGTATAAATAATATATTATATATGTATACATACAAAGTCTTCTTTTTCATCATATAATAAACAAATTTAAGGCAAATTCAGGATCTACGTTCCGAGTTGAAGGAGCTAATTCCAGAATATCAGGTTCGTTCTGTTATTTTAAGCTTTGGCAGTGATACCTGTTTATGTTGGATAAACTGATTTAGAAAGGGTAATCAAGATAGCAGTGGCTAGCCTTACATTATAACCTTTTGGTGTGGTCCTTGCTTTGATCCTGTGTAATGTGGATGCATTGCACCAGGCTGATGTATAAATGGTCCTGCTCTATCAGGGATTAATGTGATTTGGGTTGTGTCAT
>NC_029778.3:45781403-45787632 GCF_000817695.3 Arachis duranensis
TTGTATGATTTTCATGATTTAACAGACATGGGCTGGTGTAATCTTGGTTTTAATGTTAATTGTTTGATTTTAATGGGTGTTAGTGTATGTAAGTTGAAGCCTTGTTTGTGCTGCAATGGCAAATACATTTTAGTTGTAGCTGTTTTCGCAAGTCCACAAGATATTTTTAAGTCTGAAGCTCTTGGTAAATATCTTTCCTGATTCGTAGTTTTCTTTGATGATTGGTTGTTGCCCAATATCTCCTGATCTTCATTGTTTGTTTTATTTGCTCTAAGCTTGCAGTATATCTAGTTATGATTTAATCTATACATAAAATCTGGTTTCAGGAGCGTGTTAAGAAGCTGAGGAAAGAGCATGCTAATGTTGAATTGGGAAAAATCACTGTTGATATGGTAAATTATGTTTGCTTTATAATACATAGTGTCAAGTTACAGTAAATGTTATATGCTGATCTCTTACCTCTTGTTTATAAGCCCACAATGTGACTGATTCGTTGGATCATCCTTTGTCATGTTTAAAAGGTACTTGGTGGAATGAGAGGAATGACTGCTTTGGTATGGCTAGGTTCAGCTGTCGACCCAGATGAGGTACATATCTAAAATACCCATTCTTCACTCTTATACTTGCGTTTTTTGGAGGGAGGTGGATTTTACCGCTAACGACTATTGATAAGTTGATAGTATCTTAGATTTAGGATCCGTTACTTTTCTTTATTAAGTTAAATTAATTTCTGAGGACAACACATTATGTCTTACAGGGAATTCGCTTTAGGGGCATGACGATTCCTGACTGCCAGAAAAAACTTCCTGGTGCATGTCCTGGTGGGGAGCCATTGCCTGAGGGCATACTCTGGCTTCTATTGACAGGAAAGGTATGCATTAGATTCATTCAAACATATTGGATTATTTATTTTGGATGTAGACATATCTCTATTACACTACATAAGATTATACGTGACAATATTTTTGATATGTTCTCTTTATATGAATTTTGTAATATTTGATTCATTGTGTCACAGATACCTAATAAGGAGCAAGTAGATTCATTATCCCAGGAATTGCGAAGTCGTGCAACTATCCCAGGTCAGATTCCTTTGAGGTCACAATTTGATTTTAATTATTTATGAAGCACCGTGTTCTTCCTCATCATACAATAAACTGACACCAAGTAGATTGACATGCTTTTGTAAAGGTAGTGTACGTCCCTCAAGCTAGAGTTGAGTAGGTTTGATATCCTGGATAGATAGTGCTTAATAGGTTAATGACTGTGTATAACATGTTTGGATTCTGTTATTAACTTTTTTTTTTTTAATAAAAAGAAAAAATATTATTCTATTTGAACTTCATATGAATCTAGGATCACTATTCTATACCCATTTATCATGAATGTGAGAGGAACTGAGCTTTGAGTTTCCTCTCTGTCATAATCATTGAAATAATGAAATGACACCGATTCTCATCAATTTCTGAATCATTTCTATTAATATGGTCCATGTGTGTGAAAATGCACATCCATGTCTAAGCACTTGTTAACTTGGAAGATATGGACTTGCCTTGTTGCATTATGTCCGTGGCAAACTTCAGGCTTGCTCTTGCTCAAATGTCATGACTTATGAGTGGCATGTCCATAGAAATTTTAAACATAGTTTTTACTTGGTTGTTCCTAATATATGAAGGAGTTAATGATCATGTTTTGTCTGAAAATTGTGAATTCATTTTTTTTTCCCAACTGCAGATTATGCTTTTAAGGCTATTGATGCTTTGCCTGTTTCTGCTCATCCAATGACTCAGTTTACTACTGGTGTCATGGCCTTGCAGGTTGAGTATCAGATTCTTTCTTCAACTTCTAATTTATACAGTCTTCCTAGCTTTTCTTCTGTAATTAAATTGTTTACGGTGGGTTTGATTTTGCTTTTACCAACAAGATTAGATGATCTTGATTTCTCCATAGATGACTTTTAATTTAAAGTGATTAGGAAGTAAACTAAGTTGTGTTTGGTACTTCTGTTTAAAAACTAGTTTTGGCAAAATTAATGTTGGAATTGTAGCCCACATTAAAGTGAGAACTTATTTCTTTGGACAAAACCATGGTTTTCTGTGGCAGAATTATGTTTAAGCTGAGAATGAAACCCCAAACCAAACATGATCACAATAAAAGTAAAATCATATTTGAACTCTTAAAACCCCCTGTTTTGGCAACCTCAATACCACATTCACTCTTTGATTCTTGAATTTGTGATATGTTATCCTTTATTTATTTTTTTATATCTGTTTGCAAATAAAATGATAATATTGATAACAAAGAAGTCTATATAGTAATATTAATCATGGTGACAATGGATAAACTGTTATCTCATATTCAACTGACGATCATAGGCCATAACTGGCTAAGGAAATTGCTCAGTAAGTGCATTGAACATGTGCTTATCTCTGGTCCAATCTCACCATAGGTTCCTATGTATCCGAAAAATATGAAATGAAGATAACATATTTAGTTAATGTTTGCTTCAGTTTATTTTGTCAGACAATTAGTGTTTTCACTGAAAAGAATATTTTTCATATATTTGGATAAAATTTTAAAATAATCAGTTTTTTCAAATAAAAATATATTCAATTTTTGGCTATTTTGTAGGCTAATAGTAACTTCTCAGAAAAATCAGTTTTCATCTTTTTAATTATATATAAGATTTCAATTTAATTGTAGAATCACTTTTTTCAGAAGCTAAAAACAAACACCCTTGTTTACAACATGTTGCTGAGGATCACTATAAACTTAACTCACTGCTGAATATGTACACTTCTAATATTCTTGCTGAAGCAAGCAAGAGTGAACTTACTGTCAATTCATTTAACTTCCAGGTTGAGAGTGAATTTCAGAAGGCATACGAGAGTGGGATACCTAAGGCAAGGTATGGTTCTAATTTCTTAATGGCGTTTGCATTATTTACTCGTGTAAGTTACTATAGCCTTTTTTTTGTTTGGATATAGGTACTGGGAACCAACGTATGAGGATACATTGAATTTAATTGCTCGTTTGCCTGGAATTGCTGCTTATATTTATAGGAGGTATGTAAAATACTAAAATTGTAAAGGATATCCTCATCCAAGTTACTGTGGGGGGATACATTGCAGGATCATTGATCCTAAGTATTTGACATCTTCTATCATCCTCTTACCATTTGGATTACTTTCTCACCTTATAAAGGAAATACAAGGATGGAAAAATCATACCATTGGATGATTCTTTGGATTATGGTGCAAACTATGCCCACATGTTAGGATTTGACGATCCAGAAATGCTGGAGTTTATGAGGCTGTATATTTCCATTCATAGGTTCGTATTCCATGGGTTCCTTGGTTTCGTTTGAGTTACCACCCTGGCTTTACTGTTGAGTTTCATGATGCATTTGGTTTGCAGTGATCATGAAGGTGGTAATGTTAGTTCTCATACAGCCCACCTAGTGAGTTACTTCCCTTAATTAAAGTCTTGCCCAATAATGTTGAACTTCTGTATATATTACATGTTTTGGTAGCTGCTAATTTTTTTAATGTATGGTGTTGTTTGATCCCTTCAGGTAGCCAGTCCACTATCAGATCCTTACCTTGCATTTGCGGCTGCTTTGAATGGTTTAGCTGGGCCACTCCATGGGTTGGCTAATCAGGTATATTTTGTTAATCGTCATAGTTCATCCTTCTGCTAAGAAGCCTGTTTGCCTATAGTATTCACTCCAACCCAACATTACAAATTTTAATGGTTTGAGTATAGGCGTAGTTTTCAGAATGACACTTGTGTTTTCTACTTTATAGTAGCTAATCCCACTTACTAGGACAAGGATCGCTTGCTTGCTTCTTGATAAAATAAAACTGTTCTGCATTACAACTTACAAGTATGTGCTGTATTGATATGTTCTGTCTGCCAGATACTGGTCTAGTAGGAATGCTGCTTTCTTAAAGAATGATAATAGTAAGAAAAAAGCCTGCCTTGTATTCTTGAAAGGGGTTTAAGTTGTTTACCATTGTGAGAGCATTGTATTTGCCATCTTATTACCTTGTGGAATATAAATATTATTAAAGCTTACACAAAAGACAAAACTAGGTAGTGTCATAGTATGTGATTAATGTTCATAGTTTTTCTCATTTATTATTTTTAGTTTAATTCTCTAAGTCCGTGTTATTATGTTGTTACAGGAGGTTCTGCGATGGATCCGATCAATAGTTGCGGAGTTTGGCACTCCAAACATTAGTACAGAACAACTGAGCGAGTACATTCATAAAACATTGAATAGTGGCCAGGTGACGTGGTAACTTGTATTATGGGAAGCGAAATAGTGTTTTTGAAAGCCATTTTCCTTTAGATTTGGCATTTTGGTGAATAAATTATATGGTAAAACTTCGTGCAATTAATATTGTGTTAACCTTTACTCTTCTTTTCCTTTCAACTAAAAGAATTTGATAGGTAGAGCCGCGGATAAGAAATCCATTTATATTTTCATATCTAGCGTTATTGACTCTTGTTCTCTTGATCCCTTGTATTTGTCTTACAAAACAAGTGTTTCCTAACAGGAAGTTTCTGTAAAATATTTGAAAAGAACTAGGGGACAATTTTTTATACTTCCAAAATGAAGGTTGTTTTCGTAACTAGAGTAAGTGCAATGAGAAGTATTGGAAATTTGTTAATAGGTATTGGCTATTCTTTTTTGGATCGCCAGGTTATTCCTGGATACGGACATGGTGTTTTGCGCAAAACAGATCCAAGATACACATGCCAGAGGGAGTTTGCTTTGAAGCATTTGCCAAATGATCCATATTTCCAGCTGGTAATTGTTTATTTCCTAATGTCAATATTATTCTATTGCTTTGGAGAACTTTCCCGTTTTAGTAATATAATATTACTCACCTTAAAGAGGGAAGTGGGATAGAAGGTTCATAGGATGCTATAGTGCTATATTAGGGGAAGCACCACCTTATGGGTATATATATGTGAGAAAACATAGGAAGTGGATAACGGGGACTAGGGGAGTTAATGAGCCAACAAATGTTGTAACTAACCTTCCAAATGGCAAGTTAGGCGGGAGGGGTGGGATTCTCGTGATTGAGGTGAGGGAGGAGGATATTTAGGGTGCAGGAGATGGTGAGGGAATCATTTAAACTGTTGGAATAGGAGAATCAACTCTCTGGAAAGCTTGATACTATCACGGTTTCTTTCATTTTTCTCTCAAATTTTATAGTTTAGGAGGCCAAACTGGTTTTGATTTAAATCTCAGTTTCGGCTACTGTTTCGTCTCTTTTCCCCATTTAGATACCATTTGTTACATCTAGTTTCATCAAAATCTAATTTGACTGTCACTGTTTCAGGTGTCAAAAATAAAAGAGGTTGTGCCTCCTATTCTCACCAAGTTAGGCAAGGTAATGTTGTGTTTGTTATTTTTTGATAAACATTCTGATACAAGGTGGTCTATGCTTAATGACTTACGGTAGTCAATGGTCTATTGGTAATCAATAAGCATTCCCATAGAATAATGAATTTAAAGTGCTTTGTTGACCCTTTGGAAACTTCTAATTCAATGGCATCACTCCGCCATTCTTGGTAAATTTCATTTCTAAAGTTTCTTAGTTCAAAAGAAAGAGGTAATATATATTTAAATGATGGAGAGCTGTGTAGCAACCATGCAGTTCTGTTTTTGTTCCATTGTATTACTTTGCTTATTTCTTGCCCCACACGATTGATCCTTGAATCTGGATACACTGGTTCACGTTTTAGTTTTGTTCGGTCTGTGTTCTATTTATACTTTTTCTTATATATATATATTGAATAAACTATGATTTGGATGTTATGCGTCGGGACATTTTGTTGTAGATTTCCGCAGTTTAATTGATGAACCATATATAGCTGTACTCTGCTATCTTGCTATTAAGGTCATTTTTCCTTTTATAGTGATTAAATTTGAGATATTCTATGGTGGTAGGTTAAAAACCCATGGCCTAATGTTGATGCTCACAGTGGAGTCTTACTGAACTACTATGGTCTTACCGAGGAAAAGTACGTTGTTACTTCTCTTGCATATTTCACTTGTGATGATTTTCATTTTGCAATAATGGTGAATCTGATGATCTGCTGAATATTTTCGGCAGCTATTATACTGTTCTCTTTGGCGTGTCGCGAGCTGTTGGAGTTGGCCCTCAGGTTAGTTGTGCTCCCATTGTTCGTTAGCTAAACACTTTTTTTGTTG
>NC_029778.3:45787642-45800029 GCF_000817695.3 Arachis duranensis
GGTACAATGTTTGAAAAAAAAAAAAAAAAGAGGAATATTCATTTGCTGGGCACAAGTCCCTGAGTTGTTTCATAAGTTTTTTGGTTTAGGTAAATGGTGTTCTATCACCCACGCAGTTGTCTCGCCACGTTTGAGCTGCATAAATTAGATTTCAGGGAGCATTCAGAATAAAGGAATTACTATTGTTTTGGGGTTATCTCCTTTCATAAATTTCAAAATGGGATTAAACCCTTCGGCTAGTGATCAATAACAAGTATTTACTTCGAGGAGTTAGATTGAAACAGCATCATTCTGTGCTTTCTTTGGCTCGATTATAAATAAAGAGTATACATTACAAGATACCACAAAATATATTAAAAAAAAGGGATGCTTTAGCCTTTTAGGCCCCAAATGTGAAATGTGAAAATGAAACGATTGTAATAATTTTTGTAATTAGTTAAAAAATTGAAAATATGGTTTGATGGATTTTATAATTCACCAAAAATTTGCAAGTATGATCCTAAAGTTGTGAAAAAATATATTAAAAAGCTTGCTTAATTCTAATAGGCAGTTCAAATTTTATAATCACAGGTAATATATTATCGCACAATGCTACTGTTCCGTGGATTATGCGAGACTGGCATGATTTGGCCTAAGGTCCACTCCTTCGATGTCTTTTTCAGTAAGGTGAAGTCTTTGAGTGAGAATGGGAGATGGTATCTGTAAGGGAGGAATTTTGATGTTTAAATTAGTAAGAATTTAGGCATGTTTAATAGATTAGGGTTGAGAAAAACCTGTGTGTGATGAGGTATTTATTGACAGGAATGATGACTTAATTAGCACTTTAGAACTTTCCTACTTAGAGTGATGGGTAGTTATTCCCTATTGTTTAGGAAGGAGTTGTTATCTTATATTTCGAATAGTGGGCGAGTTTGCAGACATGCACGTTAGTGTAGTTGAGAGGACTTTTTTATTGTGCAAGTCAAAACGAGTTTGGAGCTAAGGATCCAAGCTTTAGTCAAATTGAATAACCTTAGTAAAATATGTCTCCTAGACTCTTTGAATTGGGCTTTTTAGGACTGACATTAGCTGTGGGTCAATGTATGAATAATACTGAGTCGTGTAGTTGGTACTCGAATATTATTATTTTGCTATTACTTCAAGTCGGTTTCTCGATGTGATTTATCAGAAGACTGAGTCGTGTAGTTGGTACTCGAATATTATTATTTTGCTACTACTTCAAGTCGGTTTCTCGATGTGATTTATCAGAAGAAATCAGTTTGGCGTGATTTTGATCGATGTGACATTTCATATTTTTGTAACCGTTTGCACACTTTTTTATTTTTCTTGATAATTGTGCAGCATTTAAAGTATGATTTTACCTCTTTGTCTTTATAAACTATATTAACTTCTTCACACAAATTCTCCTTCTCCATACAAAAATTCTTCACATTTTCACTGAAATTGCTTCCCTCTAAGTTTCTTTCCTTCTTTCATTAGGGAGACTTCATTTTCATCACTTCCCTTTTCACTGCGTTCTTTTGCTTCCAAGAATTTCTTTTTATCATTGTTTTGGTGCTTCCAAAATCTTTTGGGTGTTTATTTTGCTTCTCTTGTCGTTTCGGTCAGATGAGTTCTTTTTCTCATTTTTTCTTATTTGCTATGGTTGAATTTTCTTCATTTGCTTTCTGGTTTTGAAAAAATGTTCAAGGAAAGGAATTTTTTTAGAATGATTTAGGGATTCTTAGTATTGCTTTCTTGTTGAATGTTACTGCTTCACTTGAACTTGTGTTTGTGGGACATTTCTTGCTCCAAAAAAATATTGTTATCACTACTGATGAGTGCGTCATTTGCGTTTCTAGACATTGGTGTGGCTTTAGTCATTAAAAATGACTTAGATTGGTTGTGTTTGCTATGGTGACGATACCGAGTTGATTGATGTTGCAACTGACTTCTTTCTCTTCATAAGTAGTTACTTTATTTTGTAGTTATGCGACCTTTATGTCTCGTTCTTTAGTTCAAATAATGCCTTCTAATATTCCAAAAGATTGGCTTGGTTTGGTAAAGCTTCTAACAATCACCTCATTTTACGTTTGGTAAATTAAAAAGTTCAAGTACTTGTACTTACGATTTTTAAAAGTTGTGGGTGCTTTTAAAAACACCTAAGCGGGAGCTTTTCAAAACTGACTTGTGCTTATCAAATTTTATTTGTTTTTCCATACATATTTCTCGCTATTATATTGCCATTGAAATTCTCATATATTTCTAACTTTTCATCCTAACATTCACAAATTCTAACACAGGCTTCATATATTTTTTATTTTTCAACCTAATCTTCACAAATTTTATACAAATACATCTCTATCACATATTAGGTATGAACTTCTATCTATTTATATTATTTTTTTGTGTGTTATTTTTGTATTTTTCAGTAGATCTATGATGTTTGTTTATTTTTTATCTGTTTTTTGAAATGTGAAGAGGTTGACTTGGTTTATGAAAGCCAATCATAAAATTTTTCTTAAATATTAGTCAAAATTACAATAACAACATGTATATACATATGTAAATATAAATATATAATCATAAGAGTAGTTTATTTGAGATATGTCCAATTTTTTGTGATCTATAAAGGTGAGCCAATATTGTAATTATAAACATGTTTATTATAATTTTTTTAAATTTTAAAAGTTGTTTTACCAAACACAATTGTGATGCTTGTACTTATTAAAAGTCATTTTTAATTTGATTTTACCAAACGCAAGTACTGCAGCTTTTAAAAAGTTGTCTTTTAAAAGACAGCTTTTATAAGCTATTTTCAGAAAGTAGAAGCTTTACCAAACCAAGTATTAGATTGGGTAGATAGTACTATATTAGGAGCTATCTCAGTGGTGGATAAACTAAAAATTTTTTACTTAAGTATCCAATTTGTAAAAGACAGGAGGATGATGAGAATTATGTCCTAGTGGTCCTTGACCCTGAGGAAAAAACTTGTTATGCTCGAGTCAATAAGTCGAATCTCTATTTTTTCTTCACGTATGAGTATCTTTTCCTTAGGTTGGGTGTGAGAATTATTTTTATCGACTTCGAACAGGATGTCCTTTTGACATGCTGAGTTTCTCCTACTTAGTTGTATTCATATTCTTAGGAGTTTTATGAAGATCTACCAATTAGTTAGTCATGTGTTCGACCTTCTTCTGTCTCAAAATTTTCTTTTATCTGTATCAATTGACTAAACCTTTTAGCTCAAGAAAGCAATAATAAACCTCTTTCCAAGCTATTCAGAGTAGAAAAGTATTTTCTATTTTTTAAGAATATTTCTACAACTTCAAAAATTATTACTTCAAAGTCCAACCTCGGGATTTGCAGTTACTTCCATAGCAGTCGTTCGGATTTACGTTATCGCTCTAACTCGATTCCAATTGTTCTAAGCGAATTTGATGACCATGAACTAATACCATGATTTTTGTTGCTTCTATGTTTCCCAACCCTTTAGGATTATGGATCCGAGAGCCTAGCTTTCGTCTTCTTAATAAGTCACTTCTATCTGGGTATAAAAGTGATCGATTATTGTTTTGAAGCTCCCTACTATGGAATTTCATTTCAGATGCAGTATGTCTGTCTTTTGGATGAGCTTCCACCATGGTTTGATATTGACTTTCAAGTCTCCAACAACAACGTCAATGTTCCATGGATTATCTACTAGACGTAAGATTCAGAGTCCTTCTGATGAGGGTTTCGACGTTTTTTCCAGTGAAGCAAAGCCTTCCGAAGTCTTTGAGTGAGATTCGAGAGTAGTATCTGTAAGAGATTCTGATACTTAAGTTAGCAAGAATTTAGGCAGACTCAATGAATTAGGATTGAGAAATAACTATGTGCGATGGGGTATTTATACAGCAGGGATGATGACTTGACTGTCACTCTGAAAGTCTCCCATCTATAATGGTGGGTAGTTATTACCTGATATTTAGGAGGAGTTATCCCATATTTCGAATAGTGGACGAGTTTGTAGGCACGCATGTTAGTGCAATTGAAAGGCCTTCCTTGTCGTGCAGGCCAAGTTGAGCTTGGACCTAGGGATCCAAAATTTAGTCAAATCGAAAAATTTTTCGTAAAATAGGTCTCTTAGACTCTTTCACTATTATAGATTGGCCATTTTGGTCCTGACGTTAGCCGAGTGCCAAAGTATGAACAACTAGCAATAGTTAAAAATATATTACAAAAGAATGTACAACTTTAAAACCACGCAGGTGAATTCTAATCAAATAAAAAATGGGTTAATAGTCAAATTCATCCTTAAAAAATTATTCATTTTTTTTATTTGAATGAATTTATTAAATTATTGTTGATTATATATTTAAAATTTTAATATTTTAAATCTCACTAAATAATATAGTAGTTATTTTAAATTTTAAATTTTTTAAAATTATGATTTTTATTATTATTTAATTTATATTGTAGAACTCAATAATTGAAAAATCAATTTCTGGGATTACTTGTTGAATCTTAATATTTTAATATAATTTTTTAAACTAACTACTATATTTAATAAGTGAGATCTAAAAGATTAAAACATTTAAAATAACTACTATATTTATTTAGTGAAATCCAAAATAATTTTTTTTGGTGAAAATGGGAGAGTGTTGAAGAGATGCACTGCATTTTTATGTTGATGGAGTTCAATTAGGAACCAGTTATCTTTCGAGGTAATGTCTACGTTAGTTATTCTCAGAATGATTTTCAGAAATGAACAAATTGATTTTGAATTTACAAATTGTGAATCTTTTTCGTTTTTAATTCAATTGTTAACAGTGCTGCTATAGAGCATTAAAGTGTCGGCGTACATCCTCAACAGTGAGCTAACATCACTAAGACTTTAGTATGATTAAATATGTGTCCTAAATTGGTTAAGTAGACTCATTATGGTTAATTGGTTTTATATTGGTGGAGACTAAAATGAGTCCAACTAACTAATTTGAGACACCTATTTAACCATATTGAAATCTTAACCACATTAACTTTACTGTCGGAGATGCCACCACGCTAATATTTTAACACTCCATGTGAGTGTTAATGATAGTTGAATTAAGACGAAAGAGATTTATGAATTGTAAATTTAGGATTAATTTGATCATTTAAAAAATCGGGACTTTTTTTATGAGCACTTAGATTTGAGAATTTCTGAGATTAAACTGGATATTATCTCATTATTTTTCAATCAATATCGAGATAATTTTTTGATTTTTTCTCTTTACATTTTAAACTTAAATTTTAATTTATTTTAAATTCTAAATATTAAATCATAAATTCTAAATTCTAAATCCTCTGAAAAAATGACAATTCAAAAAATAATGACTAATTAAAAATTGGTTCTTTATATAACTAATACATTTGTGTGTTCATCTATCATCACATCTCCAACTATAAGTAAAAAACAAGGAAAAAGTTGTGATGTTTGCTATTACAATTTCTCTATCTCATTCTAGCAATTCAACAAAAACACTTCCACTTACGACTTGCGTCCTTATATTAGTTAATTAATTTATTCATTTATAAAATTTGAAATAAAATAAATAATTTAATATTTATTCTAATTAATTTTATTAAATTTAATTATACACTATATACGAATTAATAATAATTTGTAAATCACTTTATATTATATATGTATTAATAAAATATTATATATATCTTAATGTGTTAATTAAATATTATATACACACAGAAAAATAAATACAAAGATGATTTATATAATATTGATAATATTATATTAGCACGGTAATTTTTTTTTGTTTTGATATCATATAGTATTGATAATGTTAATATTATTATATAGTATTATATAAACTTTCTAATATTAGTATAGAAAATTAGAAAATTATTTCTTATGGCAATCACTTTGAGTGGAATAGTGTGTCCCTTATATAGTATTGATAATTGTTGCTTAATTTAAAATAATTGTATGTTGGTATCTTAAATTTATTTTTCAATAATGACCTAAATAGATAAATCTAATTGAATTGAATGATTATATAAAATATTTTATATTATTAATATACTAAAATTAAATTCATTTTTGGTACAAAATTTTATAGGTAAATTTTATACAAGATTAAGTTATTTTTTATTTTTTATTTGTTTTATCTGTGTTACTTTATTTAATTTTAAATAGCGTCATATTTACAATTACTGCTAATATGATATTTTATAAAATATGAAAATCAATTTTTTTTATAATTTAAATATCAATGTTTGAGTTAATTTTAATTTAACTTTTTTAAATTAATGTTATCTTTCATTTAGATCTTAATTAATTTAAAATACAAAAATACTAATATATTTACTGTCTCTTTAAATAATAATAAGTTTAATTTATTTACTGTCTTTTTTTCTTTTATATTTTGTTTAGCAAAGATCATATATGAATTAGGATGGAGTTAAAAAATACTATATGTGATGCATGTTTGGAACTGATAAATTCATATGAGATAGAAGAGAAGAAAACAGAAAGCTAAAGAACACTGAGTTGAATGGTGTAAATAGATTCATTGAAGCCAAGTGTCCGTGGATTCTCATGTCTCATCTCATTTTTCAAAGTTCAAACACATTTTAAATGTATAAATTTTAATTATATTTATTTTTTCCTCTTCAATAAATAGTTAAATACTACAATCTCTTCCTATTTTTGTTATAGGCTTGTCTTTTATGTAAAAAAACACACAAAAAAATATAAAAAGAAAAATCAAAAAAATTAAAACTGTTATTATATTTTGAAAAATTAAATGCTTTTTTAATTAAATATCTATGTAATTCTTATCTAGATATATAAATTGTATTTTAATATATTGAGTGGTAAATATAAAAAAAAATATATAATTAATAGATAAGTTAAAATAACGAACAATGAGATATCTATCTATTTTATTTATTCTATTATATAAAAATCGAATTTTTGCACTTAATGATAAAGTTGACGTGGCATGTTTCTTAGAATATTTCACGGTGGATTAATTATATCAACTAATTGAGATATTTAAGTATCACACAATTTAATATTATGTATATCAATTAATTGAATATAATTGTTAGAGTATAATTAGGATCAATTAGCATTATTTAATATATCTAAATATTTATTATAGGATATTACGTCTTTATTATTTTGATTCTCTTAGCACTTATAAATATCCTTCTATATTGTATCATTTTACACAACTTGAATACACACAAACCTTTTCTCTACTTCTCTCTCTTACCCTTTCTAATAATAATAAGTACAGTTTAATTTACTTAGAAGTTCATTATTTTATAGTCTTCTGTAGAATAATCTTTTTATCACTTTGGATATTTTAACACTTTTTTCTCTTTTTTTTCTCTTTACATGTAATTTTGTTGTGCATTAACTTTGTTTATTTAATGATGAAATATACTCATGTTAATTCTATCATATAATAATTTGTTTTTCTCTTATGTATTTTGATTTGTAAAGTTACTATTGATCTTACTATTTTTGATCTTGCTGCTTTTGTTTTCTTGAATTGTTCTTTATTTTTTTATGACTTGATAATTTAAAAAAAAGAGCAAGCCTAAAGTAGCAACATCATTTCTCAGCATTATTATTATTAATATGAACTTTATTATTTTTTTTCTAACATTCTTTAATACAAGCTTCGTTTTTTTCTTAATTATTATTAATACTTTTATTCTTTTTTTCTCTAATTATAAATCTCCTTATAATAATTTTTTGATCGGATATTTTTTTGGTCTAATAAATTTTTTCTCTATTTTTTGTCAAAAATAATTTATATTAGAAAAAAAAAGATAAAAGTAAATTTTAAGATTCAAATTTAAATAAGATGTGTAAAGAATAACAATTGAATTCATTTGGTCTATTTAAACACTTTGTATTATCATCATTGAAAATTTCAAATACTATTATAAAATTCTAGATATTTTTATTTTATTGTTCTTAAATTATATATTATACCGTGTATTTGAAGAGTTTCATCTTTTTAAAAATAAAGTGTGACATTATATACTTTTTAGATACAATAAATGAATAATAAGGTTAAAATGAGTAACAAAATTGATTATATAATAAGATAAAAATTTTTAGAATTTCTAGCATAATTAACAAATTTTTAGTTTCAAAATAATTGTTTACTCTATTTTTTATCTTTTATTTGATTTTTTTTATAATTTTTTCTTGATTTTTTTAATTAATTATGATTGTAATAACTCATCATAAATTTGTGTTTTGTAAAAAAAAATTATCAATCATAAAACATAGAAGACTTAACCAACAAATTTAAAAAATATTGATTAATCAGAAAATAAAAAATTATGAATTGTGCTTTAATTATGCTGTAAAATACAAATTGGGACTATTTAAAATTATTTTTTACCATTAATCTTAACTTCAATCATAATAAGGTAAAAAGTAAAAATTGTATATAATAATTTAATTTTATTATTTATACTACCAAAATTATTCTTTAATGTATTATATCCTATTTATTTTTATTCATTGATAATCCTTAATTCTCTATTTTCAATAAAAATTTGAATTGATTAAATAGATTATTTTTCAATTAGTAATATAATTATTGTGATATTTACTTTGTTTAGTAATATTTTTTTTAATTTATTTAATCTGATTAATCATCGCTTTCTATTTTATGCTAATTTAACTAATTAAACTTAATAAATTTAAGTTATTTTAATTCTTGCAACTTTTTATTATAATAATAATAATGTATTTCTATTAATGTATTAATATAATTTTAATATTTATATATATCATTAATAATAATAATAATCTCATTTTAAATTGATGTTTTATTTCCAATATATATATGCCTCATTGTAAAAAATTTACTATTTTTTATACGATTTTTTTACAATTTTTTATA
This sequence comes from Arachis duranensis, assembly GCF_000817695.3. Classification (NCBI taxonomy): domain Eukaryota; kingdom Viridiplantae; phylum Streptophyta; class Magnoliopsida; order Fabales; family Fabaceae; genus Arachis; species Arachis duranensis. Next base: position 45,796,534 of record NC_029778.3, read on the forward strand.
CGATTAGATTAGACATATTTATATTCAATTTATTTGATTATTTAATTAAAATTATAAAAGATTATATTAAGATTATGGTAGATTAATTATATTTTTATTCATTAATTATATTAAAAGATTAAGATTTTGATAGATTATTATTATTTTATTATTTTTTATTTTTTGATATTAATTCAGATGTTTAGCTTCTTTTTATTATAATTTTTTATTCTCTTATTCGATGTGTTTATTTCCATAAATCTTGTTAAATTAAATAAAGTACTGTATATCTTCTTTTTATTCTTCTTTTATATACACATAAAATTTATTAAATTATTTCTATTCCATCTAATAATTTTGTTTCTCTTCTATTTATATTTCTTTCCTTCAATATTTTATTGGTTGTTATTTTTCTAAATTTTATTTTAATTTATGTATTTGTTCTTACTATACCTAATTTTTTTTATTTATGTGTAATATACATTCTTATGTATGTTATAGAAATATGATTTTATTCCATTAACTTGCCAAATTTTTTTTAAAAAATCTAAAGCTAAAGCACAAAAATATATTTATAGATATTTACTTTAATTTTTTAACTAAAAAATATAATATTTATAGTGAATATAGAATTATTTAGGATGGATAGAACTAAGTACATCTTTTTATTGAAAACACAAATTTAAAAATATTATATTCAATTCTCAATAGTCAACCTCTCATTGAACCATTGTATTTTCAAAATATTTTTGAAAAAATGAAATAGTTTTAGGTGTATAAATTTTGTAAAAATTTAATTAATTTAAAATATTTATTATCGTTGATTAAAAAAGTAAATTGAAATGACAATTTAATATTTCTATACTCTTAAAATATTCTTTATTTATTTTTCTAGCATTCTTTATCATCCAATGATCACATTAATATAATTTAATTCAATAAAATTATTTATTATCATTTGATTGAATAAAATTTTTATTTTAGCTGAAAAAAATATAACTAAGAGCGCGAAAGTGTCTCTTCATTCGAGAGTATGATTGAGATCAGAGAGCTTGACTCTTGTGGTTCTTTAATCTTCGTCAACCAAAATCTTCTGTATTTTTTATAGGGCTGAATCACAATTTTACTGTGGGAAAAGAGCTACGAATGCGAGTTTGATATGTTGGAGACCAAAATTCTAAAGTCGTTATTTATATTTGAGTGTGACACTCATTAAACCCTAAAACTCAAATAAAATAGTATATATGATTTTAATCTCATTTATCCAAATCAAAAGTAATAATGACTTATTTAATTTAACATTTATGACAATAAATGAGATCACTGTTATATAAGTCATTTAATGTGAAATTACTTAATTTACGATTATAATTAATATATATATTATCCATAAATATATTAAGAAATAATAATTTCCTAACAATCTTCTATTTGGGTTATAAATATATATTTTCCTAATATAACCTCTTATAAATTTTACGCGTAAATCTGAATGTTATTTCTCTTATTACTTTAATAATCAGATCTATCTCATATAATAGTTATGAAATTACCGAAACTTTTATCAAATTAGTGTCACAACAAAACTACGATGATCCCATACTAAAATACTCAACCACATAGATCAAATTTGAATGAGAAAATTCAGAAATTACATGTAAAAATGATCTCATGCATGTCTATTTTTAACTTGAATAAAAATTCTATTTTATTCGGTGACAGACTCGGATAAAACTGCAACGGTAACGTTCGGGCTCATAGCGAAGGTGACTAAGTGATGAGTCTGTGGAAGAAGAAGAGAAGAACTTAATAGACTCACAATGAGAGAGAGAGAGAGAGAGAGAGAGAGAGAGAGAGAGAGAGAGAGTTTACCTAGAGAAAAGAAACTCGGCAGGAGAATGGTGGCGACGGGCTCAACAACGACAGTAACGGGATGAGCAGCGATGATGACATAAGCCGTGAACAGTGATGGACCTAGAAAAATTTAGTATGTGAATAGTGACGGACCCAAAAAAATTTAGTAATGAGGACAAAAATATAATAAAATTTAGGTATAGATATTTTTTTGCTTCCCACGATATTCAACAAGTTAAGGATTAATCCGTCATGAATTTGAATTCCATTTAAGAATCTACAATTGGCCGGCAACGAGTTGCTATACATACGAGACAGAATTCGAACCCTCAATACTTATTTAAGCAGACGACTAAGTTGATCACTTGATCAATCTAAATTGGTTTAGATATATTCAAAATTTAAAATTAAAACTATTTAATACATATTGATAAGAACTAGAAATATACATACAATCATTATTATAATATTTAAAATAATAAAAATATAATTTCATACACATAGTATAATACTTAAAATAACAAAAAAATATTTATAAGGACCTTTTTATTTTTAACATGATTAAATATTATTTTTTTTATATATATTTTTAAACAATTATTTTACTTAATTGTCAAATCTACTTATTATAATTTTTATAGTATAAATAAATTTTTTAACCAAAATAATTACAGTATATTAATACATAGATAATATATTTTTTATCTTAAACAATTTTTAAAAAATCACTAATAATTTAAGTTGTATTTAATTAGAAAACTAAGTTTTAATTTAATTATTAATTAATTAACTAATATAATATAATTAATTATCACTAATTTTTGAGTGTATTTATTTATTTTTCATACTAAATCAAATTTAACAATATAATTATTATTATGTGTTAAGTTTAACAAAATATTTTTTAACATAAAATACAAAAGAACTATTTATATTTTATTTTGAGACAAATATAATATAATAAGTGGTATATATGTATATAAGTATTATTTTTTTTTTTAAATTTGTGGGGGCAAATGCCCCCTATATATTAAACGTGGATCCGTCTCTGGCTGTGAAGGAAGATGGGAGTTGTGAATAGGTAAGCGGCGATGAACTCAGCAACAACATGACAGGAGCTATGCGATGTTTTTGTGAAGAAGTCGAGAAGAAGATTTTAGGTGAGGAAGATTGAGTTTATCTTGCATGGCTATAGAGTATAGACTGAAGCTATGAATCATGTGTGATGTGAGGCAAATCCTAATTCCTAAATAATGTTTATATGTATATATTCGGGGCGGGTATACCCTAAATCCGACCAAACCCTGTCTTGAGTAAAATCTGCCCCGACTCGGGTCAAGTTATTACCTTTTTCATCTGGGTATGGACGGGTCGGGTACCTGCATATTCGAAAACTCCTGCCAAGTCTAATCACGTATTGATACTCCATTTATCAAGGGTTTATCGCTAGCTAATGGATTGCTATATACACAAGGCGAGATTCTAACTCCTAATAGTTGTTTAAGTGGACGACTGAGATGATCACTTAACAAATTCAAATTGATTAAGACAAATACTAATTATTTTTAATATTTTAATATTAAAAATTTCGAGAGTTTGATTTTAATTATAACTTTATAAATTATTTATAATAATAATTATTATATACATTATTTAATTTTTT
>NC_029778.3:45805454-45806564 GCF_000817695.3 Arachis duranensis
ACTAGGAAGGAAGATGATGAATGCATCATCCTAGGAAGACCTTTCCTGGCCACAGCAGGAGCTGTGATAGATGTCAACAGGGTGAGTTAGTCCTTTAATTGAATGGGGAATACCTTGTGTTTCAAGCACATGGCCATCCCTCTGTGACAGAAGAGAGTAAGCATGAAGAGCTTCTCTCAGTTAAAGGTCAAGAAGAGCCCACACAGTCAAACTCTAAGTTTGGTGTTGTGAGGCCACAACCAAACTCTAAGTTTGGTGTTCAAATTCCATATCCAAACTCTAAGTTTGGTGTGGAGACAACACACTAAATTGACCTGAGCATCTTGTGGCTCCATGAGAGCCACTGTCAAGCTATTGACATTAAAGAAGCGCTTGTTGGGAGGCAACCCAATTTTATTTATCTAATTTTATTTTATTTTGTTTCTTTGTTATTTTTGTGTTTAATTAGGTACATGATCATGAGGAGTCACGAAAAAATAAAAAAAACTTAAAAACAGAGTCAAAAATAGAAGAAAAATTTTTTCACCCTGGAGGACGCACGGGCTGGCGTTCAACGCCCAGAAGATGCATCTGGCTGGCGTTCAACGCCAGAACAGAGCATCTTTCTGGCGTTGAACGCCCAAAACAAGCAACAACCTGGTGTTTAACGCCAGGATGTGCACACAGAGGACAATCTGGCGCTGAACGCCAGAAACAAGCTTGAAACTGGCGTTCAACGCCAGAAACAAGCATCACATGGACGTTTAACGCCCAGAACATGCACCAATGGGCGTTTGAACGCCAGAATGATGCATGGAGGCAATTTACATGCCTATATGGTGAAGGAATGGTATTTCTTTTCACCTCAGGATCTGTGGACCCCACAGGATCCCCACCTACCCTATTCCCACCTTCCCTCCTAATCCTATTTTTGTGATTTGAATTCCCCATGTCACAATTCCCAATCTTCTACATCAACCTCCTCTTTCCCACCCAACCCCACCCATATAGCCGAATCCATCTCCCCTCACTCACCTCCATCTTCTTCTTCTTCTTCTTCCTCTCTTCTTTCTTCTCTTGCTCGAGGGCGAGCAATATTTTAAGTTTGGTGTGGTAAAAGCATAGCTTTTT
>NC_029778.3:45809820-45839211 GCF_000817695.3 Arachis duranensis
GCATTAGTTTTCACTGCGAGGATGGGATGTAGCCATCAGCCATGGGTGATGCCTCCAGGCTGGTTAGCTGTGCGAGTGACAGCCGCACAGGTTATTTCCCCGTGAGGAATGAAAGTAGCCACAGTTGATGGTGAACCCCTATACAAAGCTTGCCATGGAAAGGAGTAAGAAGGATTGAGTAGAAGCAGTAGGAGAGCAGGCGTCCTTGGGCTCTACAGCATCTCCACATGCTTATCTGAAATTCCTACCAATGAACCTGCATAAGTATCTTTATCCCTTTCATTATTTCTGTTTTCGAAAGCCCATAAACTATTTTAATCTGCCTGACTGAGATTTGCAAGGTGACCATAGCTTGCTTCATACCAACAATCTCTGTGGATTCGACCCTTACTCACGTAAGGTTTATTACTTGGACGACCCAGTACACTTGCTGGTTAGTTGAACGGAGTTGTGAAAATAAACAATGCCCTCAGAGTATACATCCTACAAGTAAAAAGAATAAGTGATCACAATTTCGTCCACCACACTGCTCCTAAACCTATGGAAGCTTCCTATACTACTACTACCTAAAATAAAAATGAGCCCTCCTTTGCTAAGTGTTGAATCTCCCCTTATATAGTACTTCAATTCAGCAATTCAGCCTTCCAAAATGGGCCAAAAGCCCCCCAAAATACACGCTACACGTGTTTCATTAACAAAATTACGAGTAGGGACCTGTGCGGACGCACAGACGTGTGCGTCCACACACTAGGCTGTTTTGGCTGCTATGCGTACGCACGGGTACTTTTGCGCACGCACGTATAGAAATTTCATCTTGTGCGTACGCACGCTGGCTTGTGCGCACGCACACTTGGTTGAATCGGTCTTGTGCGTACGCATGCTTACTTGTGCGCACGCACACCTTACTGTGTGTGCTTCTCCTTGTTTTCTTCATGTTTTCTTCCTTGTACATGCCTTCTTCTACTTTTGGCCATCTATTCTTGCCTTCAAAAGCCTGAAATCACTCACAAACCATATCACGGCATCGAATGACATGAAAGTGGAATTAATTTGCTCTATTAAAGCACAAAATTGCATGTTTTCATATTTAAGATCAAATTAGGGATCAAACACAAAAGTATGCTATTTTTGTGCTTAAGTGTGAGTTAATGTACTAGAATCCATCCAAATTGAGTCAAAATATACCATCAAATATAGACTCATCAGTTCATTAAAAACCAATTTTTACCAAAAACCTCAAAACTTCAATTCTAACCAACTTTCTATTCAAAACCAAATCAAAACCTACCCAATCATCATAAACCACTACCACACACAACACCTTACCTCTTCATATCATTCTCCTCAATTTCACTTAAATTACTCAACCATTATTCCATATCTCACTACCAAATTCATAATTTTCCACTTAATCATAAATCCACACTCATAATCATAATCAATCAACAACAACCTCAACTACCCAAAATAATTTCTCATAAATTCCAATAGTCATTATCAAGCCCTATCCATGATTAATCAAATCCATCATAAAACTCATCAACACCAATAACACCCAACAATTCTCAATAACCACAATAACTAACAATCAAAATCATTATCAATATATGTCATCAAACATCATAATCATCAATATCCTTCATTCCAACCCACCCTAAACATTTTACATTAACTCGTCACTTTAATTTCTCAAAATTCTCATTATTCATCAATATAAATAATCATTCTCAATACTCATCAACATCAATAATCTCCAACAATCATCATCATCCACAATAATCCCATACACCAATAATTAACATCAATTTACATATAATTACTCATACACCCATATCATTCAATCCTATCTTAGGGTCAACAAGCCTAAGTTTCCAGAAACATTACATATTATATAAAGAAAACTGAAATCATACCTTGGCCGATTCCCAATATTCTCAAACATCAAATTTGATTCTAATCAAGCTTCCACCAAGTTCCAAACCATCAAAGCCACACCAAAAGCCACCACCAATTCCAAAAACAAGCTTCATACATACAACATAGACATACATCAACAACTAAAACTCATACTATACCAAACCACAAGGATAAAGATATTTCTTACCTTATCCAACGAAATTAGGGGTAAAATCCATTAATTATCCGCTACTAGAGATCACCTAAACAACCAAAACTACAAAATCTACTCAAAACCATAACCTCAAAAATCCAAAAATCTAGGGCACGAAACTGGAAAGTGAGACGCAGTTTCTTACCAGGTTTGCTTAGATAGAAATGTAGAGCTCAACAAGAGCTTCGTGTGGCCATAAATGACTCGTCAATCGAAACTCCGGATCAAAAGTTATGGCTCCCGGAAGGTGGAGGTGAATAGTGTCACCCCCTTCCTTCCCCCTCCTCTCTTAATCCGCACCTCTCTCTTCAAAATGGGGGATAATGGGCTGAAATACTCATTAAATGAGCTTATATATGTTGGACCTTAGGCCGGTTTGGACTCGGTCCAACCAGTTAGCGTTTTAGGTCCGTTTGACCCACTTTGGGCTAAAACCTTTAAGATTAGTGTCCGATCTTCGATTCTAAATTATTTTTCTCCTTTCAAAATAATAAATCAATTTTTCAAAATATTATTTTCCGAAATATGTGGTACTGGACAGTCTAGAGCCGGTACTGCTAGCTTAAGTGCCAGTACGCATTTTTACAAAAATCTTTTCGAAAAGATACATTTTCCAACTCAGAAAAATTTACTGAAATCAAATTTTACATTTTTATTTTTAAATTAAAACTTCTAAATTTTGAATCTATTCCGGGCACTAAAATTATTTTATAAAACGGTTTTATGTGAAAACGTGAGTTGTTACAAGTTGCAAGTGTTAATATGATATGAATAGTTGCTGGCTTGATGACAGGGCTGAAAATTTGATCATAGTCAATTCCTTCTCGTTGATAAAAGCCTTTGGCCACTAGTCGTGCTTTATATTTGAGAATTGTTCCATCGGGATGTCGTTTGATAGCATAGACCCAACGACAACCTATCACTGTGCTATTTTTTGGTGGTTCAACCATTATCCAAGTCTGATTTCGATGCAGAGCAGCCAACTCCTCCTCCATGGCTTTGGTCCAATGTGGTGTTGTAAGAGCAAGTTTAGTATTGGGGGGTATTTCATTGAGAAGATCAGGAGGAGCTTTCATTGTGGATTGTAAAGCTTTAGGCTTTATGGACCCAGCCTTTGAGCGTGTGACCATAAGATGAACATTGGTGGTGTTAGAATTGGCAATGGACGGAGGTGAAATTTCACTGTCCCCTATGGAGAGAGGATTTGGGGTTGGAGAATTAGCTACTGTATCTAAGGAAGAGGCCGGAGGGCCAGTACTAAGAATTAGTGTGGTAGATGTATGAGTGATAAGTGAAGGAGAAACTGAATTAGGTGTAGAATTGGTAGTGGTAGTCAATATAGGGACCGACAATATAGAAGTGACAGTAGAATTTTCGACTGGCATATTGCACTATTCTGAAAATATAGAACTATATGAAAAAATCGTTTCATAAAAAAGCACATGACAAGTAATAAATATCTTACCTTGAGAATCCATACACTTGTAGCCCTTATGATGTGGGGCATATCCCATAAAGACACACAAATCAGATTTAAATTAAAATTTAGTAGAGTTATAAGGTGTAAGTAGAGGATAGCATCTACATCCAAACACTTTAAAAAAAACTGTAATCTGGTACTTGTTTATGTAAAAGTTCAAATGGTGATTTATTTGATGTCACAGTGGAAGGTAATCTATTTATAATGAATGCGGCAGCTAAAAATGCATCATCCCAGTGTTTAAGAGGCATGGATGCAGTAGCTAATAATGAAAGGCCTACTTCGACTAAATGTCTATGTTTCCTCTCAACTCTACCATTTTGTTGATGAGTATAGGGACATGAAAATTGATGTATGATGCTATTTGTTGCTAAAAAGGATTTAAAAGAATGAGACATATACTCTTGACCATGATCAGATTGTAATTGTTTAATTCTTAAACTAGAAAAATTTTCCATCTGATTTTTGTATTGCTGAAAAGCAGCGAACACTTGTGACTTTGAGGATATTAAGTAGATGCAAAGATATCTTGTGCATGCATCTAGAAATAAAACATAATATGAGAAACCATGATGAGAAATGACTGATGAATGTAAAATCCGGTTAATTAATGGCTAATTAACCCATAAATGAGAATTTATTCTAGAAAAGTCCTAAATGTAATTTTTATGGCTAAATGTGATAGAGGAGATTGAGACGAGAAATTTGGTACCAATTTTATAGAATTCGGACCAAGATTGGACCGAACGGGCCAAACCGGGCCAACCGGACCCAAAGTGGGCCCTTGACCCAACATAACTAAACCAAAACCCTAGTTTTCAACACTCTCTCTCTCCTCATTAAACACACACACACACACACACACACGCTGAAATGGTGGAGAGGAAGGGAAGAACACTCTCTCAAGTTCTCTCCCTTGGTTGATCTTCAAACCACCATAACTTTTGATCTAGAGCTCCGATTGTCGCACCGTTTGTGGCCACACGTTCACCGCGGAGAGCTCTACAAAACCGATATAATTAATCTTGAGGTAAGCCACGTTTTTCTCTTCGAATTTTCAGCCTTATTTTCGAGTTTCATGAGCAAAAATATTGAGATTTTGGGCTCTTTGATGTTATAGGACCCAACTCTCTTGAAGGAGAAGATTAATCTTGTCTCCTTGGACCTTGGGTGTGGTAAGATTCTCAACCCTAGTATAATTTGTGGTTCTATGATGTTTGGATTTTGAGATGTTGTGTATGGGTGTGATGATTGTGGCTTAGGTTGTGTATATGTGAATATTGGAGCTTGATTGGTGATATTGAAAAGCTTCAAAAGGGTTTGGTGGTGAAAAATCTATTCTTGGAGGTGTTGAGGCCTTGAGAGCTTGAGGAAAAAGTGGTTTGGAAGTGCTCCGGTTGAGCTTGGGAAATCGGCTAAGGTATGGTCTCGGTTTCCCGTATCTAATATGTAATGTGGTAGGAAATACTTAGGCTAGCGGCCCTAAGATAGGCATTGAATTGTTGATGTTGTTGGATGGTTGAAATATATGATGTGGTCATATATGTGATGGTGATTATTGATGCCTTGATGGTATGATGTATGAGAAATATGCATGTTGTGATATATGCTTGATGATTGGTTATGGTTGAATTGTGGATTGAACCATGTTGATGGTGAGTATGATATTGATTGTGTACAATGATGGTTTATTGGAATTGGTGTTGTGAAAAATTGGTATGAGGAAGAGTATATGATATGTCAATGTGTTTGAGTTTGAGCCACTTGGGTGAAGTGGGTTAAAATGATGGGATAGTGATTTTTGTGAATTGCGTTAATGTGTCAATGTGTGAGTTGAGGAGACTTGATGTTGAATTCGATATATTTTGATTAATTTCAAAGAAAAGGGATGAAATTGGCATGTTTTGATTGATTTTGAAAAGAGTTGAAAATGACTTGTTTTGAAAATGGCACTTTGTGGTTTTGTATAAAAATAGGGTTTTTGGGCATACTTTGATGGGACATAACTTAGACTACGAATCTCCTTTTTGTGCCAAATCTGTTTAGAAATGAAATTGGATCCGGGATGTCCATGTCGTTTGAACAACGGGTGAAAAACAATTTAAAATGAGAAAGTTATGTCCGTTGAAAGATTGGGGGTTGAATCTGTGAATTCTGCAGCTTTTAACTTAGAAAATTTTTAGCAGAATGACCCCGCGCGTAGGCGCACTTGGCGCGTACACGCCGTTCTTCCAGAAAGCGCCATCCACGCGTGCGCATGATGTGCGCGGGCGCGTCGATGTGCTGCACTCAATGCCCAGCCATTTTCCAGAGGGTTGTGCCTGAACTGTGCCAGTTTTGTGCCTGGGGCACGAGAACACCCACGCGTACGCGTGGTTGACGCGTGCGCGTCGATTGGCTAATTTTCAATCCACGCGTTAGCGTGCATGACGCATACGCGTCGATAAGTTTTGTGGCCATCCACGCGTGCGCGTGGAGTGCGCGTACGCGTGGCCCTGTTTTCATCCCAAAGTTGATTTTTGAGTTTTAAAAGCCAAATCTCATACTTCTAAGCCTCCGATCTCACCACTTATGTCTTAAATCATTATGATATGCCTAGCTATTTGATAAACCCATATTTTACGGTTTATCTTGTACTCAATTGAGTGGATTTTATTAACTCTTTACCCACTTATTCATACTATTTGCATGTTTTACATTTCCCTTCCTAATTATGTGCTTTGATTGAAAATATGCTTCTTTGGACTTATAATTGCTTATTATTAATCCTCTCTTATCACCATTAGATGCCTTGATATGTGTGTTAAGTGATTTCAGAGATTACAGGGTAAGAATGGCTTGGAGGATGGAAAGGAAGCATGCAAAGTGGAAGGAATGCAAGAAGTTGGAAAAACTGGTAAGCTGTCCAGTCTGACCTCTTCGCACTCAAACGGCTATAACTTTAGCTACAGAGGTCTAAATGACGCGGTTCCAGTTGCGTTGGAAAGCTAACGTCCGGGGCTTTGATTTGATATATAATTTGCCATAGTTGCCTCGACGCCAGGCGACGCGAACGCGTGGGTCACGCGGACGCGTGACCTAGCCAACAACCAATCCGCGCGATCGCGTGGACGACGCGGCCGCGTCACTTTTCCGCGACCTGTACGGACCACAAAGCGCTGGAAGTGATTTCTGGGCTATTTCTGACCCAGTTTTCGGCCCAGAGAACACAGATTAGAGGCTATAAAGTGGGGGAATGCATGTATTCATAATTAAGCACTCATAATTCACTTTTTATGTTTTAGATGTAGTTTTAGAGAAAGAGGTTCTCTCCTCTCTCTCTCTTAGGATTAGGACTTCTCTTAGTTTTAGGAGTGACTCTCAATCCCAGGTTCTTTATTTTTATTTATTTTCAATGTTCCATGTTACATATAATTTTCTTAATTAATATTATTTGAGGTATTTCCATTCATGATTGCTTTCTTTTATTTACATGATTACTGCTTCCCATCTGAAGACAATTTTTATTCAGTAAATTTACTATTTTCTTTTTGGCTTTGGTTGAGAAATGAATATTTTCCATGTTAGATTTTACTACTTTGAATAAATTGAAGGTATTTCAGATATTTATAATTTTAATTTAGCTTTTTACATTCTTGGCTGTGGTTGATTAATTGGTGACTCTTGAGTTATCAAACTCATTGTTAATTGAAAATTGGAATTCATCCACTTAACTTACCTTCATAGTTAGAGGTTAACAAAGTGGGAGAAAAATCCAATTCTCATCACAATTGATAAGGATAACTTCAAAACGTTTGTACGAAGGGATTTCTGTCGGTTTAGAGACTATGTCTACAACGCGACTGTTTTTATGACATTCTTTACTGGCAAAAATCCTAACGTCACTATTAGAAAGGGAGCTAGGGGATGTGGTAACTTGCGAGTGAAGCAAGGAAAAATGAATGATCAATGAGGATCAAAGATGATTATGTGAGAGGCGGAGGATGGTGGTGGAAGTGCTTGTTATGCCAAGGGCCGAAAGGCCGTAATTGTTAATGAAATGGCTGGTTACAGATTTAACCGTGAGCCGAATGGCTGGTTATGGATTTAACCGTGAGCCGGATGGCTAGATTATTGTTGTGTTACGGCGGAGCCATGATTATGGCTATGTATAAATGCATATATGTTGTTGAATGAATTGTGAATGTTGCACTTCCACTGTTGGAGATGAGAGTTTCCCTGGAAGGAAGCAGTGGCTAGCCACCACGTGCTCCAGGTTGAGACTCGAAGCTCTTCTGACCCTATGTCGTAAGTGTGGCCGGGCACTGTGAAAGACCCGGATGAGCTCGCCCCCGTAAATATTCACCAATGAAGGTGATGGATATAGATCATGATTATGATCAAGTTTATGATGAGTATAACTCGAGTTGGGGATGCGCGACAGAGGGACAGTCCAATGGTTAGCTACCAGGACTTGTCGGGTTGGTTCTATAACCGACAGATGATATCATCAGCAACTAGGGGTAGGCATTCATCATATGCATACTATATGAATTGTGGAGATTGCCTATTTGACTGCATATTACTTGCTAATTGTCTAAATGCCTTATTTGTTCCTATTTGTAAATTTCTTGTTTGATATAACTGTGTTTGCTACATTATACTTCTGCTGGTGGTTGGGAGGTCTGAAGAAATTGGAAAGGGAAGTATTAGTTAGACTGAAGAATCTTTAGTCACTCGCCACATATGGTTTAGCTTGTTTATAAGCTTTGATATTATCTGGAGGAAGTTCTAGGATTGCCTTCGACTTTCCTCTATTATTATGTATTATATATGTGGAAGCTGTTACCATGCTGGGGACCTCTGGTTCTCACCCATGCGAATTTTGTGGTTTTCAGATGCAGGACGTGAGGTTTCCCGCTGAGGGATGCTGGAGACTTCTAGATTTGCGAAGATCCTTTATTCTCGGGACTCTGTTTTGGTTTATATGTATTGCTTAGATACTTTTATCTCCATTAAATAATACAAACTGTGATGACTCCTCTTATGGGAGATTTTGGAGAATAGGTTTTATGTATTTGTGTCCCTTTGGGTTTCCTTTGTGGTTTTCCTTACTTTATCATATGTATATATTGCTATGCTCGGACCGGTTATCTTCGCGGCCGGATTTTGAGTCTTGATAATCCTGTTTTTGACACTCCTTTGTATATATATAATCTCGCGTTGGTTTATCCTTGTTCGTTACGTTATCGATCGGAGTGTTGCACTTTCGAGTTGCGATTTTTGTTTACCCTTTTTTCTAATAAGGCTCCTAGTTATAATCGATTATTCATACTACTATACGTACTAAATTTTTATTTTAGAGGTCGTAATACCTTGCCATCTCTGAATTATGACTTAAGCATAAGACTCTGTATGACAGGGTGTTACAATGAAGGTCCCTAAACATTAGTATAGACCATTTTTAATGGATGATTGAATTGAAAATTATCAGTGTTAAAAGGCAGTGAGTGCATTTTGGACATACAATAAGACTTGCATAGAGATGAATGATTAATATCATTTTTATTCATATGAATCGAAGAAAGATTACAAGAATTAAGTACTGAAGATACAATGTTAGGGGCATAATGACCCAATCTTTGATCTAGACATGAAAATAAGTACAAACAGCAGTAAAAGCAAGAGGATTTGACTGAATTTTAGATGATTTAGTTATAGCAATCCTCTCAAATTCATACACTCCTTGCTTAGGATATCCTCGGAGCAGAATCTGGTGGGAGCCCTGTGATTTTACATAACATGCATCAGGATGAAATTCAAAATAGCAATTGTTGTCAACTGTGAATTGATGCACACTGATTAGATTATGAGAGATATCTGGTGCATGAGTAATTGTTTTAAAATAAATCTGTGATTATTATCTAAAGAGATGAGATATGAATGACCAATGTGTGCAATAGGAGTTTGAGAACCATTACCTGTTCTGCCCCTTGAAAATCCGAAGAGGAGTAAAGATTGGTCTGATCATTGGTGATATGATGTGAGGCTCCCGTGTCTGGAAACCAGGAGGATTCAGCATCAGATTTAGGTGTTGTAAAATAGGCTCTGGGGTTGTGAAAAGAGTTTGGTGGTGGTGTTACTGAGGATGAGGAATTGGAATTGTCGTTTGAATTTATGTGAAAATTCTTGTCGAACCGATGAAAACATGAAGCTGCAGTGTGTACAAATCTTTCACAGAGTTGGCATTGAGGACGATTTGTGGAATTCCAATTCGATCTGCCACCTCTAAAGGTTCTTCCTCGTCCTCTTCTTGCTGCGAAATCTCTATCATTTCCTCTATTGTTGAATTGATAGCTGGTTTGAGTGAAGTTTGATTGTATGATTCCAAGATCAGGTTTCTTGAATTTTTCCAACATACTTTCATGAGAGATCAGTAACGCTTTAGCATCTATTAGACTCAGAGTCTGATTTTGACATCATCGAGATGTAGACTTTGTATTCTTCATTTAAACCCTCAGTAATGGCTTCAAAGTGCTCATCAAGTGTTAAATGATGACCCATGGCAACTCAAGAATCAACAATTTTCCTAATTTTCTTGAGATACTCACTAGCTGAACTTCCTCCTTTCTTGATGCTTTTCAATTCTGTCCTTAATTGCTTGATTTTGATCTTCAAAAATTTTGCAAAGTGCTCTTGAATTCTTTCCCATATCTGATAAGTAAATTTGCAACCAATCATTTTTGTTTTGAAAGATTCATTCATGAATTGAAGAAGTCATGTAGTGAGAAGATTATCACGTTGTTTCCACTGCTTGTAGCTCTTTGAAACTGTGTTGGATGCACGATCTGCTTCAGAATCAAACATGGAGGGGACCAATTCTTTCTGGAGGTGATCTTCAAGATCATTGGCTCCTATTGTGAATAAAACAAGTTGTTCCCAAGTTAAAAAGCTTGCTTCATCAAACTTGTCACCAATCAGCATGAACTTCTGAGAATTATTTGTGAGAAGAGGAAGATTGTTAGTCATGGTTAGTGTTTTGGAAGATGTGATTTCTGGTGAATTTACTTCTAGATCGGAGTCTTGCTCTGATACCATATTTGGTACCAGAGATCAAGAGTGAAGAAGAAGAAGATTGAAGATAAACGTCGCAGAGGAGATTTTGCAACTAACAATGAAATTGGTATTGTGTATCTTATCATTCAATGAAATAAAAGAAATTTTATATTGTACATGAAATGGACCACATAAACACTATATATAGAACTCAATCTTTCCTGGCCCAGAAACCAATTGATAATAGAATTGATAGCTAAAACAGAGTGTTAACACAATAAATCTTGATTTTCTTGTTTAGTCAAGTTATCTCAGTAATAATATTGTTTCTACACTTAACAAAGCTAATTTGGGGATTAAGGTTTTTAAATTTGGTTCAAAGACTAAATTATCATAAAAAGATTTCTACAGCAAGTCAGCTATCCGTTGTCTTGCCAACATGTCAGAAATTAATTCAGATCAGCTTTCTGATGGCATCTCATGGACGAAGAGTGCTTGAAGGACGACTTTAAATCCCGGAGTATAACTTCAAGGATGAATATGAGTAACTGTTAATTTCAAGAACCACTATCAGGCTCGAGTATAACTTCAAAGACCACTTTGAAGCTTAACACGAGATTGCACGTCAGTGTTGGTGTAAAATAAGAGACACATTGCAACAGTATACATTTATTTAATTACTTATAGCAAGGAATTGTACGGCAATGCTATGATATACCAATATGGCGTTTCTACTTCCATAATCAAATTAGTTTTATAGGTGATTAAAATAGATCCAACCAGTTCAAGTGCCTGGGTCTTACATTGAATAGCTTTTTTTCCCTTGGTTAAGACTGATCTAAGCGTGAAGAGATTATTATTATTATTATTATTATGCAGTGGATTGACTGCAATGATTAGTGAAATTTTATGGAAGATGATCCAAAATGTAATGTCCAAGTCGACCCGTGCGGAAAAGATTAAGCAACTTCCCAGCAACCTTGACATGAGCATCTTCTCCACATTCAGCTGAAACATGGAAGGCTTCTTGCAATGCAGCAAACTGCCTAGCAATAAGTGCTCCCATTTCATCTTCATAGCTTATGTTTCCATCAAAAGATGAAACTGTTTCGAAAAGGGTTCGCCGAACATGGCACACTATGTCATCCTACCCAAGCACACCAAGAAAAAGTTAAAATAAGTAGATAATTAAAATAAAAGAAAGGAGACTGCTCACTTCTTCAATACACACTTTTGTGTGTCTGGGGAAGGAAAGGGGAGAGGAGGGGGGTGGGGTTGGGTTTAAGTAACAACATAAATGAGAGGCTTTACCTTTTATATTTTCATTTTACAAAATATAATTACCAAAGATTAAGATCAATTGCAGGAGAATAAAACAATATCTGGAGTATAATTCATTCATATTTATGATATACTAAGGAATAAAGGAACAAAATATACATGCCATTTTGTCATCCAAACCGAGATTTGAATCTTGCGACTTCCAAGGTAATCTGAAAATCCTATAGCTGAGTCATTGGTAGGAGTCCAAAGAGCATATATGCAAACTTAATAAGAAATGTAAACAATTCTTTGACTCCATTGATTAACAAGTTTGTATAGTTACACTGAGAACCGTTTATTAGTGTTCAACTTTTTGATTGTCCTTTCATTCTTCCGCTTCCAGAATCCAAATCTTATTGTTTTAATGAGAATGTAACAATGACTATATTTTAACTATACAATTGAAAGTCAACTACACGAAGAGTCGTTACCAATGCAGTAAGCTAGTAAGTTAAATACCTGCGTGTGATCAGTTGGAATTTGCTTTTTCTTCTTTCCTTCAAACTCAGAAAAAGTCAAACACCCTGTTGGAATGCCGTGGTATATTCCGACAGTATTATCACGTGATAATTTTACCCATTTCTTGTATTGCTCACTAGAGTTGAGAATAGCCAGAAAATATTCAGCAATTTCTTTTCTACTGACCAAACAATCTCCGATTGTTCCTGCATAAGGAATTAAAACAAAGGCATGATTTCCATCAACAAAATGTAGATATTATCAAAAAGTTTGAACTACAAAAGCTAAACTAAAACAGAAATAGTATATTGCTTTTCATGAGGATAGCTGT
Source organism: Arachis duranensis (assembly GCF_000817695.3). Lineage (NCBI taxonomy): Eukaryota > Viridiplantae > Streptophyta > Magnoliopsida > Fabales > Fabaceae > Arachis > Arachis duranensis. The sequence continues at coordinate 45,822,559 of NC_029778.3, forward strand.
TTTTGTGGTACGTTTGCTTCACTTTTATGGGTTTGCTTGTTAGTGAAGGAAGGAATTTGGTATGAAAACAATTCAGCACTTTCTTAATGAAGGAAGATAACTTGAAGCATAGAAGATGAAGAAATATTGAGGCATGAGAACATTTGAAAATTGAAATCGTTAACTGCACCAAGAAAGGCAGAATGGTCTTATGGTCCAATCCTTAAGAATAAACTTTAATAGTTGCCAACTCAACTAGTTTTGGATCTGATAGTTAAGTTCATTAAGTTTCTATATGCCTGTAGTATCTAAACATTTATTTAAAGGAATTTAGAGTGTGTTTGGAATATAAAAGAAAGGGAAATTATTTGAATTAAGATAAGCTCAATTGAATTGATTTGATTTGACTGATAAATCAAATCATGTTTGGAATATTATGAAAAGAATGGGTTTGCAATTGCCTTGATTTCCAAATCAATTATTATGTTTAAAAAAGATCTTAAATTTGATTCTCTTTGCAAGGTCATCAATTGGAGCATTGTGTTTGGGTTGGTAAAAGTTTAAAGGATGAAATAGTCTTTTCAAATATTTAGAACTCAAAAAATCCAAATCATATTATATCCTATCTAACAAGGTGGAATTTTTTTATCAAAATATAAGATATGAAAAGTATAGGATTCGACTAATAAATTCTTTTCTTATTTTGTTAAATTCCAAATACATTATTTGATCTCTAAATCAATTCTTCTCTAGGTTTGTTGGATTCCAAACACACTCAATAATGCAAATTCAATATAGACTATATGGTCTTCTTTCTTAATAGCAGAAGAGATTTTGTTGTGGCCCACGCGTACGCATGGCTCCTGTTTCAGCAAAACTGGATTTTGTGTTTTTTAAGCTTAATTTCAAACTTCTAAACCTCTATTTTCATTCTTTTAGCCCCAGAGCATAGTAGTAACTCTAGTAATAAAATGAAGTTAGGAAATGGGGGTAGCTTGGGGGTGAAGTAAGGCTGGAAATTGATGAATTATCTATGGAAATGTAAATACTTGGAGTGCATATGGTGTTATGACTTTAATGAAAATGATTATGCAATGATTACAAGTATTATGAATGCTTTTGGCTTATACACTCAATTATCTGAGATACGAGTTTTCCTGGGTAAAATATCGTGACTTGCCACCACATGTTCCAGGTTGAGACTCGATACTCTGTTGACCCTACGTCATAAAGGTGACCGGGTACGTATAAATTCTCGGGAATGGTACCCCCATTGAGCAATTTGTGTGTGTGTGTGTGTGTGAGAGAGAAAAAGCTATGCATAGACTCTTGACGATGCGCGACGGGGGACAGTCCAGGGTTTAGCAGCCGGACTTGTCGGGTTGGCTTGATAACCGACAGATGAGCCTCATCAGTCATAGGACAGGCATACATCATGTGAATATTGTTTGCTTGTTTGCTATGCATTAATTGGGAGTGCCTAATTGATTATAATATGTTAACTGTTATACTTGCTATCTGTATTACTTGTACTTTATCTGTGTTTGCTTTTGTTTGATTGTCTGTCTATGCAAATTCACTGGAGATGGAGGAATAGAGGAAAGGTAGACAGACTTAGAGTTAAGGTTAAGTTTAAGTTAAGCTTAGATATCCTTAGAAGACCACCTGTTTATGGTTTCTATATTAATACTTTAAGCTTCAATATCTGAGCGTCGGCGTTCTAGGATTGCCTCTAGCACTCCCAAGACCTTATATCTTATGTGCATGACACCTTTACCATGCTGAGAACCCCCGGTTCTCACTCCATACAATGTTGTTGTTTTTCAGATGCAGGTCAAGAGGCACTTCGGTAGGCGTCTGGAGCTCTACAGCAAAGGGGTTTCTGGGTTATTATTTTGGGTGTATATTTGTATATAATCCTATGTATTTAACTCTCCGACAACTTACTTTATTTTGGTACCGCTTAGAGGTTTTATGGAGAACTAGGATTTTTAAACATGTATCTTTGGGTTAAAAGTTGTATATTCTGTATGTGAATATTCTCTAGCCAGCCTTAGCTTCGTAGACTGAGTCGGAGGCTTGTTATCTTGTATTCTTGACCTCCTAATCCTGTTTTCTGTTTAGTTGTGCTTATAAACTTTAGTTTTCTTCGCACGCAAGTAATCCTTAATTCTGAGTGTTGTGCTTTTTATTTTGCGATTTTGCTTTATCTGTTTTTCAAGACTCCTCGTATACTGTATCATTTTCGATATTATTATGTATATATTTTATTTTAGAGGTCGTAATACCACACCACCTCTGTTTTACGGCTTAAGCGTAAAGTTCTGTGTGGTAGGGTGTTACATTATGGTAGACCAGAGTGAAAGTACAATTATGAGGAGGAAGATATATTATCCAAAATATATAAATTCTACTTAACTTTCCAGAGTAAACACTCAAGATAGTCCTTGAAAAATCACATGTACATTCAATTTTGTCCTCAAAAAATCAGATGCCTCAAATTGATCCTAAAAGATACAACCATGAGTCAAATTGACCCTTCCATTAGTATGATGATGACACGTGGCATAAATAATTATGTGACACGTTATCATCTAATAGAAGACTGATTTGATTCATTGTTGTATCTTTACTAATTTGAAGCCTCTAATGTTTCGAAGACCAAATTGACACGTGTGATCTTTTAGAAATCATTTTAACCATTAACTAAGTGATGTTCGTTTAATAAACACAACACAGCAAACACAAGAAAAGGATAAAAATACTTTAACACACCTGTTAAAATTAGTTTTGATAGTACTTCAACGTCAGGAACATCAGGAGATAAAACAGATGGTGTGTCTAAGACAAAAATATTGGGATGACTACCAATCTGAATGGAAAGCAAAGTTTCAGCAGAGAGAAAAGCATTAAAAGATGCAATTAAGACAAAATTTGCAACAAGTTCTTGATTAACTTGTCATCGGCTCAAAAAGTTAGGACATATAAACAATTTTCTTGGTTTTAGCATCTTAAGGGTATGCACACCTCAAAAAATAAGATTATGAAAATAAAAACTATATATATATATACATGCTTTATTTGAGTCTTTGTTAGATAACAATTAAAAACAAAATTGGATGCAAATTTTGTTCCTAGTAGTTCCTGAAAATAAGGTAGGAATAACTATGCATCATTAATTGCTTTTCTTTTATCTGTTTTTGCTTTTGTGAGGATCACTTGTTCCCCAAACCTCATGTCATTCTTCTGAGCCTTACTATATTCTTTTTATCAAAGCTAAACAGCAAAACCTTGTCAAAAACTTTTAAAGAACAGAGAGAAAGCTAGAAAGTAGCATTAGACACAGGGTTTGAACAATCTTTTTTGTTTCACCTATAAAAGAATAAATTTATTTGGGAAGTCAACAAATAGAAGTACGAAATATTGGACGAAAGAAAACTATTTTGGAGTTTTTCAAATATGTAATTCTACAAAAATATTAAGATATTATACAAACTGCAGGGATAAAACACAGCTAACCTTAAAACTTCTTATGTCTTTAGTCTCCCCAGGTTCTGGACTCACAGTTGCATGCCTCAACTTTCCTTTTTCTATAAAGTGAATTTTTCCATAGGGAATAAATTTTACAAGATAGAACTCAACAAACTGACAAAATACACATCAACTTGTGTTTTTCAAAAGTTGAGCTTGTCAACTACTCTACATCAAAATTGTAAGAAAATTTTAAATTTAAATACCTGCTGCACTAATTCTCCCCACTTGATGCAAGGAATTGGCAAGAGCTGACTTTCCAACATTTGGAATTCCAATTAACATCACTGTTGCAGTATAATTAGCATGACTAGTTCCCCTCAATTCTCTCACTTGCCGCTGTATAAGGCCCAAAAGCTTTACAAAGGAAAAAGTCCAATTAGTAATTCATGAACAACTAGAATCAATAAAATAAGAAGATCAATATAGATGTATCAAAATTATACTCTATTTAGCACATTTCATGGTTGTCATATTTCTATTGTAGAATATGCACAAGATCCTTTTCCCTTTTCTTTTGTATATTTTGAGTTTTCATGAAAGAATTATTTTGTAAGTGCAGGAGAAACCAAAGATAACAAAGCAGGACATGGTATACTGCCTGCCAACAAGATGAGGTTGGGAGCAACCTTTAGTGAACATATAGACAATGAAGGAGAAGATTTCAGCCAATTCAAGACGATTTCACCTTATGTGACTTTCTATGATATCACCATTCAAATTGGTGAGTAAACTATATCTAACGGTTGATATATCCACTAACAAGAAAGTGGAACGAATTCATATTCCCTACAAAATCAGTAGCAAACCATCAGATGTTTCCATAGAGAATGCTGAGTTCTTAAGAATCCTAAATTGCCTTTCTCCATTTATGCTTGAGGCTCAGAAAATAGGTGCTGATTGGTCATATTTTGATCTTGAACTGGAGGTATTGACAGCCATTTATGGGTTAGCAAGGAAATAGGCTGAGGAATTGAACATTGGGCAGCAGGAGCGGTGGGCTTTGTAAAGGATAGTTATATAAACAGGATTTGATCGTGTGGAAAGTGCTTTATTTCAAATGCATTTATTCAAATATAGAATGTTCTCTACTAGGCTGCATTTGAGACAAGGGATAGGGTGGAACTTGACACTGAGACAGACACACAAGTATTCTTCCTTCTAATATGTGCATTGAGAAAGTGTATTTCAGTCCCTCCATGTGTTTTGCTGTTTCTGTCTCTGACTCAGTGCTACCAAACATCTTTGCATACCTCTGTGTCCATGTATTTGTGTCTCTAAGACACTTATCAAACGGAGCCCTAGAGAACATATTCTAGAATTGAATTTACAAGAGAACACACATGAAGACTCAAGACGCCAAATTCTTTTTAATTATAATCATATGAATCACTGCACATCAATTGAGAATCTCAGTTTCACAATTCCACTCACTACAATATGAATCTTTTTGCCACATGTGAAACAATAACAATAACAATAACAATAACAATAAAAATTACTAATTATGAAGGTTGCGATAAAATAAAATTGTACTTTAAAAAAGGAGTTCAGAATAGCAACACAGAAAACAATTTCAGAATCTCAAACTGACTTCTCCTAAGGAGCAAAAGTTATTTGCTAGACTGAAACAAATCAAAATACTGTGTGCTACAAACAAAACCATTGATGCATTATGCCACATGTACATGTACACATTCAGTATAGTTTACCTCTTTGATGCTCTCCTTGTTATGAGCGTCAACTCCACATGATATGCAATTTGTTCTCCTAAAATAATCAGTCCATGCCTATTCACAAATGGATTACAAGAAAAATTTATGAAATAAATACACAATCAGAAGCTAAAACACTTCAAATGTCACTTGTTACCAGCATAAACAACCAGAATCCTTTTATCCCACTTGGTGGAGCCAAATGAATCGAATAACATCATTATTCATAAAAGAACCTTGGTTGGTAAACAAGTCCTTTAATATAGTTCTTCTTAATGATTTTGTTTATATTTTTCTTAGTTTCCTTGTACTGCTAACTATTGGAACACCCTCTATTTTATCTAATCTTCTTACCAAGGCTTTTGCAATTTTTCTCACATGACCAAACCACTTAAAACTATAGTTTCAATAATATTTCCTACTATAACTTTCTCTCGGATGCCTAATTTCACTCATTACAATGTGTGATTATAGATTGAATAAGGTAACCTCAATCATCCTTTGTTAGATTAGTCCATTAATTAATTAGAAGGTAACTATTGGTTATTCAGTTAGTTTAACTTCTTCAAAGCTTCTATATATGAGCTAACAACTTCATTGTGTAAACGCAACTTTTCTCATTAATTTCAAGTCTTCCCCCTTCTCTACCAAGAATTTCAACAACTAGAGGAAAGCTCACATTGAAGAATACTTACAGTCTTTAGATCTTATTAATTTAGCAACCAATGGAACATACTTGGTGAATATTTTACTTTTAACTATACATGCCTTCTAATTAAAAGTCAGAATCAATACTATCCAGTGTCATGTATTATAATATTACAATATTATTCTGAAAGTGGTGTAGCATTCTTAGTGTATTTGGAAAGTGTCTTCATTTCAGAAACCAAAATGCCCAGAAAAAAGAAAAACCAAAAAGGGTGAGGATTACATACTTGTGAACCAGATCGACCAGCAAGATCCACTTTGTTCAGTGCTATAATTTGCCTAGAGGAGCATAGGTTGTTTCTTAATAACTCACATTCTGAAGACAAAGGAATCTGAAATTAGAGGGATGAAGAAAAAAGTAAGTTTAAAGTAAGGGAAAGAAACAAAAGATAGAAGCTGAAACACGATTTACAGAGGACTGAAACAGCACAAGAGTTTGCGGTGGCATGCTACCCTTGCATCTCTGACTTCAACAATGAGATCCACCAATGGTAACCTTTCAACAAGTGCACGCGAAGCAGCAGCCATCAGAGAGGTGTACCATGGTGCTTGTGCTCTTTTTGTCCTTCCAATTTTCTCCTTTACAGCTGTGCCTACTTGTCTCGCAAAATGTGTTGCTGTTGCTGCCATACCAGATGTTGAACATGGCCATGCACTACATGCAGAAATTTATGACTGTTTTTCAAGACATGGAAATTAGCAATCAGGAATACCCATCTTGTCAATTAGTTTAACTAAGTAGTGAATAAAACAAGGCTTTTTATATCATATAGGTTGGTCATTCAATAGCCAAGCGTAACTGTGATGCCCGGCAAAGATAAAGTTTGGCACCAATAAGTACTCTTCACTAATTTTCCTTGACATCTAAGCTCATAAACTTCATGTTTGCAACACTAAGCAAGGGCCGCAAGAAAAAGCTATAGAAATTGATATTAAAAAACAGATATAATAAAATTGATTATCAAATATGTAGCTGTCTCTTACAATATAGTAAAATATTCATCAAAAGAAAATTACTTTTAGAATCATACGTTGGGTAAACTACCAAAACTGTCTTCAATTTTTGAACATGCTGGCAAAAATACCTGATGATGTTAAATATAGACATATTCTCAAAAAGTGTTTTAAAGATTGAATTTTAATGTGGTTTTTTGCAAACATGATTATAAAAATGAAACATTTTTATTCTCAAAACAGAATCAGGAGTTTTGGAAATAATATGACAAAAATTATGTGCTCTCCTTAAGAATTCAGAGAGAACAGACAATTGGATCAGAATCTCTCAATGTGATATTATTGGTTGTGCATGAATGAGTTGTGATTGCAGAATATATAGGGCTTATATATTCTGTAATCACAACTCATTGACACACAATATTGTTGGAGGTACAGCAGTCACTACAGTTACAGCTGTCACTGACTACCAGGCAGTGACCTACTGCTCTTAGTGTCTATACACCTATACTCTATAACTCCTCATTCTGATTGATCTATGTTATCTGGAAAATTTTGTCCCTGACTGATTGAATGTGAAGAGATGTATGTGATTCTAAGACTGACACATACAGACCAATTAGATAAAACTTGTCAATTAATCCTTCATAGAGATTAGTCAGAAAAACATGCCTAATCACCAAGTTTGATTTACTTTAAGTAAACCAAATTTTTTTAAAGATCCAGCATAAAGAACAAGGAATGGAATGGAGCAATTCAAATTCATGAATCAAATAATATCACCCAATCTTTGAATATAACTAATAAACTCTATACGCATGGTGCCATGGTTGGCAAACTATGCTCCTCTTGTCAGGTCGAGGAACAAACAGCAATACAATCATTATTTTCCATCAAAATAAAACAAATCATGAAAAAAGTATAATTCTTAAGTTTATAGATCAATGTAACATTTTGAGTTTGAATTATCTAGTTGCTAGAAAGCGGTAGCCGATGCTAGAAATGAAGGATTCCTGTAACGGGTTTCACATCTATCTCCATCTTAAAATGACAAAGTAATCTTAATCTCCGGACCTAAAAGGAGATCATTCACGAAAACCTTGACAAGAAGTGCAAGTGCCATATTTCCACCCACTCTGCCTTACCTGTCAGTCATGAACACATCTTGATATCTCATGCATTGCTACTTGCCTGGAGTTAGTACATAGCGAAAGAGGCAACATCTCTAAAACAATTAATCTTTTCAGATTATGAAACATTCATCAAGCATTCATCGGGAAAATTGCAACACTAGTCCAAGATTTTCCTCCTTCATTAAGATAACCCCGTATCAATGTGCTCATCCTTCTACAAGAACATCATTTTGGATGAAACACATGTAGCCAAATGTCATCATTCTGAATACACAACCCAACTACTTCCAGTTGTTGCCTTCACTCCCTGCTCTTTCATCAGCATTCTAATTTTCTCAGCTTCCTCCTGTCTCCCAACACTAGCATACATTTTTGCCAACAGCACATAATTGGCAGGATTATCAGGCTCAATCTCTGACAAAGCTCTAGCTGCAATCTCTGCCAATTCCAGATCACCAAAGTTCCGACAAGCCCCAAGAAGGGCACCCCATGCTTTGGCAGTGACTTTCACTGGCATCTCTTGTATAACTTGATATGCTTCATGTAACCTGCCTGCCCTGCTCAGAACATCAACTAAACACGAATAATGATCACTATTTGGTTCAACACCAAAATCTTTGTACATCCTAGTAAAATAATACAAGGCTTCATCAGCTAATCCAGCATGGCTACAAGCTTTCAAAACCCCAAGAAAAGTAATCCCATCAGGCTGCACTTTTGCAAATTCCATTTGCTTGAAGATTTCTAAAGCATCCCTTGCCCGCCCATGGAGAGCATATGCAGATATCAAGCTGCTCCATGCAACTAAATCCCTTTCCTTCATTCTCCAAAACACACCATGCGAATGCATAAGGCAACCACTTCGGCCATACGCCTCAACTAAACCACTACTCAACTGGGGATGGGAGTCGATGTCATTCCTTATTGCATAACCATGAATCTCCTTAATCAAATTCAAAGCTGCTACCCCAATAGCAGCAGGAAGCAGAGCAAGAAGGGTTATCAACTGTGGCTTCAATCCAAGTTCAATCATCTTTCTATAGAATGCTATAGCCTTGAATGACCCATCATCCAGTCTTGCCATACCAGCTATAATTGAATTGAAAGTTGATTCATTAGGCATGATATCCATGGCTTGGAACAGCTGTAAAGCATTACCCACTTCATGAAAATGTGAATAGAGCGATATCATTGCATTCCACACAACTACATTTCTACTGGGAATTTCATCAAACAGCTGGCGTGCAGAAGAAACGGAGACGCATTTCCCGTACAAATCCACAAGAGCGCTGGCAACAAACTGGTTTGAAAGAAAGGAGGCTTTGGAGACATGAGCATGGATTGAAGTGCCAAGTTGGGGGCGATTCAGGGCAGTGCAGGATTTGAGTATGAGGGAGAAGACATGGGCATCAAGAGTCAAGGCAAGATATGAATGCATGTGTCGGAAAACAGCAAGCGCTTCTTCGTGACGACCACCGCTTATGTGGGAGGACATGTGCTTGGTGAATGAAAGCAAGCGTGTAAGGTTGGTAGAGTAAGATCCCATGATCAGTTGACTAAGACATCCACCCTGTAATTCCTTTGGGTTATTGATTAATTAAGCCATGCCTATGGTAATGGTAAACCTTTCTAAGCGTGGGAAATGGATTCAACCCAAAGGGCTCTCCTATGGCTATTAGGATATCTAGCTCGTTTTTTGAATGTGTTTTATGTAATATTTGTTCTAATGAAACGTTTGATAACAGAACCAAAGGAGAGTTTCATTTCTAGTTGAAGGTGAAAGTCAAATCAAGTTAAGTCGGAGAAGAAACAGCAAGAAGTAAGAGAAGAGAAGACACTCACAGATTGAAGACACAGCTTTGTGCGCGGCTCTCGGCTGATTTCGGTAATTCGGTGGATTTTACAAACTCCCTTTTCTTTTAAATAAAAAAATAGAACTTGCTTTTGTGGGTGTGGTTTTTAGAATGGTTGTGACTTTAGGCTCAATTTTATGGAAATCGAACGCATATGTGTGCTATTCTTATGAATTCATGGGGACTAGATATATATGTTGAATAGTTTTTTGGCAGTGTAACGTAGAAAAATTCAGACTGTGCGAGTTCTTTGATTATAAACTTTTGCATAGTAAATTGTACGGTCCGATTTGTATGCTAATAAGAATTAAAATTTCAGAAGGTTGAAATCGGACTTTCCGTGTTGCTTTAGCTTAGTTTTTTAATATGAAATGGGACAACAAATCGCATGGTCTGAGTTCCATGCTGAGAATTGGAATTTGGGAAGATTGAACTCGGACCCTACGTTTTGCGTAAGCTTGGCAATTTTTTATATGAATTGCTAGATGAAATCGCATGGTCCGATTTCATTTTTTAATACTTTTTTTGAATCAGGTTAACCTACTCGAAGGGTGCGAGTTCGTTAAAGAGGCCTATATAAAAGTGTGAAGTGAACTGGTGGTAGCTTACTCGCGTCTTCTTCCGCTTCTTGAACGGCTGCTTTTTCTGTTTCTTCTTTCTCGTTTCTTCATTACTTGTTTTGAACTTGAAAATCTAGTAGCTAAAGTTATGCTTTTTTTTGGGTGATTGAGAGAAATGAGTGACAGAGTGTTACTAAAAGTGTATTATTTTGGTCAGATTTTGCTACAAACATCTGAAGGAGTAAAATTTATTTGTGAAAATCTGCTAGATGTTGTTATTCCTTTTATCATCTCATTTAAAGAGCTCAAAGGTGTGATCTGTGAAAAGATTGATTCTGAGAGGGCAAGAAAAATATCCTGTATTCTACACAGATATCCCATACCAGTGTTTGGTGGATTCGTCCAGTTTCAAACCAAATATGTGACGGACGAAGCGAGCATGCAAGAGATGTTTTCAATGTATATTGAAAACCGGGCTCAGATCTCGTTCATCGAGTTGTATGTTGAGTTTGAACAATTTGAGGCCGATCGGAATATTCTACGGGAAGATTATAATAGTGACAGTGAAGAAGAGTTCGAAAGTAACTACGAATTTGTTGGTCCAGATGGAGATGAAGATCAAGGTGATGGAACTATGGCTCCAGATGTTACAGAGGTGGTAAATGCACTCGCAAACGAAGTGTCGTTTGAGGAGCCATCATTCATGCGAGTTTTGGACTTGGAAGCCATGCATGTTCTGGAGTTTCCGGAATATATGACTACAGGTACGTAATTCGTCGTATTAGTTTTTTTTAGTTAGTTATTGATTTAGTTAAGAATAAATTAGTATTTATGTACCATTATTTAATCATGCGTTGATGTCATAGTTCTCAGGATTGAACCGGTGGTCGAACGGTTCAGGTGACTGGGTCACTTCAACCGCTGGGTTAGTGGAATGAACTGGTTGACTCGGTCTTATGTAGATAAAAAATAAATAATAGCATGAATGTTAAATAACAAACTTGAAAATATATGTGTTTGATAACATTTTAAGAAAATCAAGTTATTTTAAACCAATATGGAACAGGAACAATAAATATTTTATTTTTTTACTGTTATATATATACTACAAGTACTTATTAATAATAAAATTCTCTCGAATATGATTATTAAATATTACGTGAGTTTGTAATTATTATTCGCACTGGATCGATGCCTTGTACGGTTCAAACCAAATGAACCAGATCGGTTAGGGTCCGGTTCATTGGGTTTGACGATCGAACCGGCCGGTCCGGTCTGATTTTTACATCTGTTGCTGTTGTTCTTTTTTTATTATAGTGGCATAATAACATGTTGTCAGATTTGAATTTATATCAGACTAGAGTCAGTGAATGTAGATTTACCCTTACTATCTGTGTATTAATTTGATTTTTCCTATGGTGGTTGTACCAGCAGAAATTCCTATTGTGCAGATGGTGAATTTGCCGTTAGTATGGAGTTTAGTTCCAGGGAAGCTGTTATTAAGGTGATAAAAGAGTATACCATACGACGAAGCGTAGACTACTGGGTGTATGAGTTTGAGCCGTTGATATTTTATGCCAAGTGTACACAATATGGGTTAGGGTGTGATTGGCTTATCATGGTTAGCATGATTAGCAGGAAGTATTATTGGGTTATAAGGAGGTATAATGGTAGTCACACCTGTACCAGAGCCACTATTTCACAGGATCATTCGAAGCTGGATTTTATCATAATTGCAGAAGCAATAAAGCCATTGGTTGAGGCTGACCCCTCCTTAAAGGTAAAATCGGTTATAGCAGAAGTGCAATCGAAGTTCAACTACACCGTTAGTTATCAGAAAGCATGGTTGGCTAAGGAAAGGGCAGTAGAAAAAATATTTGGAGGTTGGAAAGCATCATTTGAAGCGTTGCCTATATAGTTTGAGGCCATGTGTCATAAGGAGCCATCAGCTGTTGTCCATTTCGAGACTATGCCTGCATATCAAGGCGATAACTTGGTGGGTGATATTCGGGTACTGCATCGAATATTTTGGAGTTATTACCCCTGTATTAGGGCATTCAGACATTGTAAGCCAATTGTCCAAGTAGATGGGACTCACTTGTACGGAAAGTATAACGGTTGTCTACTAGTGGCAGTTTCACAGGATGGCAACAACAATATCGTCCCAATTGCATTTGCTATTGTGGAAGGAGAGACTTCTGATGCATGGCATTTTTTCCTTAGTAACCTTTGTCAACATGTTGTCACTCGGGATGGTGTGGGTCTAATATCCGACCGACATGAAACCATCAATGCAGCTGTGGAATGCAGTAACGAAGTTTGGTCACCTCCTAGAACTTTTCATATGTTTTGCATCAGGCATATAGAGTCAATTTTTTTGAGAAAGTTCAATGCACCGTACTTCCGAAAATTGGTTGTCAACATCAGTAACCATTTAGTAAATTTAAGAAAGTTATTAACAGAGATACCTTCAACATTTGTTTTGACCTCTATTATTTTTCTTTTTTTTATGTTGTTATCCTCTAGGATATTCGAGGATGGTGCGGGAGTACGAAGTGCGTTACCAACAATTACGGGAACGGGACGAGGCGTATACAAACTGGTTAAACCGAATTCCTCGCGAACAGTACGCATTGGCATTTGATGGTGGATACCGATGCGGTCACATGACGATGAATCTAGTAGAATGCATCAATTCAGTGTTGAAGGGTGCACGCAATCTTCCCATTACTGTTCTTGTGAAGGTAACATTCTACAGGCTAAACGAGTTGTTCACCCGAAAAAGAGCGGAGGCAGAAGCGCAGATTAATGCTGGTCATGTGTTCTCTGATGTCGTGACCTCGAAGTTGCATGCAAACTAGCTTGCATCAGGAAACATTCAGGTTAGTTGCTTTAACCGGCAAAATGAGGTTTTTGAGGTGCGTGAGATGCCAAGCGGACTGGAGTTTACAGTCGATCTACGTGGCCTTCGATGTGACTGTGGTGAGTTCTAGGTAGACCGGATCCCCTGTAGACATATGTTCGCATGTTGTGCCAACCAGCGACTGGATTGAAAACTGTATGTGCATGATGTGTATAAGATAGACCAAGTTCGGCGGGTGTACCGAGCAAGGTTTAGGCCACTAGGTAATCCTACTACATGGCTTGCTTACAATAGACCTCGGTTCGTACTGAATTTGTACCTGAGACGCATCACGAAAGGTCGCCCCAGGTTGACCTGCTTCTTGAATCAGATGGACACGCGAATGTTACGTCGTCCTAGGCGATATAGGCTATGTGGGGCTGAGGGACACAATCATAGCAGATGCCATCAGTCAGATGGTGCAAATGCCGACAGAGATGCTCAATAGGTTCACAGTCTAAGATGATATTATATATGTAGTATGGCATGAGTTGTCCAATTGATGTAACATGACCTGATATATGTAACATTGTATAATATCACTCGAATTCTCATTTAATTAGTTTATATCTATTATATTATTATATAATACAAGTATTTATTAAAAAATAATACTAATAGATATTATATAATTATAAAAAAATAAATGAGTTTATAATTATTGTTAAATAAAAATATAATTAATTTAAGAATAAGTGAATTTATAACTAAATTTAAAATAAATTAGATAGAAAAAAATTATTTGTTAGAAGATATATATATTATAATTTGCATTAGTATTTATGAAAATCATCACAGCTTAGTGGCTGTGAATAGTGCTATGTTTCTAAGAGGGGAGGGGTTCGAATCCCTATTTTAACATTTTGTTAAAATTTAACCCTAACCTGTTCGGTTGAATCGAGTATTATCGAGTTTTCACTGGTTTGTACCGGGTTTGACCGGTTCGTACCGGTTTCCAATCTTATGAGGTCCAAATATCAGACCGGACCGGTAGAGGATCTGTTTTACCGTCTTTTGGTTGAACCGACCGGTCTGGTCCGATTTTTATAACACTGATTATAAGATATCTGTAGCATTATATAATATCATCTCAATTGTCCAATTGAGGTATATTGATATGATATCTGTAGCAATATATTAAGATTTTATGAAACATTAATACATAGTCCAGATCATTAATACCTGAATAAGGTCATTAGTGCATAAATACTCTAAACATACAAAGTAATCTTACCATAGTCCAGGTCATTAATACATAATGTCCAACAGATACAAAATACTCTAAACATAGTTCACATCATTAATACCTAAATAAATACATTACACTACAACTACTTTCTGATTGCCCACTTTACATCCTTCACAAAGTTCTTGCATTTCTTGGCCGCCTTTTTGAAGACAGATGGAGTGTAGCGATTAGTGCTACGACGTGGTGGATCAATTCTCAGATTGTAACCTTTGACTTTGTCATCCGGAGTGCGTGCCTGACTTGTATACAATTTATAAATACAATTAAATGTAGCACATCAGGTAATCAAACCAACATAGATACCACATATCATTTAGGAAAAACGAAACAGAGATAACATTTATGAACACAAAATAAATAACTAATCGAACATGTAAAGCAAAATACACAACATAATACCATCATTACGAGATTCTTCATCCTCACTGAACTCCTCTATTTCATCCTCCTCATCATCGTCCTCATCATCCGGTTTATCTACTAGATACGCATCGGTCTCTTGCTCAAGTGTGTTAGCATTTTCCTCAATGAGTCCCATGGAAACACGGTTAGGATTTTGACTATGAAGAACTCCGCGTCCACCGTCACTCCTACTAGAGTCAACAGATACGAACCCTCCAGAAGCAACCGATGAGGTATGGCCCGAATACCTCGCATCCAACGAATACCTACCTGCCATGAACTCAGGCTGATGGCCATATTGTGGTTGTCCTGCATCTGCAGCCATGAACCCAAGCAACTGGATAAAAGAACCTCCTTCTCCTGTTTCAAACTGTGACATACCCCAATATTGTTGATGTATTGAAAATGATGGGGGGAACTGTGTCTGAGGTACATACTGGCTTGAGGACTGAGGTTGTTCTTCTGGAAGCGGATTTGGAGGTGATATATGCGGCAAATGTGGCTCTTGTTCTTCACTGTCATCATCCATATCCTGACTACCCTCATCGGTATCCTGATTACCCTCATCCATATCATGATTACCTTCATCATTCTCTTGACCCACAAGATTCGACAAGTTCAAGTGGTCCCCAAATTTTGATCGGTACCAATACATGTAACTATCCAATGGATGCTGTGAAGGCATGGGAAGCTCAGATAGAACGTAGTTATACCTGTTTATCCAATGCATCACCTAAATTGAATGACTCGGTGTTGTGGCCCAGTTAAGATTCTTAGGACCAGTCATGACTTCTCCATGCGCCTTGTCCAGATTCTGCTCCTGATTAGGTACTCCCTGAACAAAACCGAACTGTCGCCTAAACCTATCGGTAGCATGCCACTCGATACATTCAAATGACACCAACGGAACTGTAGCGCTCCATACAACCGACTGCATATAGATTTCAGTAGGAATGATGTTCGGATCCACACGATCCACAGCATAAGCAACCCAAACAAATTGGGAAAAATAAATGAAACTCATGATTACAACCCACAATACCAATAACAATAACAATGCTTGATAATTATGTCCCAGACCCTAAACCTGAAACTAATACTTCTTTAATTAAAACAGACCTGCCCTTCCTGAAGTTCATCAAATGCCTTCCTAAAGTGAGCTAGATTCAGATATCTATATCGTCGGTCACCACGCTCCCAGTTATGTGGTGCACGAAATTGCAATCACACTTTTGCAACCTCGCACAACTAACCAGCAAGTGTACTGGGTCGTCCAAGTAATACCTTGCGTGAGCAAGGGTCGATCCCACAGAGATTGTCGGCTTGAAGCAAGCTATGGTTATCTTGTAAATCTTAGTCAGGATATCAGAAATTATCAGGATTGATTGTGAAAGACAAAAGAACATGAATTGATTACTTGTTTTGCAGTAATGGAGAATAGGTTGAGGTTTTGGAGATGCTCCATCTTCTGAATCTCTGCTTTTCTACTGTCTTCTTCCTCAAACACGCAAGGCTCCTTCCATGGCAAGCTGTATGTAGGGTTTCACCGTTGTCAATGGCTACCTCCCATCCTCTCAGTGAAAATGTTCCTATGCTCTGTCACAGCATGGCTAATCATCTGTCGGTTCTCGGTCAGGCCGGAATAGAATCCAGTGATTCTTTTGCGT
>NC_029778.3:45840387-45840809 GCF_000817695.3 Arachis duranensis
TGTGGCCCAAAGCACTCTGTCTTCCAGTATTACCACCGGATACATACATGCCACAGACACATAATTGGGTGAACCCTTTCAGATTGTGACTTAGCTTTGCTAAAGTCCCCAACTAGAGGTGTCCAGGGTTATTAAGCACACTCTTGTTGTCTTGGATCACAACTTTATTTCTTTCTTTTTTTCTTTTTCTTTCTTTCTCTTTTTTTTTTCGAAAATATTTTTTTTTTCACTGCTTTTTCTTGCTTCAAGAATCAATCTGATGATTTTTTCCAGATCCTCAATAACAGTTCTCTTTCTCCTCATCCTTTCAAGAGCCAACAATTTTAACATTCTTAAGACAACAAATTCAAAAGACATATGCACTGTTCAAGCATTCATTCAGAAAACAAAAAGTATTGTCACCACATCAAACTAATTCAACT
>NC_029778.3:45840867-45841815 GCF_000817695.3 Arachis duranensis
GTTTTTCATTTAAGAGAGGTGATGGATTCATAGGACATTCATATCTTTAAGGCATAAAATTTCAATTTTATTAATTATGAATTAAGAACAAGACTCAAAAATAGATATAAGATTAGACTAAAAAAAATAAAAATAGAGAACAAAATAAAAGAAAAAAAACGCAAAAACATAGGCTCCTAATGATAGAGGTTTTCACAGAGTTAGGACTCAACAACCTTGATTTTGAGAAGTGGATGCTCCCTCAACTTGTGGGGTGTTTGACCCTTCAAGGAAGAGCTTCTGGCGCTTCAGCTCCTGTAGCTCACGCCCCTACTTCTCTTGTTCCTTCAGCGGTTTGCAGAGCATGCAGTTTTGATCCTGCTGTTCTTCCTTAAGTTGTTCCATAGCTTCTTGCAGCTTGGCAACAGATGCTTCTAGACGGGCCCAGTAGTCAACTTTAGGAAGTTCAGGGAGGAACTCCTGCGCCCTCCTTTTGATAGAGTTATCTTGCATTTGTCCTTCCATTGACTTCTTGGTGATTGGATGTTCAATTGGGATGAATTCATCTACTCCCATTCTCACCCCAGCATCTTTACATAGCAAAGAGATTAAGCTTGGGTAAGCCAGTTTGGCTTCAGTGGAGTTCTTGTTTGCAATTGTGTAAATCTCACAAGCAATCAGATGATGAATCTCCACTTCTTTTCCCAGCATAATGCAATGAATCATCACTGCTCTCTTGACAGTGACCTCAGAACGGTTACTAGTGGGCAAAATAGAATGCCCAATGAAGTCTAGCCAACCTCTTGCAACTGGTTTGAGATCTCCCCTCTTGAGTTGGTTTGGGACACCTTTTGAATTGGTTATCCACTTAGTTCCAGGGAGGCATATGTCCTCTAGAACTTGATCCAACCCCTTATCTACTCTCACCATTCTCCTATTAAAGGATTCAGGATCATCTTGTAGTTGAGG
>NC_029778.3:45842262-45843612 GCF_000817695.3 Arachis duranensis
AAGAATTATTTTGAAAATTTGAAAGTGAATGATGAGAGATTGAAATGTATTTTTGTAGAAAAATATGGGTGAGAAAAGGAAAGTTTGAAAAAATTGGATTTGAAAACAAAATTGTGGTCCCTCCACCTTTCTGGCGTTAAACGCCCAGAATGGCACCCATTCTGGCGTTTAACGCCCATTTGGTGCCCTTTTTGGGCGTTTAACGCCCAGCCAGGTGCCCTGGCTGGCGTTAAACGCCAGAAATCCTTTATCACTGGGCATTTTTCTGAACGCCCAAGATGCTGCACACCTGGCGTTAAACGCCCAGAATGGTGCCCATTCTGGCGTTTAACGCCCAAAATGGCACCATTCCTGGCGTTAAACGCCCAGAATGGCACCCATTCCTGGCGTTAAACGCCCAGAATGGCACCCATTCCTGGCGTTAAACGCCCAGAATGGCACCCATTCCTGGCGTTAAACGCCCAGAATGGCACCCATTCCTGGCGTTAAACGCCCAGAATGGCACCCATTCTGGCGTTTAACGCCCAAAATGCCCCTTACTGGCGTTTTTTCGCCAGTAAGCTCTTTTTCTCTGCTTTTTGAGCTGAATCCTTCTGTAACTCTGTGAATTCCTTCATTTTTGATACTTGCCTCTGTAAGAACAATTCATACAACTTCCTAATGACTGGGTTGCCTCCCAGCAAGCGCTTCTTTACTGTCTTTAGCTGGACCTTTACCGAGAATCACTCAAGTCTCAGTTTTGAGCACTCCTGCTCAAAATTTCCTTCAAGATAATGCTTGATTCTTTGTCCATTAACAATAAACTTATTGTCAGAATCGCTGTCTTGCAATTCTACATAGCCATATGGTGACACGCTTGTAATCACATATGGTCCCCTCCACCGGGATTTCAATTTTCCGGGGAATAGCCTGAGCCTAGAGTTAAACAGCAGGACCTTCTGTCCTGGTTTAAAGACTCTAGATGACAGCTTTCTGTTATGCCACCTCTTTGATTTCTCTAGAGGTTCCTATAGGAGTGTTGAATGCTGTTCTGTATGCCCACAGAGCATCATCCAAGCTCTTTGCCCAATCCTTTCTTCGGGCCATTACAGTCTGTTCCAGGATTCTCTTCAGCTCTCTGTTAGAGACCTCAGCTTGCCCATTTGTCTGTGGATGATACGGAGTTGCCACTTTGTGGCTAATTCCATATCTAACCATAGCAGAGTATAGCTGTCTGTTGCAGAAATGAGTGCCCCCGTCACTGATTAGTACTCTGGGAACACCAAACCAGCTGAAGATGTGTTTCTGGAGGAATTTCAGCACGGTCTTGGTATCATTAGTGGGTGTAGCAATTGCTTCTACCCACTTAGA
>NC_029778.3:45846903-45848083 GCF_000817695.3 Arachis duranensis
TTAGCATAAGAAGGTATTTGCTCAAGTGCCTCTGCAAACGGAATCTTTATTTCAAGAGTCCTGAGATAGTCTGCAAAGCGGGTAAATTGCTTATCTTGTTCCGCTTGGCGGAGTTTTTGAGGATAAGGCATCTTGGCTTTATATTCTTCAACCTTAGATGCTGCAGGTTTATTCCTTACAGAAGTGGTTGAAGAAGCCTTGTTAGAGGGATTACTGTCAGCACTCTCAGGTGTCTGATCTTCCCTTGGCGTTTGAACGCCAGGATTGGGTCGAAAATGGGCGTTTAACGCCAACTTTTCCCCCTTTTCTGGCGTTTGAACGCCAGAACTGGGCAAGGAATGGGCGTTTAACGCCAGCTTTCCTTCCTTTTCTGGCGTTTGAACGCCAATGACATTCCTCTCTGGGCTCTTCCTGTCCTCAGAGGGATTTTGAACAGTGGTTTGGTTATCCTCTGTCAATTGTCCCTTGTTTGGCTTTCTGCTCTTTTGAGCAGTGTTATTCAGGGTCTTCCCACTCCTCAGTTGAACTGCTTGACATTCCTCTGTTATCTGTTTAGATATTTGCTGTTTTGCTTGATTCAACTGCAGTTCTATACTCTTGTTAGCAACTTTAGTTTCATAGAGCATCTCTTTAAAGTCTGCTAACTGTTCTGTCATCAGGAGCATTTGTTGATTAAGCTCAATTATCTGTTCTTGAGGACTAGGGTCAGTGACTACTGTCATGACTTCCTCTTTTGGAGAGAACTCATTGCTAGAATACAAATATTGGTTTCTAGCAACAGTGTCTATAAGCTCTTGAGCTTCTTCAATTGTCTTCCTCATGTGTATAGATCCACCAGCTGAGTGGTCTAAAGACATCTGAGCTTTTTCTGTAAGCCCATAGTGGTCTAAAGACATCTGAGCTTTTTCTATAAGCCCATAGTAGAAGATGTCTAATTGTACCCACTCTGAAAACATTTCAGAGGGGCATTTTCTTAGCATACCTCTATACCTCTCCCAGGCATTGTAAAGAGATTCATTATCCTCTTGTTTAAAGCCTTGGATGTCCAGCCTTAGCTGTGTCATCCTCTTTGGAGGGTAAAAATGATTCAGGAATTTTTCTGACAACTGTTTCCATGTCTTTATGCTTGCTGTAGGTTGGTTATTCAACCACCTCTTAGCTTGATCTTTCACAGCAAATG
>NC_029778.3:45848226-45849141 GCF_000817695.3 Arachis duranensis
TGTGGAAGACCGAAATACTGGCAATTTTGCTGCACTATGATAATGAGTTGAGGATTTAGCTCAAAGCTGCTTGCTTTGATGGGAGGTGTACAGATGGTACTCCCATATGCAGCTGTAATGGGGTTAGCATATGACCCCAGAGTCCTTTTGGACTGATCAATCCCACTTATGTCCATAATGGACAAAAGGGAAATAATAATGATTGCAAAGAGATAAATTTTGTTTTTTTTTCTTTTTTTTTTGAATTAACCGAAAAAAAATAAAATAAGATAAAATAAAATAAAGTAAAAATAAAATAGAAATTCGAAAATCAAAAAGAAAATAAAATCAAAGCAAATTGAAAACTGAATCAATTAGTTAATTAAAAAGATTTTGAAAACATGCCTTAACATTGGCAGGTGGTGGTAATTTTTCAATTACCTCCACCTTTGCCTTATCCACCTCTATTCCCCTGCTTGAAATCTTGTGCCCAAGGACAATTCCTTCAGTCACCATAAAGTGACATTTCTCCCAGTCTAAAACCAGGTTAGTCTCTTGGCACCTTTTCAGGACAAGTGCTAGGTGGTTAAGACAGGAGCTGAATGAGTCTCCGTATACTGAGAAGTCATCCATGAAGACTTCCAGAGATTTCTCTACCATATCTGAGAAGATAGAGAGCATGCACCTCTGAAAGGTTGCAGGTGCATTGCACAGACCAAAAGGCATCCTTCTGTAGGCAAACACGCCAGAAGGGCAAGTAAATGCTGTTTTCTCTTGGTCCTGAGGGTCTACTGCAATTTGGTTGTAGCCTGAATAGCCATCCAAAAAGCAGTAATAACCATGACCAGCTAGTCTTTCTAGCATTTGGTCTATGAATGGTAAAGGAAAATGATCCTTTCTGGTGGCTGTATTGAGCCTTCTGTAGTCAATACACAT
>NC_029778.3:45850835-45851492 GCF_000817695.3 Arachis duranensis
TTAACTGTGTCATCCTTTTTGGAGGGTAAAAATGATTCAGGAATTTGTCTGACAACTGTTTCCATGTTTTTATGCTTGCTGTAGGTTGGTTATTCAACCACCTTTTAGCTTGATCTTTTACAGCAAATGGAAACAGTAATAGTCTGTAGACATCCTGATCTACCTCTTTATCATGTACTGTGTCAGCAATTTGTAAAAACTGTGCCAGAAACTCAGTAGGTTCTTCCTGTGGAAGACCGGAATACTGGCAATTTTGCTGCACTATGATAATGAGTTGAGGATTTAATTCAAAGCTGCTTGCTTTGATGGGAGGTGTACAGATGCTACTCCCATATGCAGCAGTAATGGGGTTAGCATATGACCCCAGAGTCCTTTTAGACTGATTAATCCCACTTAAGTCCATAATGGACAAAAGGGAAATGATAATGATTGCAAGGAGGTAAATTTTGTTTTTTTTTTTTGAATTAACGAAAATAAAATAAAATAAAATAAAATAAAAGTAAAATAAAAATTTAAAAATCAAAAAGAAAATAAGATCAAAGCAAATTGAAAACTGAATCAATTAGTTAATTAAAGAGATTTTGAAAATAGCAATTAGAAAGATATGATTGAAAAATTTTATGAAAAAGATTTGATTTTGAAAAGAGGAAAGAGAAA
>NC_029778.3:45851518-45852008 GCF_000817695.3 Arachis duranensis
GATTTGATTTTTGAAAAGAGGAAAGAGAAAAACACGAAAAGACACCAAACTTAAAATTTTTGAAAATCAAACACAAATTTTTCGAAAATTTTTTTAGGGAAAAACACAAAGAGGACACCAAACTTAGAATTTTTATGAATCAAAAAGGGACTAAGAACATGCAAAATCGAAAATTAAAAGAAAAACAAAAGCATGCAACTGACACCAAACTTAAAATATGAAACTAGACTCAACTAAAAGACTCTAAACCAACAAAAATGAAACAGTCCTAATCTAAGCAACAAGATAAGCCGTCAGTTGTCCAAACTCAACAATCCCCGGCAACGGCGCCAAAAACTTGGTGCACGAAATTGCAATCACACTTTTGCAACCTCGCAAAACTAACCAGCAAGTGTACTGGGTCGTCCAAGTAATACCTTGCGTGAGCAAGGGTCGATCCCACAGAGATTGTCGGCTTGAAGCAAGCTATGGTTATCTTGTAAATCTTAGT
>NC_029778.3:45852272-45855300 GCF_000817695.3 Arachis duranensis
TGTGACGTGCTTCAAACTCCTGAGGGCGGGGCGTTAGTGACAGACGCAAAAGAATCACTGGATTCTATTCCGGTCTGACCGAGAACCGACAGATGGATAGCCGTGCCGTGACAGGGTGCGTTGAACATTTCCACTGAGAGGATGGGAGGTAGCCACTGACAACGGTGAAACCCTTGCATACAGCTTGCCATGGAAAGGAGTAAGAAGGATTGGATGAAGACAGTAGGAAAGCAGAGAGTCGGAAGGGACCAAGCATCTTCATACGCTTATCTGAAATTCCCACCAATGAATTACATAAGTATCTCTATCTTTATCTTTATGTTTTATTCGTATATCACCCATAACCATTTGAGTTTGCCAGACTAAGATTTACAAGGTGACCATAGCTTGCTTCATACCAACAATCTCTGTGGGATCGACCCTTACTCGCGTAAGGTTTATTACTTGGACGACCCAGTACACTTGCTGGTTAGTTGTGCGAAGTTGTGTTTATGCCATGGTATTGAACACCAAGTTTTTGGATTCATCACCAAGGATTATTTGAGTTGTGAAAAGTATTGATCACAATTTTGTGCACCACCCTGCATAACGCCCTGTAGAGGTGTGCTAGGCATGCCGCTCCCAAACTATATTGTCCAATACTGACAAAATTACAAAGCAAGGATAGAAATTTCCAGTGCACACCTGCCCTAGACTTATCCCCAAATAAGATCGTCCCGATTAGTAACATAATGTGGCACCTCACATCCCCTTTCAGAAAGACTATCCTACCCGAGGGCGAGGGTTAGTAGCTAGCCAAAAAACTAATTAGCATTCCTTCCTACCGCTACACGTAGGGGCAGGAAGCTATTTCAATCGGTTTCAAACCTAGCAAAGAGAACAAAAGTGAGACAGATTCAATGACCCTTGATCCTAACCCTACGAAAACGGTTGAAGAGTTTGTACCAGGAATTTCAATGGAATCTGAAAGAGATAATGAATTCCTCGACTGGGAACTTTTTTTAGTCCCTTTATTCCAGAAAGCTAGGCATCTTCCCCACTACGCCGTATAAAGAAGATTCATCTGCTTAAGATCTCTGTATACTGATTTCATCAGTCAACTCTAAATTTTCTTTTAGATCCCGCAGCCAGGTCAGTTTTATGAAACTACCTCTACAGTCTGACTTACGCGGTGCAACTCCAAATTGAAGTAAACACTCCACCTCCAAGGCTTCAGAACTACTAATTGTCATCCCTGTGACTGGAAGATAATGAGCGGATAATTTGTACGCTTTTTGGCATTGTTTTTAGTGTGTTTTTAGTATATTTTAGTTAGTTTTTAGTATACTTTTATTAGTTTTTAGTTAAATTTCACTTTTCTGGACTTTACTATGAGTTTGTGTGTTTTTCTGTGATTTCAGGTATTTTCTGGCTGAAATTGAGGGACTTGAGCAAAAATCTGATTCAGAGGCTGAAAAGGATTGCAGATGCTGTTGGATTCTGACCTCCCTGCACTCGAAGTGGATTTTCTGGAGCTACAGAAGCCCAATTGGCACGCTCTCAACGGCGTTGGAAAGTAGACATCCTGGGATTTCCAGCACTGTATAATAGTCCATACTTTGCCCGAGATTTGATGGCTCAAACCGGCATCCCAAATCAGCTCAAAACTGCCCGGCGTTAAACGCCGGAACTGGCACAAGAATGGGAGTTAAACGCCCAAACTGGCACAAAAGCTGGCGTTTAACTCCAAGAGAAGTCTCTACACGAAAATGCTTTAATTCTCAGCCCAAGCACACACCAAGTGGGCCCGGAAGTGGATTTTTATGTCATTTACTCATCTCTGTAAACCCTAGTGATGAGCGGATATTTTATACGCTTTTTGGGGGTAATTTCATGTAGATTTTAGTATGTTTTAATTAGTTTTTAGTAGAATATTATTAGTTTTTAGGCAAAAATTATATTTCTGAACTTTACTATGAGTTTGTGTGATTTTTTCTGTGATTTCAGGTATTTTCTGGCTGAAATTGAGGGAGTTGAGCAAAAATCTGAGTGGGGCTGAAAAAGGACTGCTGATGCTGTTGGATCCTGACCTCCCTGCACTCGGAAAAACATTTTTGGAGCTACAGGATTCCAATTGGCGCACTCTTAACGGCGTTGGAAAGTAGACATCCAGGGCTTTCTAGCAATATATAATAGTCCATACTTTGCGCGAAGATAGACGACGTAACTTGGGGTTGAACGCCAAGTACATGCTGCTGTCTGGAGTTAAACGCCAGAAAAACGTCATGATCCGGAGTTGAACGCCCAAAACGCGTTTGATGAGCGGATAATTTGTATACTTTTTGGCATTGTTTTTAGTATGTTTTTGATATGATCTAGTTAGTTTTTAGTACATTTTTATTAGTTTTTAGTTAAAATTCACTTTTCTGGACTTTACTATGAGTTTGTGTGTTTTTCTATGATTTCAGGTATTTTCTGGCTGAAATTGAGGGACCTGAGCAAAAATCTGATTCAGAGACCAAAAAGGACTGCAGATGCTGTTGGATTCTGACCTCCCTGCACGCGAAGTGGACTTTCTGGAGCTACAGAAGCCCAATTGGCGCG
Source organism: Arachis duranensis (assembly GCF_000817695.3). NCBI lineage: Eukaryota > Viridiplantae > Streptophyta > Magnoliopsida > Fabales > Fabaceae > Arachis > Arachis duranensis. The sequence goes on from NC_029778.3 coordinate 45,854,856, forward strand.
CTCTCAACGGCGTTGGAAAGTAGACATCCTGGGCTTTCCAGCAATATATGATAGTCCATACTTTGCCCAAGATTTGATGGCCCAAACCGGCGTTCAAAGTCACCTCAAGAAATCCCAGCGTTAAACGCTGGAACTGGCACCCAAATGGGAGTTAAACGCCCAAATTGGCACCAAAGCTGGCGTTTAACTCCAAGAAGAGTCTCTACACGAAATTTGCTTCATTGCTCAGCCCAAGCACACACCAAGTGGGCCCAGAAGAGGATTTTTATGTCATTTACTCAATTCTGTACACCTTAGGCTACTAGTTCTTATAAGTAGGACCTTTTGCTATTGTATTCAGAGATCTTTTGATCACTTTAGATCTTAAGAGGACTTTGGTAGCTATCTTCATTTTTATGCTATCTTAGATCATTGGGAGGCTGGCCATTCGGCCATGCCTAGACCT
>NC_029778.3:45859506-45861473 GCF_000817695.3 Arachis duranensis
TTGAAGACCATTACATCCCTACTGATTTCATAGTCCTAGAGACTGGGAAATGCAGGAATGAATCCATCATCCTTGGCAGACCCTTCCTAGCCACAGCAAAGGCTGTGATTGATGTTGATAGAGGAGAGTTGATCATTCAAGTGAATGAAGAATCCTTGGTGTTTAAGGCCCAAGGATATACCTCTGTCATCATGGAGAGGAAGCATGAAGGGTTTCTCTCAAAACAAAGCCAAACAGAGCCCCCACAACCAAACTCTAAGTTTGGTGTTGGGAGGCCACAACCAAACTCTAAGTTTGGTGTTGAACCCCCACATTCAAACTCTAAGTTTGGTGTTGGGAGGTTCCAACATTGCTCTGAGTATCTTTAAGGCTCCATGAGAGCCCACTGTCAAGCTACTGACATTAAAGAAGCACTTGTTGGGAGGCAACCCAATGTTATATTTATCCAAAACTCCAACATATTTCCCATTACTGCACAACAAGTAACGATTTTATTCTCTTTTATTTTTCCAATCTAATAATTCCAACTGATAATTTTGATTGACATCCTGACTAAGAAAAATAAAATAAATATAGCTTGCTTCAAACCAACAATCTCCGTGGGATTCGACCCTTACTCACGTAAGGTATTACTTGGACGACCCAGTGCACTTGCTGGTTAGTTGTGCGGATTGCAAAAAGGTGTTATTGCAATTTTGTGCTCCACCTAGGCTACTAGTTCTCTACAAATAGGACCTTTTGCTATTGTATTTTCATCTTTGGACATCTAGTTCTTAGATCAGATCTTGGTAGCTATCTTTAGTCTTATGCTATCTTAGATCATGGGGCTGGCCTCACCGCCATGCCTATACCTTATTCTTATGTATTTTCAACGGTGGAGTTTCTACACACCATAGATTAAGGTGTGGAGCTCTGCTGTACCTCGAGTATTAATGCAATTACTATTGTTCTTCTATTCAATTCAGCTTATTCTTGTTCTAAGATATTCATTTGCACCCAAGAACATGATGAATGTGATGATTATGTGACACTCATCATCATTCTCACTTATGAACGAGTGCCTGACAACCACTTCTGTTCTACAAGCAAACAAGGCTTGAATGTTTATCTCTTGGATCCCTTGATCGGAATCTTTGTGGTATAAGCTAGAATTGATGGCGACATTCAAGAGAATCCGGAAGGTCTAAATATTGTCTGTGGTATTCTGAGTAGGATTCAATGATTGAATGACTGTGACGAGCTTCAAACTCCTGAAGGCTGGGTGTTAGTGATAGACGCAAAAGAATCAATGAATTCTATTCCAACCTGATTGAGAACCGACAGATGATTAGCCTTGCCGTGACAGGGTGCGTTGAACGTTTTCACTGAGAGGATGGGAGGTAGCCACTGACAACAGTGAAACCCTACATACAGCTTGCCATGGAAAGGAGTAAGAAGGATTGGATGAAGACAGTAGGAAAGCAGAGAGACGGAAGGGACAAAGCATCTCCATACACTTATCTGAAATTCTTACCAATGAATTACATAAGTATCTTTATCTTTATCTTTATGTTTTATTCATCATCCGTAACCATTTGAATCTGCCTGACTAAGATTTACAAGGTGACCATAGCTTGCTTCATACCAACAATCTCCGTGGGATCGACCCTTACTCGCGTAAGGTTTATTACTTGGATGACCCAGTACACTTGCTGGTTAGTTGTGCGAAGTTGTGATAAATAGTTGAGATTGCAATTGAGCGTACCATATTGATGGCACCATTGATGATCACAATTTCGTGCACCAAGTTTTTGGCGCCGTTGCCGGGGAATGTTTGAGTTTGGACAACTGACGGTTCATCTTGTTGCTTAGATTAGGTACTTTTCTTCAGAGTTCTTAAGAATGAATTCTAGTGTTTCAAGGTGTTGTTCTTATCATCACCAAAGCTGATTGATTCTCATCAATTTAGCTCTTGAATGCAATGTCCT
>NC_029778.3:45861493-45861987 GCF_000817695.3 Arachis duranensis
GGAGCTTTCACTGAAAGCTTGGCTGGCTGTGAAGCCATGTCTAATTCCTGGACCGGAGTCTTAGACTAGCATTGCAATGATTCCTGAAATTCTCATTAAGAATTTTGATATCTTTATTTTCTTTTTCCCCTTAGTTTTCGAAAAAAAAAACCAAAAAAATTACAAAATCATAAAAATAAAAAAAATATTTTATGTTTCTTGTTGAGTCTACTGTCTCATTTTAAGTATGGTGTCAATTGCATATTTCTGTTCTTCTTGCATTTTTCATGTGTCTTCATTGATCTTCAAGTTGTTCTTGATGATTTACTTGCTCTGATCTTTAAATTCTCTTGTTTTGTGTGTTTTGTTGTTTCTCATATGCATTCTCAACTTGTTAGTGTCAGTAGTATACAAACTTTTAAGTTTGGTGTCTTGCATGCATTGTTTATTTGATTTTAGTTGCATTTTGATTATTCCTCATTATTAAAAATCCAAAAAAAATTTTAATTTGTGTC
>NC_029778.3:45862088-45862719 GCF_000817695.3 Arachis duranensis
CAGAAAAAGCTGGGCGTTCAAAACGCCCAGTGAGGAAGGCAAACTGGCGTTTAAATGCCAGCCAGGGTACCTGGCTGGGCGTTTAACGCCCAAAAGGGGTGAGTTTTGGGCGTTAAACGCCAGAATATGCACCATTCTGGGCGTTTAACGCCAGGATGGCACAAGAGGGAAGATTTTGTTTTTAATGCAATTTTTTTTCAAGTTTTCAAAATTTTTCAAAATCAAATCTTTTTCAAATCATATCTTTTCAATCACATATTTTCAAAATCAATTTCTTTCTATTTTCAAAAATACTTGCTATCAATTAATGATTTGATTCAACATTTCAAGTATGTTACCTTTTCTGTTGAGAAAGGTTTAATGTTTGAATCATATATTTCCTTGTTAGCCAAGTCATTAATTTTTAAAATCAAATCTTTTTAAATTGTTTTTCAAATCATATCTTCTCAATCACATCTTTTTAAAACCATAACTTTTCAAATCATATATTTTAATCACATCTTTTTCAAAATAGTTTTCAATCATATATTTTTAATTTCTAATTTCAAAATCTTTTTCAAAAATCACTTGATTTCTTTTCCACCCTTGGTTTTCGAAAATCAATTAGTGTTTTTCAAAATGTTTTTAAATC
>NC_029778.3:45862888-45863291 GCF_000817695.3 Arachis duranensis
ATTTCTTTTCCTCTGACACCTCAAGGAATCTCTATACTGTGACATAGAGGATTCCATATTTTCTTGTTCTCTTCTCTTTCATATGAGCAGGAGCAAAGACAAAAACATTCTTGTTGAGGCTGACCCTGAACCTAAAAGGACCTTGAAGCGAAAGCTAAGAGAAGCTAAGGCACAACTCTCTGTAGAGGACCTAACAGAAATCTTCAAACAAGAAGAACCCATGGCAGCCGAAAACAATAACAATGCCAACAATGCAAGGAAGGTGCTGGGTGACTTTACTACACCTACTCCTGACTTCTACGGGAGAAGCATCTCTATCCCTGCCATTGGAGCAAACAACTTTGAGCTTAAGCCTCAATTGGTTTCTCTAATGCAACAGAATTGCAAGTTCCATGGACTTCCA
>NC_029778.3:45863800-45866064 GCF_000817695.3 Arachis duranensis
ATTAAAACCACTCAAAGTTTCATGACTGAGACAAGGTCCTCCATTAGAAACTTGGAGGCACAAGTGGGACAGCTGAGCAAGAAAGTTACTAAACTCCCTCCTAACACTCTTCCAAGCAATACAGAAGAGAATCCAAAAGGAGAGTGCAAGGCCATTAACATGACCTACATGTCCGAATTTGGAGAGGAGGAAGAGGCATTGAGCGCCACTGAGGAAGGCCTCAATGGACGTCCACTGGCCTCCAATGAGTTCCCCAATGAGGAACCATGGGAATCTGAGGCTCACATTGAGACCATAGAGATTCCAATGGATTTACTTCTGCCATTCATGAGCTCTGATGAGTATTCTTCCTCTGAAGAGGATGAGTATGTCACTGAAGAGCAAGTTGCGAAATACCTTGGAGCAATCATGAAGCTAAATGACAAGTTATTTAGTAATGAGTCTTGGGAGGATGAACCCCCTTTGCTCACCAAAGAACTGGATGACTTGTCTAGGCAGAGATTACCTCAAAAGAGACAAGATCCTGGGAAGTTCTCAATACCTTGTGCCATAGGCACCATGACCTTCAAGAAGGCCTTGTGTGACCTAGGGGTCAAGCATAAACCTCATGCCTCTCTCTGTAATGGAGAAGCTAGGGATCTTTGAGGTACAAGCTGCAAGAATCTCACTAGAGATGGCAGACAATTCAAGAAAATAAGCTTATGGGCTTGTAGAGGATGTTCTGGTAAAGATTGAAGACCATTACATCCCTGCTGATTTCATAATCCTAGAGACTGGGAAGTGCATGGATGAATCCATCATCCTTGGCAGACCCTTTCTAGCCACAGCAAAGGCTGTGATTGATGTGGATAGAGGAGAATTGACCATTCAAGTGAATGAAGAATCCTTTGTGTTTAAGGCTTAAGGATATCCCTCTGTTACCATGGAGAGGAAGCATGAAGAGCTTCTCTCAAAACAGAGTCAAACAAAGCCCCCACAGTCAAACTCTAAGTTTGGTGTTGGGAGGTTCCAACATTGCTCTGAGTATCTGTAAGGCTCCATGAGAGCCCACTGTCAAGCTACTGACATTAAAGAAGCACTTGTTGGGAGGCAACCCAATGTTATATTTATCTATTTTTCCTTTGTTATTTTATATTTTCTGTAGGTTGATGATCATGGGAAGTCACATAATCAATTGAAAAAGCAAAAACAGAATGAAAAATAGAATAAAAAATAGCACACCCTGGAGGAAGACCTTGCTGGCGTTTAAACGCCAGTAAGAGCAGCAAATGGGCGTTTAACGCCCAGTCTGGCACTATTCTGGGCGTTTAACGCCAAAAGGGGCACCAGACTGGCGTTAAACGCCAGGAAAGGGCAAGAAGTTGGCGTTAAACGCCAGAAATGGGCACCAGCCCGGCGTTTAACGCCAGTATTGGCACAGAGAGCATTTTTGCTCGCCACTTGGTGCAGAGATGACTTTTCCTTGACACCTTAGGATATGTGGACCCCACAGGATCCCCACCTACCCCACCACCCTCTCTCTTCTTCTTCACCCATTCACCAATCACCTCAACACCTTTTCCCCAAAAACCCCTCACCTATCAAATCCCATCTTTCTCTTCACCACTCACATCCATCCTTCATTAACCCTCACCTACCTCACCATTCAAATTCAAACCACTTTCCCTCCCAAACCCACCCTCCCATAACCGAAACCTACCCCTCTCTCCACCCCTATATAAACCCATCTTCACTCCTTTATTTTCACACAACCTAAACACTACTTCTCCCCCTTTGGCCGAACCACAAAGCCATCTCCATCTCCTCTATTTCTTCTTCTTCCACTCTCTTCTTTCTTCTTTTACTCGAGGACGAGCAAATCTTTTAAGTTTGGTGTGGTAAAAACATTGCTTTTTGTTTTTCCATAACCATTTATGGCATCCAAGGCTGGAGAAACCTCTAGAAAGAGGAAAGGGAAGGCAAAAGCTTTCACCTTTGAGTCATGGGAGATGGAGAGATTCATCTCAAAGGTGCATCAAGACCACTTCTATGAAGTTGTGGCCTTGAAGAAGGTGATCCCCGAGGTCCCTTTCAAACTCAAAAAGAGTGAATATCCAGAGATCCGACATGAGATTCGAAGAAGAGGTTGGGAAGTTCTTACCAACCTATTCAACAAGTCGGAATCTTAATGGTTCAAGAGTTCCATGCCAATGCATGGATCACCAAGAACCATGATCAAAGTGTGAACCCGGACCCAAAGAATTGGCTTACAATGGTTCGGGGGA